>NC_052147.1:198926902-199245779 GCF_902713615.1 Scyliorhinus canicula | reverse complement strand
ACTCTCTTGGACATTACTGACTCTCCCTCTCTCTCTCTGGACATCACTGACTCTCTCTGGACATCACTGACTCTCTCTCTGGACATCACTGACTCTCTCTGGACATCACTGACTCTCTCTCTCTCTCTCTCTCTGGACATCACTCACTCTCTCTCTCTGGACATCACTGACTCCCTCTCTGGACATCACTGGCTCTCTCTCTAGACATCACTGACTCTCTCTCTGGACATCACTGACTCTCTGGACATCACTGACTCTCTCTGGACATCACTGACTCTCTCTCTCTGGACATCACTGACTCTCCCTCTCTCTCTCTGGACATCACTGACTCTCTCTCTGGACATCGCTCTCTCTCTGCACATCACTGACTCTCTCTCTCTCTCTGGACATCACTGACTCTCTCTCTGGACATCACTCACTCTCTCTCTCTGGACATCACTGAGACTCTCTGTGGACATCACTGACTCTCTCTGGACATCACTGACTCTCTCTCTCTCTCTGGACATCACTGAGACTCTCTGGACATCACTGACTCTCTCTGGACATCACTGACTCTCTCTCTCTCTCTGGACATCACTGACTCTCTCTCTCTCTCTCTGGACATCACTGACTCTCTCTCTCTGGACATCACTCTCTCTCTGCACATCACTGACTCTCTCTCTCTCTCTCTGGACATCACTGACTCTCTCTCTCTCTGGACATCTCTGACTCTCTCTGGACATCACTGACTCTCTCTCTCTCTCTGTCTCTGGACATCACTGACTCCCTCTCTGGACATCACTGGCTCTCTCTCTGGACATCACTGACTCTCTGGACATCACTGACTCTCTCTGGACATCACTGACTCTCTCTCTCTGGACATCACTGACTCTCTCTCTCTCTGTATATCACTGACTCTCTCTCTCTCTCTGGACATCACTGACTGTCTCTCTCTGGACATCACTGACTCTCTCTCTCTCTCTCTGGACATCACTGACTCTCTCTCTGGACATCATTGACTCTCTCTCTCTCTGGACATCACTGACTCTCTCTCTCTCTGTATATCACTGACTCTCTCTCTGGACATCACTGACTGTCTCTCTCTCTGGACATCACTGACTCTCTCTCTCTCTCTCTGGACATCACTGACTCTCTCTGGACTCATTGCTCCTCTCTCTGGACATCACTGACTCTCTCTCTCTCTCTCTGGACATCACTGACTCTCTCTCTCTGGACATCACTGACTCTCTCTCTCTGCACATCACTGACTCTCTCTCTCTCTCTCTCTCTGGACATCACTGACTCTCTCTCTCTGGACATCACTGACTCTCTCTCTCTCTCTCTGCACATCACTCTCTCTCTCTCTCTCTCTGGATATCACTGACTCTCACTCTCTCTCCCTGACATCACTGACTCTCTCTCTCTGGACGTCACTGACTCTCTCTCTCTGGACATCACTGACTCTCTCTCTCTCTCTCTGCACATCACTGACTCTGTCTCTCTCTCTCTCTCTGGACATCACTGACTCTCACTCTCTCTCCCTGACATCACTGACTCTCTCTCTGGACATCACTGACTCTCTCTCTCTGGACATCACTGATTCTCTCTCTCTCTCTGGACATCCCTGACTCTCTCTCTCTCTCTCTGGATATCACTGACTCTCTCTCTCTCTCTCCCTGGACATCACTGACTCTCTCTCTGGACATCACTGACTCTCTCTCTCTCTCTCTGGACATCACTGACTCTCTCCCTCTCTCCCTCTGGAAATCACTGACTCTCTCTCACTGGACATCACTGACTCTCTATCTCTGGACATCACTGACTCTCTCTCTCTCTCTCTCTCTGGACATCACTGGCTCTCTGTCTGGACATCACTGACTCTCTCTCTCTCTCTCTCACTGGACATCACTGACTCTCTCTCTCTGGACATCACTGACTCACTCTCACTGGACATCACTGACTCTCTCTCTCTCTCTCTCTGGACATCACTCACTCTCTCTTTCTGGACATCAATCTCTCTGGACAGCACTGACTGTCTCTCTGGACATCACAGACTCCCTCTCTCTGGACATCACTGACTCTCTCTCTGGACATCACTGATTCTCTCTCTTTCTCTGGACATCACTGACTCTCTCTCTCTCTCTCTCTGGACATCACTGTCTCTCTCTCTCTCTCTCTGACATCACTGACTCTCTCTCTCTTTCTGGACATCACTGACTCTCTCTCTCTCTGGACATCACTCACTCTCTCTCTCTGGACATCACTCACTCTCTCTTTCTGGATATCACTCTCTCTCTCTCTGGACATCACTGACTCTCTCTCTCTCTCTTGACATCACTGACTCTCTCTCTCTGGACATCAATGACTCTCTCTGGACATCACTGACTCTCTCTCTGGACATCACTGACACTCTCTCTCTGGACATCACTGACTCCCTCTCTCTCTCTCTCTGGACATCACTGACTCTCTCTCTGGACATCACTGACTCTCTCTCTCCTGGACATCACTGACTCTCTCTCTGGACATTACTCACTCTCTCTCTCACTGGACATCACTGACCCTCTCTCTCTGGACATCACGAACTCTCTCTCTGTCTCTCTCTGGACATCACTGACTCTCTCTGTCTCTGGACATCACTGACTCTCTCTCTCTCTCTCTGGACATCACTGACTCTCTCTCTGGACATCACTGACTCTCTCTGGACATTACTGACTCTCCCTCTCTCTCTCTGGACATCACTGACTCTCTCTGGACATCACTGACTCTCTCTCTGGACATCACTGACTCTCTCTGGACATCACTGACTCTCTCTCTCTCTCTCTCTCTCTGGACATCACTCACTCTCTCTCTCTGGACATCACTGACTCCCTCTCTGGACATCACTGGCTCTCTCTCTAGACATCACTGACTCTCTCTCTGGACATCACTGACTCTCTGGACATCACTGACTCTCTCTGGACATCACTGACTCTCTCTCTCTGGACATCACTGACTCTCTCTCTCTCTCTGGACATCACTGACTCTCTCTCTCTGGACATCGCTCTCTCTCTGCACATCACTGACTCTCTCTCTCTCTCTCTGGACATCACTGACTCTCTCTCTCTCTCTGGACATCACTGACTCTCTCTCTCACTCTGGACATCTCTGACTCTCTCTGGACATCACTGACTCTCTCTCTCTCTCTGGACATCACTGACTCCCTCTCTGGACATCACTGGCTCTCTCTCTGGATATCACTGACTCTCTGGACATCACTGACTCTCTCTGGACATTACTGACTCTCTCTCTCTGGACATCACTGACTCTCTCTCTCTGTATATCACTGACTCTCTCTCTCTCTGGACATCACTGACTGTCTCTCTCTCTGGACATCACTGACTCTCTCTCTCTCTCTCTCTGGACATCACTGACTCTCTCTCTGGACATCATTGACTCTCTCTCTCTCTGGACATCACTGACTCTCATCTCTCTCTCTCTCTCTGGACATCACTGACTCTCTCTATCTGGACATCACTGACTCTCTCTCTCTCTGGACATCACTGACTGTCTCTCTCTCTGGACATCACTGACTCTCTTTCTCTCTCTCTGGACATCACTGACTCTCTCTCTGGACATCATTGACTCTCTCTCTCTCTGGACATCACTGACTCTCATCTCTCTCTCTCTCTCTGGACATCACTGACTCTCTCTCTCTGGACATCACTGACTCTCTCTCTCTCTCTCTGCACATCACTGACTCTCTCTCTCTCTCTCTGGACATCACGGACTCTCTCTCTCTCTGGACATCACTGACTCTCTCTCTCTCTCTGGACATCACTGACTCTCTCTCTCTGGACATCACTGACTCTCTCTCTCACTCTGGACATCTCTGACTCTCTCTGGACATCACTGACTCTCTTTCTCTCTCTGGACATCACTGACTCCCTCTCTGGACATCACTGGCTCTCTCTCTGGACATCACTGACTCTCTGGACATCACTGACTCTCTCTGGACATACAATGACTCTCTCTCTCTGGACATCACTGACTCTCTCTCTCTCTGTATATCACTGACTCTCTCTCTGGACATCACTGACTGTCTCTCTCTCTGGACATCACTGACTCTCTCTCTCTCTCTCTGGACATCACTGACTCTCTCTCTGGACATCATTGACTCTCTCTCTCTCTCTGGACATCACTGACTCTCATCTCTCTCTCTCTCTCTGGACATCACTGACTCTCTCTCTCTGGACATCACTGACTCTCTCTCACTGGACATCACTGACTCTCTCTCTCTCTCTCTCTCTCTGGACATCACTGACTCTCTCTCTCTCTGGACATCACTGACTCTCTCACTGGGCATCACTGACCCTCTCTCTCTCTCTCTCTGGACAACACTGACTCTCTCTCTCTGGACATCACTGACTCTCTCTCTCTCTCTCTGGACGGTAAGAAGTCTTACAACACCAGGTTAAAGTCCAACAGGTTTGTTTCAAACACGAACTTTTGGAGCACTGCTCCTTTCACTTGATTTCACCTGAGGAAGGAGCAGTGCTCTGAAAGCTCGTGTTTGAAACAAACCTGTCGGACTTTAACCTGGTGTTGTAAGACTTCTTACTGTGCTCACCCCAGTCCAACGCCGGCATCTCCACATCATCTCTCTGGACATCACTGACTCTCTCTCTCTCTCTCTCTGGACATCACTGACTCTCTCTCTCTGGACATCACTGACTCTTTCTCTTTGGGCAATGTGGTAATATGCATATATACATCAATGTCTATAGTTATCTATCTGACACTTCTGAATATCGGTTGGCCTCACCAACACAGCTTCGAATGAATAGACATTTGCCTTCCATTGCAAATAACCCTGTGGATCGAGGACTGGAGCATAAACTGCGTTTTCAAAAGGAGGCAGAATGGGTTCTACGACAGATGCACGAGGGATTTCTGGCCACTGCTTCCAGGTGATAACATCAGACTCGATGATGCGAATGGAAATGGATGGTCAAGGCTCGCAAAGGTATTGCAACAGACAGGTCTACATTTGTTTGTGAGTATTAGTGGGGATGGTTGAGTCTTACAAAGGAACCAAAGAGGTACCTTCCTTCCCCTGAGGAAGGAGCAGTGCTCCGAAAGCTAGTGTTTGAAAAACATGTTGGACTTTAACCTGGTGTTGTAAGACTTCTTACTCTGCTCACCCCAGTCCAACGCGGGCATCTCCACATCATGGCTATCCCATCTTTCTCCAGTTTTCGTTTCCCTTGCAGCTTTATTTATTAATAAACTTCTTAGTATTTAATTTGGTTATTTTCTGAAGCCGTTTTGCGGCTAGTTGTGAAGGCCTCTTTTCTCCAACGTCAACTTTCGGTAATGGAGCAATCTTACCACTCGGATTGGCAACACCTTCGTGTGAAAAAGTGAAAGGACTGATTGCAGCTGTAACGAGTTTAAAAGTGTTCGCCTGTTCATCGCTTGTCTCGATGTTCGACGGCGACCCGCTACAACTTGCACTCTTCCCTCATTTCCGATCAATATACACTAACTTTTAACCAAGCGTTGACATGCTATCGCTGAGGAAGCACTTTCCTCCCTGCACCAATCCTTCTGGCTGCATCTGCAAGCCTCTATCAGCCGTATACACCTGATTGACAGAGTACCCCATCATCTTTCATTCCATTCACATCTCCACTCAATACAACAAAATCGGCACGGGGGGGGGGGGGACTTACAACTTCTCATCAAACTCAATCCATTTTTTTCAGCTGAAGGTTCAGCTGATTTTTGCAGTTGTGCTAAAACTGTACAAACGCTGTGGGTGTTTGCAGTGGCGTGCAGAGGGGGGGGGCCGACGGTGCATTGGCCCCGGGCATCCATTGGATGGGGGCATCCAATCAGAGAAGGAAAAAAAAAAATTTTTTTTTTTTTTTTTTTTTAAATTTTTTTTTAAAATTTAGATTACCCAATTATTTTTTTCAATTAAGGGGCAATTTAGCGTGGCCAATCCACCTACTCTGCACATTTTTTCGGTTGTGGGGGCGAAACCGACGCAGACACGGGGAGAATGTGCAAACTCCACACGGACATTGACCCAGAGCCGGGATCGAACCTGGGACCTCAGTTCCGTGAGGCGGTTGTGCTAACCACTAGGCCACTGTGCTGCCCCAGAGAAGGAAATAAGATAGTAATTTTAAAATTTCAGCGGTGATAAATCAATTTTTGGAGGCTCACCACACTGCAGAGGCAGTTGTTAGCCCTTTATTCCTTTAACATGGTGTACCCTTTCTGTCTAGAGAAAATGGTCCTTCTCCCCATCCCCCCCACACGCATGCGCATGATGTACGTGGTGCAACCATCAAAAGCAACAAGCAGACGTGGCTGTTCGTTCCTGCGTTTCCTCGAGTCATAACTCGTCTTTTCTTCAGCTTTTTGTGCATCTAGATTAGTTCTTTTACCTACTCAGGTCAGTGAATAGCTCTAGAACAGGTGCAACTACGGTTTTTATAGGTTTTTTGGTGATATTTAATGAAATATTTACGTGGGATGTAGTAAGAGTGAAGCCTGGATGATCAGAGGACTGCTATGGCATTTAATCTCAGAATAGGAGACATTTATTCCTTAACATGCTAATATTCGAATACAGATACCACTAATTTGCAAGTCTATGATATAAATTGCACAAAATTATCAGTGGAGAATCAGTGTGAAATAATTTGATACGAAGGAACAAAGAAATGAAATATGGTTTATCCGTCTGCAACTGACCGATTGTTTACCATTTTCTTCCCATTTTCTCATGCGTCTTACGGTTTTTGAGATAGAAAATGAAATGTTACGAGTATTTCGTGTACAACCGATTGGAGCACAGAACAGGAAAAAAAAGAGGGCCAGAGTCGAAGAAGAGTCCCATCAAAGAGGGGCATTAGATGCATGGATAAAAAGAAGTAAAGAAGAAGTAGGAGAACCTGGAGAAGTAAAAGATGATGTGGGTGCAGAGAAGGATTTTTCTGATACGGATTCAGCTGGGTCAGAACATAATACTCTCTCCTCAGTCTCGTTGTCAGGATGATGATCCATGTGAAGAAAATAAAGAAGATATTTGCATATTTTTGCAAAGAAGCGATTTTGGCTGTTTGAAGAAGCCGATTCCAGATCATTTGAAGATGACAATATTACAACATGGCCCTGAAAGATATCAGAATAAAAGTGGTCCATTTGCTGAGAAGGATGGGAGATCATTTTCCAAACAGTGGTTTGATAAAGTTTCCACAAACGGAGAAATTGTGGAGAGAAAATGGTTGTTATACTCTCCATATCGGAAAGCATGCTACTGTTTTGTTTGCTTTTTGTTTTCAAAGGAGCATTTGTTGTCTGTGTCAAACTTTGGAAAGGAAGACGGTTTCTCCACTTGGAGAAAATTAAATCCAACAATACCTGACCATGAGAAAAGCCCTTCTCATAGAGCTCACATGAGGGAATACCTGAACCTTGTAGTTCGACTCCATCATTCAACTACGATAGATGCTGAACTTCAACAGCAAATGTCTGCTGAAAAGAAAAGATGGAAAGCTATAACTGAACGGATTGTCGAGGTTATATCCTTTCTGGCAAAACAGAATCTGGCCTATCGTGGACATCGAGGAGAAGGAATATCTGGGTTATCAGAGCCAGGGGAGACAGTCAGTGAAAATACAGGAAACTTTCTAGCAACAATCAGACTTTTGGCCAAATATGATGACATCTTAGCAAAACACTTGCAGAGAGGGAAAGAGAAACCAAAAAGTGTCACCTACTTGTCCAACAGAATTCAAAACGAAATAATCAATCTTCTTGGTGAAACTGTCAAGAAAAATATAATTTCCGAAATTAAGGACGCAAACTATTTTAGCATAATGCTGGATTCAACTCCAGATATTGCCCATGAAGATCAGGTTTCTGAAATTCTGCGTTACGTTCATATTGATGAAAACAGAAAAGTAGAAATAAAGGAGACATTTCTGGGATTTTTTCAAGTCAACAAGAAAGATGCAGTCAGCCTGGTAAATAAAATTCAGGAAAAATTGGAAGAAGACAAAATTTCCATGAATGACTGTCGTGGTCAAGCATATGATAACGCAGCAGTTATGGCTGGAGTGAGAGGAGGTGTTCAACAAAAAATTCTTGAAGTTAACCCAAAAGCTGTGTTTGTGAACTGCGAGAACCACAGCCTCAATTTGTCCTGTGTCCATGCAAGTGAGGTGCAACCTGTTGTTGTTACATTTTTTGGCATTCTAGAAAAACTCTACTTTTTTTTCTTCATCTACTTCTCGTTGGGATGTGTTAAAATCATTTGTCACTCGGACTGTGAAAAGACAGTGTGACACAAGATGGAGTTCCAGCCATGATGCTGTGCAAGTAATCCACGAAGAGTGTGACAACGTTATTGCAAGCCTTCAACACCTGCTGGAAGGAGAATTTTCAAGGGAAACTAAATCTGATGCAGGATCGCTACTGAACTCTATTCAACAGTTCCCGTTTATAGCTTTATTAAATTTTTGGTACTCAGTTTTAGCATCAGTGGATAAAGTCTCAAAACGTTTGCAGGATCCGAAAATGGGGTTCCATGAAGCTTCTTGTGATCTGAGAGGACTTATTCATATCTTGAATTTGAAGAATGACGAAATTATCCACAATGCAATAGATTTAGCCAATGAATATTGTCAAAATTGGGGAATACCAATTGCACGAACAAGGAGAAGAAGAATAATGCCTGGAGAGTCAGCAAGAGATAGTGGACTGACGGCACAAGAAGAAATGAATAGAGTAATGGTAGAGATTGTGAACAGATTAAAAACTGAAATTGAAGACCGCAGTGTCCGTCTTCAAAGACTCAGTGACCGATTTTCTTTTCTTCTGAACTTGAATTCAGGAGTGATTGAAGATGAACAAGAAAGAGAGAAATTAAAAAAGGAATGTTCAGACTTTGCAAATTATTATGACAATGATGTGGTTGCAATTCAGTTATATGACAAAATTATTGATTTTGTGATGCTCCTTCGAGCTGGAGGGAATAGAGTTCCCCCTGATCCTAAAGATGCTCTGGAGTCTTTACTGCAGTATGGGAGGGATGTCTTTCCGACGCTGTGTGTTTCATACAGATTACTGCTTACAATCGCATTTTCAGTCGCAAGCTGTGAAAGGTCATTTTCAAAACTGAAATTAATAAAAACATATCTGAGGTCTTCTATGTCACAGGAGCGACTGACCAACCTGGCTTTAATAAGCATTGAAAAAGAATTTCTCACAGCTGATGTAAAAAGTGAAGTAGTTCAGGTGTTTTGTGACAGGAGGTATCATTTGGGGAAAAGAACTTAATAAATTTGATTGATTTATATTAAAATCGAATAAAGCGTTTATTTCATGTTTCATCTGTGTTTATATATTCAAAATGTTTTCCTTTCTCATAATATTTCTCAGTATATTAGGCCTTATACTTGAGTCCTAGGGGCATACAATCAAGATTTGCCCCGGGCATCACCAGACCTCTGCACGCCACTGGGTGTTTGCAGCGCAGGCAGACAGTGCGGGCTGTGACATTGTTCCCGCCTTTCTGCTGATACGCTGCCAGGGAAACGGTGCCTTGGGATTATGTCCTGGTCAGAAAGGCCAGTCTGGCCGAAGCCAACCGCAGCAGTGGAGTTCGGTGGGCTGCAACCTGTTCCTGGCCTGTCACACAGAGAACACTGTCGGAAACACATGACAGCACTGATGGTCTGTTCGGCTAGAAACACAGGAAGCAGATTTACTGAGTCTCGGCTCTTCAAACAAAATACTTCGTTGATTAGTGGAGCGTAAACCACAATGTTCATGCAGTGTATAAATGCACGTTGTGGAGTGAGTTAGTGCTGGGTATATGGCAAACTCTAACTCTTTCACCGATGGAATCTGATTGCAATAGCTAATCCGCTCATGATTTGTGGCTATGTTTTATCTCTTCGGCCCCTTGTCCCTGGAAGGTTATATGTACCTGTGTTTCCATCGAGGATGATAAAGGTTTAATCTTGCAATGTGTAACTTGTGTCGCACACGTGCCCGTTAACCCCTTGTCAGATTAATGATGAAATAGAGCGAGGTCATTTGCAAAGCAGTTTAAATATGCGCTTAGTTTCAATGAGGTACATGGAAACAGGTGACCATTTCCAACCAATACTGACGGTGGTGCGGGGCAGGATTTGGCAGTCGGTGTACAGTTTTTGTGCTAGAATGTTGGATAAACAAGCTGGTGTGTTGTCTATTTCAGATGGCATGCTCTTTCAGTGTTGTGTCTGTGTTTGACTCAGGGATGAGTTCCAACCACATATCCCACACCACTGGCTGACGCTGCCTCTGCTGATGTGATGTTGAATTCCTCATTCATCCCTTTGTAACCTCTCCACATGACCATTCCCACATACTCCGAGTGGACTCCCAGCTTTCACCCTTAAAACTTAAGCACTTGCAAAACTGTGCGGCAAAACTCCATGTGCTCACTGACCCACATTGATTTCCGGTTGAGCAAAGCGGTGATTTGAAAATTCTCATCCTTATGTTCAAATCTCTCCGTGTTCAAATCCATCCATGACCTTGCCACCCCCCCCCCCCCCCCCTGCAATCTCAGGGTATCTGCTTTCCGCCAACTCTGCCTTCTGGAGTTTCCATATTTCAATCACTCCACCATTGGTGGCCTTGCCTTCAGCTGCTGATGATCGAATTCCCCCCAGATCTCTCAGCCTCCTTCCTCTTTTAAGGCAATTCCTTATAACTTTCCACTTTAACCAAGCCTTTATCTGACCTAACAGCTTCCTAAGTGGCTCAGTGAAAAATTCTGTTTGATTATACTCCTGTGAAGTGACTCTGGATGTTTAACTGTTAAAGGCACAATATAAATGCAAGTTGTTATTGTTTAATCTGGTGTGCACTGTTCCTGTGTTAAATGTTTTGTTTCATGTCTATGGTTCCTGTGTTGTATTTTTGTCTAATGTGTATTGGTGCTTGGTTTTATGTTCTATTTGTCTGATATATATTGTTCATCTACTGTATCTTTTGTCTCATGTGTATAGTTCCTGAGTTATCTGCTGTGTATTGTTCCTGGGTTTTACCTTCAGTCTGTACAATTTGCTTTATTGCTGTGCTATATGTTTTGTTTATCTGGTGTATATTTTTCCTGTGTTGTACGTTTTGTTTACCTGGTGCATATTTTTTGTGTGCTGTACGTTTTGTTCATGTGGTATATATTTGTCCTGTGTTGTACGTTTTGTTTATCTGCTGTATTTTTCCTGTGTTGTATGTTTTGTTTATCTGGTGTATATTTGTCCTGTGTTGTACATTTTGTTTATCTGCTGTATATTTTTCCTGTGTTGTATGTTTTGTTTATCTGGTGTATATTTGTCCTGTGTTGTATGTTTTGTTTATCTGCTGTATATTTTTCCTGTGTTGTATGTTTTGTTTATCTGGTGTATATTTGTCCTGTGTTGTACATTTTGTTTATCTGCTGTATATTTTTCCTGTGTTGTATGTTTTGTTTATCTGCTGTATATTTTTCCTGTGTTGTATGTTTTGTTTATCTGCTGTATATTTTTCCTGTGTTGTACGTTTTGTTTATCTGCTGTATATTTTTCCTGTGCTGTACGTTTTGTTTTTCTGATGCATATTTTCCCTGTGTTGTACGTTTTTAAAAATCTGGTGTACATTTTTCCTGTGTTGTACTTTAAAAAAAAATCTGGTGTACATTTTTCCTATGTTGTACATTTTTAAAAATCTGGTGTATATTATTCCTGTGCTGTATGCTTTGTTTATCTGGTGTATGGTTTTCCTGTGCTGTAGGTTTTGTTTATCTGGTGTATGTTTTTCCTGTGCTGTAGGTTTTGTTTATCTGGGTATAATTATCCTGTGCTGTATGGTTTGTCTTTTAGTGTGTGCTGTTTCTTTATCCTTTATGTTTGCTATAAATTTGTGTTGTGTTCTTAATGTGTGTTTTTGTGAGATAATGTGCTTTATGTGGTGTACACATATCGTTGTGCTTCACCTGCACTTCTCTGTGTCACATTCTACCTGTTTGAAGTAGTGAATATGGACATTGAATGTTCTCTCTGGGCAATGTGTGCTTTCCTAAATGTTGTACACTGTGATGTATGCTGGTCTCTAGTATGCTGATATCTGTGCTGTATAAGGTGGGGAATGTCTATGCATTGTCGCTGTGTGATGTTTCTCTGTACTATTGTGTGATCAGTGCATGGAAATTGGGTGTTTATGTATAATGTTCTTGGCTGTTTATATGTCTCAGTAAAGCTTTTGCACCCTCTCTACAGTGTTTAGTATATGTGTGTATTTGTGTCTGTAAATTGCTTTGTGTATGTCATTTATGTCGGTGTAAAGTATGTCAAAATGCCATTATTTATGCATCAATTCTTATGTTAATTCTTTGCAACTGTTTGGTGTAAGTGAATCCTCGCGGGGAAAATGTGCACAATGCAGCTTTGTTCAGGATTTATTTACACTCCAGGTTTTAGCCTCCGTGTGAATCAGGTTTCATTTAGTTTATGGGCTAAATCTGTACGATGAAGGTGCAGAGTTAAGGGACCGGCTTTTCCCGACAGGCTTCTGAATCCTGCCAACAGACTGAACTGTAAGTCAAAAACTCACAGGCATGCAATGGTTTTTCCCCAGGCGATCAATTAATGGCCAGACACGCCATCCAAGTCAGGATGGTGGGCAGGTCCTCAAAGCGAAAAGGCATCCGTGGCCTTCCAGCCTGACAGTAGCAGCCAGTTACAATAGCAGATAAGTAATGGAGGTGGTGTCTCAAAATGGAGGCGCTCTCTTTCCAGCTTTTACAAAGATTAACGCAAAAAATGGGTTTTGCAGCTAAGCAAACATTACCTTTTTAAAGGGGAAAGTCCCATTCAGCCTCCTTTGGCCCTAAGTAGTCCTTAATAAGTGATGAGACCATCAATTCACGCGACACATGGTTAGAAGCGAACAGTGGTTTTAATCATCTTACAACAGAGCCTGCCTGTGACGAGATGAACTCTAGATGAACTGGCAGGCAGGCTCACAACAGCAACCTATATACTTCCGGTTAGGGGGAGGAGCCATGGGCGGAGCCAAGGGTGGAGCCCAGTACAAGCTCCTCATGTCCCCTTATGGGTAGAGCCGCGCAACTACACATGATCTAGTACAAGGTACAGACTCAACACATGTTGTACAATACAGTGTGGATTATTAGTGTTTATAATTCACCACAATAAGCCAACAGTTACCCATCACTTGTCGGTCGGTAGCTTTGCCGTGCCCCATTCTGTCTCCGCAAAATGGCGGAAGGAAGGAACTTGGGAACGAGCACAACGGCCAGTGGGACTGACCTTAACTCACCTGCCTCTGGTCACAACCTCCGTGGGGGCTACAACCCCTGCCTGATGTTTTACTTGCCTCCTGAGTGAAAGAGAATGAAACACTATCCCCTCTGATATAAAAGCAAAATACTGTGGATGCTGGAAATCTGAAAGAAGATCATTAGTGCTGGAATTACTCGGCAGGTTTGGCAGCAGCTGTGAAGAGAGAATCATATAGTTTACATTTCACTTCTCATAGAATCATAGAATATACAGTGCAGAAGAAGGCCATTCGGACCATCGAGTCTGCACCGGCCCTTGGAAAGAGCACCCTACTCAAGCCCACGTCTCCACCCTATCCCCGCAACACAGCAACCCCACTTAACCTTTTTTTTGGACACTAAGGGCAGTTTAGCATGGTCAATCCACCTAACCCTCACATCTTTGGACTGTGGAAGGAAACCGGAGCAACCCCCCCCCCCCCCCCCACCATCTCACTTTCTGTGTTTCTATGGAGGTTCCGTTTCTCGTGGCTTTGCTCGGGGCCCCCTGTTATCTGCTTTGGCTTTTTTCTGGCTTCCCCCTCCTCTCTCTGGCCTCCCATCCCTTCCCTGTCTGTACCCTGCAGTCTCATTGGCTTCTGTGTGCCCCCTTCCCCTCGCTCTATTAGCTGCTGGCCTCAAACAGGTCCTGGAACAAGTTGGTGAATGGCCTCTACTCTCGGATAGCAAACTTGATCTTCTCCAGATCAAGAAATTCCGACAGGTTGCCAGCCAGTCTGCAGTTGGAGGTGATGCTGCTGATCGCTAGCTGTGCAGGATTCTTTGACAGGTGATTTGGGAGGCAAAGGCAAGGGCATTGGCCCTCTTCCCCATCAATAGTTGTGGCTGGTCCAATACAATGAAGACACCACTCTTGGGCACAGCTACACCCTCACAACCTTGGATATTGCCTTAAAGAAGGCTGTCCAAAACCCAACAAGTCTGGGGCATGCCCAGAACATGGTGGGGGGGGGGGGGGGGGGGGGGGTTGGACGGGCCTCCCTGGCACCGTTCACATTTGTTGCCCACCTGCGAGAAGAACCTGCTCATTCGGGTTCTTGTACGGTACGCTCTGTGCACCACTTTCAGCTGCAAGAGGTTTAGCCTTACGCAGGAGGAGGTGGAGTTGGCCTTACTCAGTGCTTCGCTCCAGAGTCCCCACCCTATTTCCGTACCTAGCTTTTCCTCCCAATTTCCTGTGTTTCATCCAGTGGGGAGCATGTCCTTTCTAATGATTGTCCGTGCAGGTCTATGCAGTTCCCCTTCTCCTGACTGCCTGCATCCAGTAGTTCCTCGTCCAGTAGTTCCTCTAACATTGTGTTTCTCGGGGTCTGTGAGGAAGCTGTTGTCTCCTTGCGGATAAAGTCCTTAACCTGTAGATGTCAGACTTTGTTTCCTTTAGGTAGCTCCAGTCTCTCCATCAGTTCCTCTAGGGTCGTTAGTCTTCAGTGTAAAAGTCTCCAACCGTCAGTGTCTCCCCGTCCTGTCTCCACCTCTTAAAGGTGGCGTCAAGCATGGCTGTTACGAACATATGGTTGCCATAGATATGGGCCTTGGTAGACATTTCGACCAAATCAAGTGCTGCCTCATCTGGCTCCAGGTTATGAGGGTGGCTCACACCACTGGGCATGTTGAGTGTTTTGTTGGCGGGGATGGGAGCGCTGCCATTGTGAGTTCTCGGAGGGTCATCCCTGTACAGGAGCTCTCCTCCATCTTCACCCATTCAGTGTCTGGTCCTTTCACTCATCCCTTCACTCTTTCCGCTGGGGCTGTCCTATGGTTGTTCTGTAGGTTTGGGAGGGGCAGGTCCCCATATTTCTTCTTCTTTTGTAGCACTTTTTTTTGGATTCTTTGATTCTTCCTCCCCCCACACACAAACGCTATAATCATCTTATCGATTGAGATGAACAAGGCCTTGGTTGTAGGTCGGTATGGACCTGAACAGGAAGAGGAACCTGGACAGTACATTCATCTTGATCGTCTGTACCCTTCCCACCAGGTAGAGCAGCAGGTATCCCATCTCTGTCGGCCCTTTTTTACTTCCTCCACCAGACTGGTCAGGTTGCACTTGTGGATCTGTGTCCAGTCATGGGCAATCTGGATCCCCAGGTAGCGGAATTTATTTGGGACGAGTTTAAATGGTATTCCTTCCAGCTCTGCCCCTCCCCCTCTCGTGTTCACAGGGAATACTTCCCTCTTGCTCAGGTTGGGTTTGTAGCCCTCAATGGCTCCAAACTCTCTCTCAAGAGCTTCATAATTCCTTCCTTGCCACTTTGTGGGTGCAAGATGTCGAGGAGCAGGTCATCCTCACAGAGTGAGACTCTATGCTCTGTCTCCTCTTCGGATTTCCTTCCACCTTCTCGCCACTCTCAGGGCGATCGTCAGCGGCTTGATTGACAGGGCGAATAAGAGCAGGGACAGTGGGCATCCCTGCCTTGTGCCTCCGTGCAGCTGGAAGTAGTCAGAGATGGTGGCATTGGGGGTGTTGTACAAGCGTTTCACCCATGAGGTGAACCCTTCTGCCTACGACGCTGAGGACCCGGGTTCGAACCCGGCCTTGGGTCACTGACTGTGTGGAGTTTGCACATTCTCCCGTGTCTGTGTGGGTTTCACCCCCACAACCCAAAGATTCACAGGTTAGGTGGATTGGCCATGCTAAATTGCCCTTAATTGGAAAAAAAATAATTGGGTACTCGAAAAAATTTTTTAAAATGAGGTGAGCCCTGTCCGGAATCCAATCTGCTCCAGTACCTAAATGAGGTACTTCCACTCGACTGTGTCAAAGACCTTTTCTGTGTCCAGGGAGAGAACACCAGAGGAGATCATCTCCCTGGATGGGGTCAATATCACGTTCAACAGTTGTCTGATGTTCGCTGTTAGCTGTCTACCCTTAATAAAGCCTGCCTGGTCCTCTACGACCACCTCTGGTAAGCAATTCTCCAGCCACTTAGCCAGGCTTTGGTAAGTATTTGTGCGTCTACATTGAGCAGTGAAATGGGTCTGTATGATCCGTACTCCATTTGGTCTTTGTCCTTTTTGGATGTCAGTGATATAGTGGCCTATGATGGAGTTGGTGCAAGTTGTCCCTCCCTAGTGAGTTCCTTGTGGTTTTGATCCCACCCACTCTCGCTGCCCCCCCTTTCCCCCCTCTGCTGTCTACCCCGATACTATCCCCCCATCGCTGTGTCTGCTCCCCCCACCGGCCAGGCTCTTTATCCCCAGTGAGAGATGTGCTGCCGCCGCCCCCCTCTCAGTCATACCTCTTGGTGTTAGCTTTCCTGCCAGTTTGGTGACCCCCCCCCCCTACACTCAGGGGAGATCTGACCCCCACCTTTCTACGGGCTGGCTCCCTGTTCAAAGCAAGGTGATGCAGTCCTGTGCAAAATTGTCCATTGATTATCTCTGCCTTCCCTGTGCTTCTCTTGCAGTCTGTCCAAACTGTTCTTATGGACAAACTCGGCTGACTGCAGGGGCAGTAAAATAGTGTTCCTTGCCCTGATATGTTATCCAGAGCCTGGCTTGGAATAGCTTCCCGAATCTGATTTTGTTTTTGTATAGGATCGATTTTGCCTGATTAAATTCCGCCCTGCGCTTTGTCAGGTCCGCCCGAGTGTACTGGTAGACTGATTTTATCAATTAAGGGGCAATTTAGCATGGCCAATCCTCCCAGTTGCATGACTTTGTCTGTCTGGCCCAGCGAAGAATCTTTTCCCGGTCCTATTATTTGTGCAGCTATGCTATTATCGCTCTCGGCTGCTCTCCTGCCTTGTACTTTGGTCAGAGCGACCTATGAGCCCTGTAGTTTCCGGAGGCTTGGGAAAGCTGTCCCTCCCCACCAGGTTGCCCAGCATCTGTTCCACACATTCGGTCAGCTCCCTGCCCTCAATTCCCTCTGGCAGGCCGACTATTCGGATGTTCTGCCGAATCGACCAAATTTCTTCGTCCTTGACCCTCCCTTTCAGGCTCCCCTGGGTCACCACCAACCTCTTTATTTCAGCCTCCAGGGTGATCATTCAGTTGCTCTGGTCCGTCGATGCCTTTTCCGGCTCCTTTATTGTACTCCCCGGACATTCCAGTCTCTTTCCCATGCTGCCGAGAGCATCTTCATGGCGGCCAGGACCTTGGCCACCTTGACTGCCACCTTTATTTCAGCCTTGATGTCAATCCTCATCTCCTTCAGTTCCCTGGTGAGGAACGTCTTCCATCCATCGTTTTCCGGGTTGCCAGTCTCACTCTCTCGGGGGCGACTGGGGACCCTTCGCCTGTGGGTCCGCCGACCTGCTTCTGGAGTGTCTGCGGCCTCTTGAGCTGCTGCTTCCTGGCATTTTTACTGTGTATCTTTTCATTGAGGGTGAGGGGATGTTTTAGTCCGATTTTGCTGGCTAAATTCAGTCAAAAGTGCTTATTTTGTTGTCTTACGGAGGAGAGCAGCTGATGTGCGACTACTCCGCACATCCCCGTCACCAGAAGTCCCACTCTGCTTTTGGTGTCAGGTTGGGCTTGGATTAAACTTGCACCACAAATTTAGCATGATTGCAAAGGAATTTCCACTTCACATCGATATTAACTTGGCTGTGTGAATCCAGACCAAGGGCTCACTTGACTCCGGAGGAAGGTGGAATGTCAAAGTATATAAGCATGTGGTGTTAAATCCGCATGGTTGAAATCCAGTTTACAAAGTATTCAAGGCATCCACAAAGTTGAGAAACGTTATCGCCTTTGGGGAGTTTATCTCTTATTCACTAGAGTCTCCGATCAGGGCCTGATTTTGAATTCTGCATTCTCTTCCAGCATGGTGTCTCCACACCAATGCTAGCATTAGGGTGTGAATTCACCTTTAAATGTTTAGAGAGCTGCAGTTCTCTGCATTTTGCTTTTGAACCATTTATGGACAATGGGCTGTATTTTTCCATGCCACCCGCTGTTGCGACAGGGTGAGGCAGGGTGAACTGGGTTCCACTTATTCATCCCTGGCAGTTGATTGCGACAGAAGTTTCAAAAACATTTATTTTCCCCTTGGTTACCTTTTTCAAATCCAAATGTATTTACTTTTTAATAAGGAGCTAATCAAACACAGTCTTCTTGAGTGAAAGAAAGAGCAAGTTTATGAGTTACTAAACCCAAGAAAAGTAATAAAAAATGCGATGGCCCCCACACGCACATAGATATCAGAACAAAAGTTAGTCACATAAAAGTTATAAGAATAAATGATTCAGTCCTTTGCTTGTTCTGGAGGTGGAGATTGCTGAATGTTGCGGCCACTTGAAGTTAGCTGGTTTCTTTTTAAGATCGTGGAGTTGAACTGAAGTCCAGGTAACTGCACTTTGCTGTAGACAGTTTCCTTCCTTTTAATTCCATGATCTGTCTCACAAGAAATTGCTAGGTTTATCCTGAGGTACTTTCCAATGGAAATACACTATCTCTATGCACAATCTTTAGACCTTTAAGAGATATTTTTCTTGAGAACGAAGGAGAGGGAGAAAGATTCCTCACTGCTTCCTTCAGCCGTTTTTTCCAGATGATTTCTCTCTGGCTTGGCAAAACCAGTTCTTAAAAAACTGTCAGTAAATTCCATGATGGAATTCAATTAACATGGTTTGAAAACATTGCTCTAAAGCAAGGAATCACATTTTTGACCTTTCATCTCCGAAACTTTTGACACATTACAAGACATAATAAACCAACAGGAGATGGGGTTATTTCATCCTGAGAGGAGTTTTGTGTGTCCGGGCTTTGGTTGTTTTGGGTATATCTGGCTGGTTAGCAGTTTCTACTTTCTTTACTGTTGAATAAAATTCAGCACTTTACATTTTTAATGCATTACTTTCATGAAGTGGACTGTGACACCGCCAGGTGTGAAATTCCATGCAACAATTCAGGGCAGATAATGAACCTTCCAAGAAAATGGTCAATGTCCAATAACAGATATCAAGTGACTGGTGGTAGCCATCACTGATCAGTCTCATTTTATATTTAAAAAAACGCAGATCCTCTTTAAACAATTCAATCAATTTATGATTAGCTGATTAGCTGTGCGGTTATAGGTGCATCTTATTCAGTCATGCTTTCTCTCCATACTCTCCATACTCCTTGATCCCTTTCCCCACAAGGGTCACGCCCTTGACTATATTCAACGAACTGGCCCCAACAGCTTTCTGTAGTTGGGTATTCCACAAGTTCACAACTCTCTGAGAGAAGAAGTTCTTACTCATCTCACTCCTGAATGGCTTACTCCTTATTCTTAGGCTGTGACCCTAGTTCTGGATGTCTCCAACATTGGGAACATTCTTCCTGCATCTAGCCTGTCCAGTCCCATCAGGATTTTATTTTTTCTATGATATCCCCTCTCATTCTAAACTCCAGTTGGTACAAGCCCAGTCGATCCAGTCTTTCTGCCATCCTGTCAGTTCTGCCATCCTGGGAATTATTCTGGTGTACCTTTGCTGGACACCCTCAACAGCAAGAATGTCCTTCTTCAAACTAGGAGACCAAAACTGCACATGATACTCAAGGTGTGGCCTCACCAAGGTCCTGTATAACTGCAGCAAGCCATCCCTACTCCTCTACTCAAATCCTCTCACAATTAAGGCCAGCATGCCATTAGCTTTCCTCACCACCTGCTGTACCTGCACATCAATCTTCAGTAACTGTTCCACCATGACACCCAGGTCTTGTTGCACGTTCCCTTTTCCTATACTGCCACCATACAGATAACAATCTGTCTTTCTGTTTTTGCCACCAAAGTGGATAATTTCACATTTACCCACATGATATTGTATTTCCCCACTCAGCCAGCCTGTCCAAGTCACCCTGCAGCCTCTTTTCATCCTCCTCACAGCACACACTGCCACCCGGCTTAGTGTCATTTGCCAATTTGGAGATATATGGGCACCCATCTGCGGCTGTTTTTATGGCCCTCCCAGCCAGTCCCCAGAGGGCTGGCAAAATTCAGCCTCCTGCCCTCTTCAAATCTGTTTTGGTTGGATTGATGTGGGACAGAATTGATTGAAGTGGAACAGGACACAATTTATAAAGCCTATGCATAGTGAAATATTCTTATTTCATTAGGCAAGGATGAAAGGGTTTTTCACAGTAACATCATTGAAGCCTACTTGTGACAATAAGTGATGATTATTATTATTATAATAAGTAAAGTCAGTTTTCATCCCACAAGCTCATTGTAAGGCTAATGCTTGATTGAACCATTCCTCCAAACCATCCATCCTGAAATTGCTCATGGTATAGTCCTGTACAGGGTTTGCTTGTGTCACAGCCTTTTCAAAGTTGAAGTGGAGCAGTGTATTTGGGCTGTTAATTTCATGCTTAAAGGCACGACACATGTCAGCAAAGTGCAGCTTCTGGAAATCTGAAATAGAGGCAAAAAATGCTGCAAATAATCAGCAGTTCTAGCAGCACTTTTTTGGAGGGAGAAATAAAGTTAATGATCAGATTGATAATTTTTCATCACTCTTAATTGTTGTAGATGTTTTATTTTAAAGAGGATTAGCTTTGATTGTGACTAAATTATACAGTACGGCAAGTTATGGGCCAAATATGTGGATATTCTATAGATGAGTGATTATTCTAGATTCTTTTAAATGCTGTGAATATTCTGATGATACCATTTCATGTTCTCATGTTCTCAGGGGCTGATTTAGCACAGTGTGCCAAACAGCTGGCTTGTAAAGCAGAACAAGATCAGCAGCGCTGGTTCAATTCCCGTACCAGCCTCCCCAAACAGGCGCCGGAATGTGGCGACTAGGGGCTTTTCACAGTAACTTCATTTGAAGCCTACTTGTGACAATAAGCGATTTTCATTTTTCTCTTGAATGATTCACATTCAGATGGTGATTCAGATTGGTTGCACTTGGTCATGACAATAAAAGGTCATTATTATCTTTCGAGCAGAGATGGACAGATTCAGAGTATTTCACTGGAAGGATATGCTGTCCTTCCTGACCCACCTGGATTCTAGTTTAAAATGCCACAAGAATGCAACCTGAAAGCAGAATTTCCTTTTATTACCCACATACCAATTGATTCTCTGTTCACAAATGGTAAGAACGACTATTTTATAACACTTACCTGAATTTGGTTCAGACATTCCAAAAAAATGCAGGTTTGAGGCTGAGCACGGCATTCTGAATTCAGCCATCTCTACCGCCATTCTTTAAGCGAATCCCTTTAACGTGCAGTTCAGAATAAGAATGCCGATGAATCAATACCACAAATGCGATCAGCATTTCCCATTGGTTTATCCCTTGAACAAGAAAGTACTTTACATTGCTGCATCGAAATTCCACCCAACTATCCAATGTGGCATTTTTAAAGAATGGCTCAGTGATTACAGACCGTTTCAGATCACAACTGAGTGAGAACATTAGGGTATTTGGCCACTAAGCAACATTTCTCCTATTTTGGGTGTCATCCCATGTGCTGTAATGGTAATTCATCTCCTATTGAATCTACTTATTAACCCACTCATCACAACTAATAGTTATGCTCTAACCTCTGTTTTGAAACATCCCATCATCTTGTAAACCTCAATTAAATCCCCTCTTAACCTTAGTTCCAAGGAAAACAGTCTAAAGGTATCGAACCTCTCCTCTTAACTGAAGTCCCTCTCCCATGGTAACAGCCAAGTAAACCCCTTGTATCTTTTTTTTGCTTTTCATTTCTGAGGTGTGGTGCCCATAATTACCCACAATGCTCCCACTGAGGCCTAACTAGTCATTTATAAAGTTCTAGTATGCTTTGCTTTTACATTCTATTTCTCTATTTAAAAACCTAAGTAACCCGTCTGATTTTTAAATCACCTTATAAACTTGCCTCGCCACTTTTAAAGGTTTGTGTACAATAATTTCTTACTTAAAGTCCAAGTTACGTTGGCATACTGGAGGCAATGATGAATTTCGTTGTCTTGTCTGCCTTTGTCAATAGGAGTCTCTGAAGAAATGGAGAATTTTCCATCATCTCACCATTAATCTGAATTGACGGGTGAAGGTGACTCTCTGTGAGAGCTGGTTGGAAGAGCACCTTAGTTTTCTGGGTGTTTAGTGAGAGGTCCATTTTTTTCAATATATTTTCTGAGAGAGCGTTTACACAAGCATCTTCTGAGGTTCAATTACTGAGATTGGAGTTATTTTGGTTTTGAGTTAAAGGTGGTGCAGTTCGAACATCAGGTCCTGGAGGATTTAATGGGACAAAGCACCAGGATCATCAATAACCTTAGTAAAATTCATCCAAGGACTGTTGGACAACTTTGTTTTTCTTCTGCAGGTATATATCCCTGTAGTAGTTGATGCCAGCATCTATTGCTCTGTTCACTCTGGATGGTGCTCTCTATTTGGATCATCCTGGTTAAGATTTCCATTGCCTCTTTGATGAGTTGGAAAGCTCTTGTTAATCATTTTCTTTACAAAACAGGGGCTGGTGGTTCCAAGTGGTCTTCCTCTTCAGCTCCTTGACTCTCCAGCTGCATTAAGTCTTCGTTAGATAATTCGTCTCCATGGGACTCAAGTGATTCCACCACGTCAGAGCCTTCCCCCCCCCCCCCTCCCCTTATGGTTTGATCCTGGACCTCAGGATCAGTGATATTCTCTGTGGTCATTGACACACTTAGGCCACACTTTGCACCATACACCACCCATACACATTGATGGAATTCTATCTCATGAGTCCCACAAATTGTTGCCCTGGAGAAAGTTGCAGCTACAGCAACATTATCTGGCTGTTGACACATTCTCACCATCCGTTGCCTTGATGAATTGGGAGAAGGTAATAGTCCTTGAATGTTGTTATTGCTTCTTGATCCAGTGGTTGCATCAATAAAATCAAGTTGCGTGGCAGGAAAATCACCTTCACGTTTTTGGACAAGGCATCAAGGTTGATAGGATGACCTGGTGCTCATCCAACAGGAGCAATATCTGGAAGGTGATACTTTCACTGGCACAATATTCTCTCCAGACAGGGATGGCATACAAAGAGAACCATTCTTGAAAGAATGTGCCCATCGGCCAAGCTTTCTTACTTGAACGCCAAGTGATGCCCACATAGTCCTTGGAATAACCCCTCAATGCCCTTGGTGTCTCGGACAGGTATTAATGTCCTAAACCTGAAATTGCCTGCAACATTTCCTCCAAGCGAAACAGTCAGGCGATCCTTGGCAACTTCAAATCCTGGCTCTGACTTCTCCTATTTGGAGATTAATGTTCTCTGCATCGCATCGTTTCAACAGAGCCCCATCTCATCAACATTAAGTACTTGATTTGGTGAGTAGCCACCTTCAATGATTCTCTTCATATAATGATGTGGAGATGCCGGCATTGGACTGGGGTGAGCACAGTAAGAAGCCTTACAACACCAGGTTAAAGTCCAACAGGTTTGTTTCAAACACAAGCTTTCGGAGCGCAGCTCCTTCCTCAGGTGAATCTTCATATACTCTCTTCATATAGTCAGGGAACCCCATCAGCTGGTTCAGTACTGGCACTAGCTGCTTCGCTGTTCATTCAAACTATCCATGACTAGCACTGAAACCTTCTGACTGTGGACTCTCATCCTGCTCATTCTGTAGGGCTTCATACAGGCTTTTAGCTTTTCCTTGGATGACCATCAAATTGTGCTGTTTTTGGTATTTGATCCAGACTGCCAAGTCTTTCCATATTCTCTATGATTCTGCTTCCAGTCCAACTTTTGATTTTGTCAGCGTTACCATGGATTGTTCTCACCATCAAACACCCTACCAATTATCAAATGCTTATTCTCTGGCCTCAAAATGTTTTAAAACCTCCAATTCCAATGCCAAAATGATCATTTTTCTTGTTTTCTTAGCAGCAGGGTACTCACCATAATCACTGACTCCTGTTTGAGTGATTCCAAGGATTGAAGCACTAAATCACAGCTGTAAATTACTTTAAAATGGCCACTTTGCCTCTATCCAAAGTTGAAACGGGTCACACTTGGGGCTGCAAAACTAATCAGAAGATCGCAGAGCCAGGACCTGCGGGCTTCCACTTTCCTCCTGAAAGGCATAGTACTTTTTGCCAAAAGAAGGTCCCAAACCAAGAAGAGCACAGCAGCCGTCAGCTTCTCATTGATTTTAAAATGGACTCTCTGACTCACCTGATGTAAAGCTTCACAGCAGGCACACTGTGAAATTAATATAGGAGTGAAGAGTCAGGAGCTACACTTTCACTGCACACAGGTGAGCAGTCCAGGCCTCAAGCTCACCCTCAAATACCGTGGATATAGATTTTCTTCACGCAAAACTGTACTGCAGAGCTTTAGGAAAAAAGACGCTGTTACTTTGAGTGTGACTGAATGCCTCTCCTCACACTCACTCCATAATGGTAATGATTGGGTCACATGACTGTCCAACACTAACTGTGCATCCTGGCTCTATTATGACATGCAATGTTAAAGTGGAACAATGATGAATGAGGCAACTTAAAATGGGGACTTACTGTATCTTGACAGATCTGCACCTTTCAAATTCATGCTATAAATATTATGCTGTCTTTCCATATTAGTCTTCCCAACGTCTATCACTTCACGCTTCCCCACATTGGACTTCATAGTTCTACCCATTGTTCTGAGGAAAGGTCATGGAGCTGAAGTGTTATCTCTCGTTTCCCCCTCTGCAGATGCTGTCTGACCTGCTGAGTGTTTTGAGAATTTCCTGTTTTTATTTCAGATTTCCAGCATTGTCATTTTGCCTTTTGTCATATTCTTTACAACAACTGAGACATTTATCCTTTAGTGTTAAATAGTTTCCAGAAGAGGCCAGCAGATAAAATGTTAACAGTTTTCTCACCATGGTAGGCAACTGAATAATAGTCAGCAACACTTGTATTTAATTTCCTATATTTCAATAAAAGTATGGCAACACTGGAAATTAGATGTCAGTCTGATGAATGCTGTGTAAATTAACATTTTAATTATGCTCCACCCTGCTCCTCACCACATTAAAACAAATAATTTGTCCGTTAATTCTTGATCAAAATCCTTGCCTGGTTCATGCAAATTGAATGTGGTTGTGGTTGACTATTTTGTATTGAGTGAAGGAGCAGCTTCCATTTTAAATCTTAGCGACTTATATAAATGTAAAAACAAAGGCAAATGTATCTACTTCTGTCACATTACTCCCCCCTGCAGGCTGAAATTCCTTACAAAGCACGCCTAATACATCACCGGAGAGTTAAAACAGAGCTCTACTGTTGATGGAACAGTTTATCAGTATTTTCTTGAAGCCCCCATTTCTCAATTATTTATTTCGGCAAATATGTCTGACATTGAACTAAGCTGTCTGAGAATTCATTTCAGTTTGCAATTCGTTAGCTCATTTCTATCAAAGTTATGAGAATAATTGTGCTAAACTAGTCCCTCCTCCTGTTTGGGTGCCAATGTTCGTGAGATCACTTTGTTTGTGATTATAGATTCTGGGCTATTTTAAATGTTATGACAATTAAGGCAGCCAGCCCGTGAAACAGGGCAAAGTATTCCAATGAATTCACATCATTCTTAATACAAGTATGTGAGTACAATTCATGTTCATTAACCTTCTCAGAAACTCCTGTCTGTCACCATTCTAAGAAGAAGCATTTGGACAGACTCCCATGGATGCCACACAAGCAGCACTCTGAGCAGTTGAAGAGGCAAATCGGAATTGGTCGTAACATTCTGCTACAATTAGTTCAACCTGAAAGTCGTACTGTACATAAAACCCAACTGTAACATGTTAAACATTTCAAATTGCTGCCTCTGTGTATATACAGCTGTACATACATAATATACACAGAGAGAGGGAAGGAGACAAAGAGATGAGCAGTTTGCTTCTGTAAGAAATATTTAGGATAAATGTGTGATTAAATCAAATTCATGACAGCAAAGAAAACCGTTACAAGCAAAGGGAGTACGCTATAGGATTTGTCAGGCAGTAAGAAATACCAGATGAAACATAGGAGGTTTGTAAAAAAATTCTAAAATCCAGACAAGATTTATGAACCATTTGCTATGACAGTGTAATGTCAACCACAATATAACCTAGGTCCTGGCAAAGTCTCTGAAACCACGTTCCAGCAAATTGTTATAGCACTAACATGATGATGTGTGAGTGTAATATTTATGGAAGTCAGGAATCTGGAAACAGTATATGTGAAGTGTCGAAAATGAAAAATCATGTTTTCAAAGAGAGCATACATCACATAAAAACGTTGTGTATGAGCTTTCTAGAAAGCATGCTAGCAATGTTCAAGTGCCATAGCCTTGTATACATTCCTATCAGATGCTAACTGATAAGGTCTTTACGACTTGCTTTATTTTTGACCAGTGTAAGATACTTCACTCTTTATTAATGAATATTGAATACAATGACACATTATTTAATTTTAATACAGACTAACATTCGATTTTAATACAGACTAACATTCCATACACTATAACCATCACAAATGATGTAGTTAGTTCTAAGTTTATGTTGTTGATTTCTACTGTTAAAGTTAAAAAGCGCCACCATTCTTTATCAAAGAGATTGAATTCTGATTTAAATGCACGTTTTAGGCAGGAGTATAAAAATTGAGAATTATAAACTTCTGTTAATGTTTTCCAGGTCATGAAATTCAATGCATTTGTGTCCAATTAGTCAAATGAATGCGTCATCCTCTTCCTGTCATTTTAAGCCACTGCAACGTAAATGCCACAGGAAACGTCTTCCACATCATCTATTAGATATGCCCATTTCTGTTTTTTTTTAAAAGCCCTGTCCTTGTCATTTGACACACTACTGTTTTGATTATGTTTTCAGATAGAAACTGCATTCTCAAGTTTAATTTGCTGATATTGCATGTGTAGAACTAACAGCCATTGGAGTTCACCTCGACAAGGCCTGGAGTTCAGCCCATGTCATCCTGTCAAAATTAAACTGAGATTTCTCTCGGATTCCAGAGCAAGTGGTAATGGAGCTGTGTGTTGCATTGAATGACGTGTGTATTATTATAAAGCCATTAGCTCAGCAATCTCTCCATGGCCTGAACTGTGGCAAGTGGGCTTGGAAATGGAGATTTAAATGATAGGCCCCTGACACTACAAATTAAAGTGGGAACTTGGAATGTGAGGATGGTATGTAAAGATGTCTTTGAAAGAGCACAGACTTTATTCTGGGGTTAGAGTGGAGAGCTGTTAGTACTTTTTTTGTAGTTTGGAATATTTTGAATGTTTTTATCAGTGTGTATAAAACACAACAAATGATCAAAGTGCCTAATTTCTCCAATAAATCTTTTCTGGCTACATTTTGGTCAATTTGGCTGGAGATGGGAGAGGCAGCATTTTTTCCAACCAGCACCAAGAGTTTCAGACAGTGGTTAGCACTGCTGCCTCACAGCACCTGAGACCCAGGTTCAATTCCGGCCTTGGGTGACTGTGTGGAGTTTGCATATTCTCCCCATGTCTCCCCATTTCCTCCTTGTGCTCGGATTTCCTCCCACAGTCCAAAGATGCGCTGGTTAGGTGGATTAGCCATACTAAAATTGCCCCTTAGTGTCCAAAGATGTGCAGGTTATGCGGGGCTATGGGGATAAGGCTGAGAGAAGGGTGTTCTTTCAGAGGGTCGATGCAGGGTCAATGGGCCGAATGGCTCCCTTCTACACTGTCGGGATTCTGTGATTCTACGGTCTGAATTTGACTTCTGGATCCAAACGTGAATTTACTAACCCCACTAGACCATCTGGTTCCTGAAAGCATCGATGATTTATTGAAGATAATGGTTTTGATTTTCTGGTGGAGCCAATGTTACTTATTAATTACAAATACTGTATTGAAACGCATACAGGCTTAGGTAGTAAACCTTTAAATTTCCCAATTAACTGCTGTCAAGAAGCCTTTAAACTGAATTAATGTAATAAAATGTACAAGAATGATGTTTAAACTAGGCGAGAAACTGATTCTAAAACTAACCTATGTATTACCATACAATTCTCTGAATTGCAGAATTGGATTAAAAATGGAAAGTAGAATTAAATTCCTTTGTGTGATTGAGTTGAATATTAGCGAGGTACTATGAGTGGTTTCCTGCATTAAACCAATGAGTAATGAGTCTGATCGCAGTCTCCCTATCTAATAGCTGTGATAAATAAGCAAAATTCTTGTGGTTAATAAGGGTCACATGCTAAGGCAGCGACTCCTATACACACACCTGGCTACAGGTACTCAACAGCAACTATTTGCTCTAGGTTGAAATTCCTCAGTTTTGGATACCTCACAACTTGTCTGACTTCTGAAACTTAAAAGCTAAAAACATAATGGCCCAGATCTTCCAAGGAGCTGCAATCATCATCGGATTCCCCCTCTGCTTAACCATTCCCCCTACTCTGCATTTATTCTGGGACCTTCCGAGACTGGCTTTTCCAAAGGTGCGGAGTGCAGCATCCCTCGGAGAGCTCTATTGAAGCCAAGTAGATTCGGGGATGGGCGGGGGAAACAGGTCACCTCACCTTTTTACGACACTATCTGCCATATGGTAAGTTATAATTTCTGGTTAGTGTGAATGGATGGATGAGTGGATGATCTGGGCCAATGTATTGCAGGCTCCTGGAACTACAGTGAAAATACTTTCACCCCAGTTTGCTGAAGGCACTGATTGATTCTTGTGGAGTGTGGTTTCGAGGGCACAAGCTTTTCTTTGATACTTCACTCTATTCCTTATGTGCTAAGACAATGAGTGCTGACAGGCTATTAGAACAACTAAAGGAGATGATCACAAAGCAATCTAATCCTGTTTTCACCTGACATCCCACCTATGTGCTTTCCAGTGGGGATCACTGGATAACAATCAGAAGTGGTAATGCGTGCTGCTTTATTCCCCATCTTAATCCAAAATCAGTTATAAACTCTCCATTGCTGGAGTTGTTTCTTTGGTAAGTTTGTTTCCTTGGTAACTAGTTTATAGTAAATTGCCGAGGCTGCACAGTGGCACAACAGACAGCAGTGCTGCCTCACAGTGCCAGGAACCCAGGTTTGATTCTGACCTTGGGTGGCTGTGTAGAGTTTGCACATTCTCTTTGTGTCTGTGTGGGTTTCCTCCGGGTGCTCCAGTTTCCTTCCACAGTCCAAAGATGTGCAGGTTAGGTGGATTGGCCTTGCTATATTGCCTCTTAGTGTCCAAAGGATATGGGGATTGGGCCTGGGCCTGGGTAGGGTGCTCTTTCAGAGGAGCGGTGCAGACACGATGGGCCCAATGGCTTCATTCTGCTCTATATAGATTCTATGGTTCTATCTACAATTCTCAAGTTGAAGAACAATCAAGATAGCAAGCAGAATGATTGATTTAATCTTTGCTTAAGGCCTGAGGAGGTGATCACTATCAGTCTAAATGGTGCTGAATGTAAACATGCAATTGCATGTGTCTGTATTTGGATGCAATGTGAAGGGTGTGCATACATGAGAACAGCTACAAATGGCATTTACTAACCTTGAATCGATTTTATGATGTGTGGTTTTCAGCTGGTAAGGTGGCATTTTGTGTTGAAATGTAAATAATACCAAGCTGTTTGTAGGGAATTAGTATCAGTGTCCAAAAACTGGAATTTTGCTTTGAACAGATTGTTCATTTTTAACATGTTCAACTTCAATATTCTAGTTTAGTTTAAGGTTTTATCCAATATTTAGTATGTTTGAAAATTATAACCACAAATCTCAGCTTGTAACTCTGAATTTATGTATAATACAGGCTCTTGGCATACATTTCACTCGATCCCTGACAGGAAAACCCCAGACTCTAAGCACTTCTATTTTTGCACTGAACACTCTCCAGAATCTAGTTCTCAGAAAAAATTCCTATTTTGTTTAATGTGCATAACAAGGATGTAAAGATGGATGCTCAATCTCTCTACAGACATCCCCGCCAAGTTGGCCTGAGGGCTTTGGAGGACAACCAGTTCCAATCCAGCCTTCCTGTACCTGTCTCAGCCTCTTCTCATATTAACTTCACTCACTTCTCCCAAGTAAAATATGCTGCTTTGAGCCTAAGTTACAAAAACACACCAAGACCTCTATAAAACTCACTGTAAACGCCCTGGGCGCGATTCTCCGATAATGAGACAGAGGGTCAGAGAAATGGCCTCGGGCACGATCAATTCAGACCCTGATAAGGGGCCAGCAGCGGGGCCGCGACAACACGGTGGGCGTGGTGCCAGAATGGCGTCGTCATCGCGCGACGACAGGCTGATGCCGCACCGTGTCATTTAAAGTGCGCGATCCGCGCACAGAGGACCCGACCGATGGAGATGACTGAGCCCCGCCGTGCCGCTCCCAGGTTCAGGGACAGTGATCTGGACACGATGCTGGACGCCGTGGAAGAGCGCAGGGCCATCTTATATCCAAGACATGGGCACCGGCAACCAACTAGCACTGTGAGGCGCAGCTGTCGTGAGGTGGGCACCGCGGTAAGCCCTGTGGGGCACACCCCCCAGTCTGGAGAAAAGTGCCGCAAGAAGCTCCACGACCTCAGGAGGGCTGCCAGGGTAGGTACCCCGAGTGTTCCACCGGGCCACACCACCCCCCCAACGCCCCCCATCATGTTTTGTGGACTCCCCCTCTGCCCACGCAAAGGGGTGGGGGGGTTGGGGATACCACATTGTAATCGAACCACATGGGCAACACACCCCCCTGAGAGCTGCCATGACGTGGTGCCAAGGGCCCCTCACCCAGTCACAACGGTGACAACATCTGCGCATCTTTATGGTGACCGCCTAACTCTGATGCTTTCTCCCCCCCCCTCCCGCCGCAGGACAAGACTGCTCACAACCTTCGTGAGCGTTCAAGAACCGGAGGGGGGTCACCTGTGCTGCACCCCCTCACCGTCCATGAGCAGAGGGCTCTGGACCTCGCTGGGGGAGCCGCCACCCGGGAGGTAGCGCTATGCCAGGTCGGAGGCGCAGGAACAAGTGAGACTCCCCTACCTGGCTACACCCCCTCAGCTCATCATCTCCTCTCCCCCCCCCTCACACTGCACCCCCTACCACTGCCCCCAAGCCCCCTCCCTTTCAACCCACCCCGTGACACATACCACCTCACCCCCCCGACGTTGCACCCACTCACAATGCCCACCCCACTCCCTAACCCCCCCCTGACACTGCACCCACTCACAATGCCCCCCCACCACATAACCCCCCCGACACTGTGCCCACTCACAATGTCTCCTCACCCCATAACCCCCCCCTGACACTGCACCCACGCACAATGCCACCCCCCCCCCCCCCACACCCGACTCCGAGTATCTAACGATACATGCCTCATTGTCGACAGCAGGGCCAGGTGCCGATCGTCCAGGGACGTCGCGGAGAAGCCCCCGCCATCTAGATGCAAGCACATCCACCCCCACAGACACACGGCAGAGGGGGCAAGGAAGATTGACAGGAGGGCCCTCCCCTGAAGCCGTGGCACTGGAGGGGGTTGCACAGAGGACGGACAGACATGACAGGGACGAAGAGACGATGGACATTGAGGACACTGATGGCCGTGAGTCGGACGAGGAGAGGGCTGTGAGCCGGGACAGTGACAGAGAGAGGACTAGGACTGTGGACAGTGATGCACCAAGGATGGCCAGACAGTCGACGCACATACCGGACACGGCACCTAACGTGGACCACGGACTAGTAGCGCTGGTCCAAAGATCGACCCAGGAGCCCCCAGACCTGGGGACAGATGATGATCTCGAGTTTGAGGCACTGCTGTAACCCACAATGTCCACCATCCCAGATACACTCACCTCGGTTGGGCACATAAGTGATGTGGCTTCGGGCTCACTTACTGGTGCGCACCACACAGCCGAACCGATGCAGCAGGTGGAGGTAGGAGCAGCCGAGGGGCTGAAAGGTCGGAGGGCAGCCCAGGCCTCAGTACACAGCTGCCGCCCAGACAGTTCCCGGGTTCCTAGACCCACCCACACACCAGATGCATTTGGAGACCTGAGGAGTGGACAACGGGATGTCGGCCGTCTTCCAGCAACTGCAGACGCAGTTGGAGGAGTCCATCCACGTCCAGGAGCAGGGAGTGGTGCCGGTCATGGCTGCCACCCAGGCCGACACCGCACAGGTGGCGTCCGCGGTGGAGGCAATGGGTGCAACGGTGTGGGGCTTGATGTGCACACGTCATGCGTGGCCCAGGACAAGGCTGCCCTCTCACAGGCAGCCATGTGCCAACGCCAACTGGACATTGCCGCCGTGCTCCGGGGTCTGGCTCAGTCTCAGCAAGCCATCGCTGAGAGCATCGGCGGCCTTGGCCACATGCTGGGTAACGTCGCAGCATCGCAGCGGGAGATTGCGCACTCCCTGAGCTCCATCGCTGGAAACGTTCAGACCCTGGTCTATGCCACAGCCGGCCTCCAGGACTGGCAGTGCCAGGTGTTGGTGGTGCCATGGCGCATGTCTCCGCGGCCACCACTGTCCCTTAGTGAGGCCCGGGGGCCACCGGGCTCCCCAAGGGAGAAGGAGGTTCTGGTGACGTCCCAGTAACTCCAGCAAGGGAGGTCCCGGAACACTCGGATTCCCCCCCGTACCGTCCCTGGTTCATCTGGTGGGCAGCAGGCAGAACAGGGTGGCACCACGCTATCCAGCACGCCCGCCGAGCAGCCTGGCCCATCCAAGCTGGGTCGCCCCAGGAAACGTGTGCCGAAGTGTACCAACGTCGCAGGGCAGGAGTCTCAGCAGTCCGCTTCCACTCCTGCTGTCTGGGGAAACACCAAGCCATAGTGGTAGGGCCTGTAAGGCAAAGAAGTTAAACACGTAGTAAGTTGGCACGGGTGCAGGGCACAGCTTAGCTGTAGGGGCTAGGGCACTTGTATGTGATTGTCACGATTAAATTCACTGTAACACCAAACCTAGGTGCCTCAATGCTGTGTCCGGTGCCTGAGGGGTTGTGAGGGGAACGAGTGACGCTGGGGGTCGAAGTTCCGTGCAACGGTGAGGCCGGGTGTCCCCCCCCCCAAAGACCCCGTCGCCCTTTGCAAACCGACGCCAGCTACCTCACATGGCCATGTGGTGGATTGTCCGTGACACATACAGGGACTGCCGAGGTGGAGGGTTTAGCTGTGGCCATGAGTCAGACATTGTTTAGCGATCCGGAGCTCACAGGTCATCGCAGAGCGGGTTGTCATTATTCAACATGGCACTATTCACACCCGCTGGCACAAGCAACTGTGTTAAAACATTCCCAATGTGCCGCAGGTGTAAGGTGCTGTGAAAGTGCCGGTGTGGGCAGTAGGGTTGTGCAATGCTGTGGGAAGTGGGGGGGGGGGTGCTGGGTGGTGCGGTTGTGCGCAATCCGTGGTGCAAGTGCCTTGCTCAGAGATGCCCTCCCCTTAGTTTGTGAACCGTGCGGCGATCAACGCATCACGTGATCGCTCTCCTAGCCAGTGTTGTCGTGCAGCCTCCCGGCCATATCCCACCCCCAGGTCGTGTCTGTGCCCCCCCCTCCATCCTCCTCATGTTCAGAGGCGTCGCCCTCATCGGCCTCCCCCTGTGCATCCTCCTCCAGAACCTCGCCCCTCTGCTGGGCAATGTTGTGCAAGACACAGCAGACCACAACTATGCACCTGACCCTGTCGGGATGGTACTGCAGGGCCCCTCCAGAGCGGTCCAGGCACCGAAACCTCATCTTCAGGAGGCCAAAGCACCTCTCCACAACACCCCTGGTTGCAGCATGGGCTTCATTGTAGCCGGTCTACGTGTCGGACTGTGGCCTCCGTATAGGCGTCATCAGCCACGACCGCGACGGGTAACCCCTGTCACCGAGCAACTAGCCCTTCGGCCGGTTGGCTACCTGCAGGCCAGCCGCTCCCGCCACGGCAGCAAACATTGCTGGATGGTGCGCGAGCATAACAACCTACAGGAATGGAGGGAAGGGAGAGGGTTTGGGAAGGAGAGACGACAACAACATGTTTAACGAAGGCACTTTGACACCTCTACAGCCAGGGCCCATGGGGTACATGGGTGCCCCAGCCGCCTTGTACCGCTGCAGACACACATGCAACCTTCACCCTGCCAACAGTCTCCGTCCACCGTGCACTTAACCCCGTCCCTCCTCATTGAGGCGGCACTTGTCTTGGCCCATCAGCGTGACCTGCACTTGGAAGCGTGTCTTCGCCACTGTCCTGCCATGGAAGGCCGGCTGGCATCTCGCTCCCACGAGTAACCGTGCCCGACCTCACCCCCCCAACAGCACGGCAGCATCATTTCCTCCACCCCCTCCTCCTTCCTTCACCCCCTCCTCCTCCCACCACCCCCTCCTACTCCCTCCACTCCCTCCTCCATCCTCCAGTCGCTCCTCCTTCCTCCACCCCCTCCTCCAAATCCCCCACCCCCTCCAACCCGGGCAGTGCGGCATCCTCCCCCGACCTCCCCCCCCCCCCCCCTCCTCCAACCCCTCCCCCCCCCCCCTCCCGGGCATTGTGGCATCCTCCTCCAACCTCCCCCCCCCCTCCCCCAACCTCCCCCCCCTCCTCCAACCCCTCCCCCCCCCCCCCCTCCCGGGCATTGTGGCATCCTCCTCCAACCTCCCCCCTCCCCCAACCTCCCCCCCCCCCTCCCGGGCATTGTGGCATCCTCCTCCAACCTCCCCCCCCCTCCCCCAACCTCCCCCCCCTCTCCTCCAACCCCTTCCCCCCCCCCCCTCCCGGGCATTGTGGCATCCTCCTCCAACCTCCCCCCCCCTCCCCCAACCTCCCCCCCCCTCCTCCAACCTCCCCCCCCATCCTCCAACCTCCCCCCCCCCTCCTCCAACCCCTCCCCCCCCCCCCCCGGGCATTGTGGCATCCTCCTCCAACCTCCCCCCCTCCCCCAACCTCCCCCCCCTCCCGGGCATTGTGGCATCCTCCTCCAACCTCCCCCCCCCCTCCCCCAACCTCCCCCCCCTCTCCTCCAACCCCTCCCCCCCCCCCCCCCCTCCCGGGCATTGTGGCATCCTCCTCCAACCTCCCCCCCCCCTCCCCCAACCTCCCCCCTCTCCTCCAACCCCTCCCCCCCCCTCCGGGCATTGTGGCATCCTCCTCCAACCTCTCCCCCCCTCCTCCAACCTCCCCCCCTCCTCCAACCTCCCCCCCCATCCTCCAACCTCCCCCCCCTCCTCCAACCCCTCCCCCCCCCCCCCCCCCGGGCACTGTGGCATCCTACTCCAAGAACCCTCCCACCGCCCCCCCAGCACCGCCCGTGGACGCCACCTCCTGCTGCCAGCACGACTGGCTGACAAATTTATTTACCAGGTGTGAACGGCGACGGCATGACCAGTTTCAGCCCATCCGGGCCGCTGAATAGGGGGGGGGGGGGGGGGCGGAGAATCGCCGTACTTGGTACCTTGGGCGATTCTCCGTCAGGCGTGGCACCGACCTCGATGACGCCGTTCTCACCGTCTGGGAGAGTCGCGGAACGGCGTCAGACCGACACCGTGGGTAAAAATGGCGTGAACGGCGATTCTCCCATACGGCGCAGCATGGGAGAATCACGCCCCCATTTTATTCCAGTTTAAAATGTCCTGTATAAATTTTCACAATAGTTTCATTTTTTAAAAATCAGCTCGGACTAAAATCAGCACCCCTTTTACCTCAATTCTTGGCAGGGAAAAGGCTTTCTGGGCTTAGCTATGTAATTTTTCTAGCCAGCACCCAATGCTCACTTTTTACCTCCTCACCTCGAGTCGCCTCCACAATGTTCATGAGTATAATACATGTGTGTTACCGCGTCAGTATTGGTTTACGTTTTATATCATTACGCTGCCAAGTATACTGTCCTATAATGAATGATGAGCTTCTGTGTACAAATATTGTGCATATTAATTTATTCATGGGGAGATAGTGTGTAGTGCTCTGGGGCCCTGAGTTCAAATCCCACTTTAGCAGATAGTGGAATTTTAATTCAATAAAGCTCCAGATTTGAAAGTCTAATGATGACCATGAAACCATTGTTAATTGTTGTAGAAACCCATAATGCCCTTTAGGGAAGGAAATCTGAGGGTGGCACAGTGGCGCAGTGGTGCTGCTGTCTACAACACTGAGGACTCGGTTCGATCCCGGCCCTGGGTCATTGTGTGGAGTTTGCACATTCTCCCCATGGGCGAAATTCTCCGACCCCGAGCAGGGTCGGAGAATCGCCCGGGGCCGCCGAAAATCCTGCCCCCGCCGATGGGCCGAAGTCCCGCCGCTGGGAGGCCTCTCCCGCCGCCGAGGTTTGAACCACCTCTGGTGGCGGTGGGATCGGCGGTGCGAGCGGGCCCCCGGGGTCCTGGGGGGGGCGCGGGGCGATCGGACCCCGGGGGGCACCCCCACGGTGGCCAGGCCCGCGATCGGGCCCACCGATCGCCGGGCGGGCCAGTGCTGTGCGGGCACTCTTTCTCTTCTGCCGCCGCCACGGCCTCCGCCATGGCGGAGGCAGAAGAGAATCCCCCAGCGCACATGCACCGGTGGTTTGTCAGCGGCAGCTGCCACTGACGTCACCACCGGTGCATGCGCGAACCGGCGAAGGCCTTTCGGCCAGCCCCGGCGCCGGACGGTGGGCCTGAAAAGCTGCTGGTGTCGGTGTTGGCACCAGTCGGCGTGGTGCCAACTGCTCCAGTGCGGGCCTAGCCCCCAAAGGTGCGGAGAATTCCGCACCTTTGGGGAGACCCAACGCCGGAGTGGTTGGCGCCACTCCCCTACGCCGGGACCCCCCGTCCCGCCGGGTAGGGGAGAATGCCGCCCCATGTCTGCGTGGGTTTCACCCCTACAACACAAAGATTGTCCCTTAATTGGAAAAAAAATAACTGGGTACTCTAAATTTGGAAATCTGCTGTCCTTACTGGTTTAGCCCACATGTGACTTCAAACCCACAGCAATATGGTTGATTTTTGACTGCCCTCTGAAATGGCTATCAAGCTACTCAGTTTTCGGGGCAGTTAGGGATGGACAACAAATGCTTGACTTCACATTCTATGAAGGAATACAAAAAACATTTGCTTAAAACTGTTTTAAAATCTCGTGCAATGCTTCCAACAGCCAAAGGGAGATTATGAAAGACTCCTGGCCATTAGGGAGAGTTAGCAATGCTCGTCACATCTGTTCTAATCATGCACCTTTCTAAACTAGCACATCGGTCAAGCCTTCCTTTTTCCTTCATTGAGGAGTTGACCCCCCTTACCCCCCTAAACAGTGGTTAATGGGACCGTTGATCCTATTCCATTTCCTGCACTTCTGCTCACACTTCTTCCCATGGAAACTGGAAACATAGAAAGATTTTGGCACAGAAGGATGTGTCTCAGCCCATTGTGTCTGCGTTGGCTGAAAAAGACCTATCCTGTCTAATCCCACCTGCCAGCTCTTGTACAGCAGCCTGAAGGTGCCTCCAGTGCACATTCAAGTGCTTTTTAAATACATTGGGCCTTCCTGCTTCCACTATCCCTTCCAGAGCCTGCAAATCTCTCGGTTAAATAAAATGCTCTTCAACTCCCCTCGAATGCTTCCACCAATTTCTTTAGAACTATGCCCCCTGATTATATATTTATTTTGTTTTTTCATTCATGGGATGTGGGCAAACACTTCTTCCAGATTACACAATGTTGTGTTTAATAAATTTAGAGTGCCCTATTTTTTTTTCAATTAAGGGGCAATTTAGTGTGGCCAATTCACATATCCTGCATATCTTTAGGTTGTGGGGGTGAAACACATGCAGGCACGGTGTAAACAGATTAAACAATGATGCATATTTTAAAAATTCTTTCACGGGACATGGGCTGCACTGGCTAGACCAGCATTTATTGCCCATCCCTAAATGCCCTTGCGAAGGTGGTGGTGAGCTACCTTCTTGTTCATGTGATGTAGGTACACACCCAGTGCTATCAGGGAAAGTAGTTCCAGGGTTTTGACCCAGTGAGAATGAAGGAACAGCGAAATATTTCCAGTTCAGGATGGTGTGCGGCTTGGAGGGGAACTTGCGGGTGATGCTGTTCCCAGGCATCTGCTGCCTTCCTTGTCCTTCTAGTTGATTGAGGTCCTGGGTTTGAAAGATTCTGTCAAAGTAGTCTTGGTGAATTGCTGCAGTGCATCTTGTAGATTGTACACACTGCTGTCACTGTGTTGGTGATGGAAGGGCGGCACGATGGCACTGCTGCCTCACAGCGCCTTGGAACTTGAGTTCTTGTCGGTGTGGAGTTTACATTTTCTCCCTGGACTGCATGAGTTTCCTCTGGGTGCTCCGGTTTCCTTTCACAGTCCAAAGATGTGCCGGTTAGGTGGATTGGCCAAGCTAAATTGCCCCTTACTGTCCAACAAAATGTGTAGGTTATATTAAGTGGTTATTGGGATAAGGCAGGGGAGTGAGCTTGGGTGAAGTGCTCTTTCAGAGAGTTGCTGCAGACTCGATCGGCCAAATGAGCTTCTGCTGTACTGTGGGGATTCTACGATTCTACATTGAAGATGGCAGAAGGGATGCCAATCAACTGGGCTGCTTTGTTCTGGATGTTGTTGAGCTTCTTGAGTGTTTGTGGAGCTGAATTCATCCTGGCAAGTGAAGTGTATTCCATCACACTCCTGACTTGTACTTTGTAGATGGTGGACCAGCTTTGGGGAGTCAAGAGGTGAGTTAACCTCCACAAAAATCCTAGCCTCTGATCTGCTTTTATAGCCACATTATTTATATAGCTGGTACAGTTCACTTTCTGATCAATGATAATGCCGAGGGTGTTGATAGTGGAGGACTCAGTGATGGTAATGCCATTGATTGTCAAAGGGAGAAGGTTGGATTTCCTCCTGTTGGATATAGTCATTGCCTAGCACTTGTGTGGCACAAATATTACTTCCCACTTATCAGCCCAGTCGGGAATGTTGTCCAGGTCTTGCTGCATATGGGCACAGACTGTTTAGGTATCTGAGGAGCTGCGAATGTTTCTGAGCATTATACAATCATCCACAAACATCTCCACTTCTGACCTTATGATGGATGGAAGGCCATTGATGAAGCATCTGAAGATGTTGGGCAGAGTGCACTACCATCAAACCCTCCTGCAGTGATGTCCTGGAATTAGGGGGATTGACCTCCAACAAAAAAAATATATATTTTATTAGGTTTTTTACAAATAGCAAACAACACAACAAAAGAAGCAATAAACAATGCAAAACAGGTACAGAACAGAACAAGAATTATTGCAAATGTAGGAAAAAGCAAGTAACTTAAAATTCTATACCCAAAATCCCTAACATTTAATGTCTAGTAAGAAGTCTTACAACACCAGGTTAAAGTCCAACATGTTTGTTTCAAACACTAGCTTTCGGAGCACTGCTCCTTCCTCAGGTGAAACATTTTGCAGATTGCTGACTGCTTTGCAGAACACCTCAGTACAGTCTGCATGCACAACCCCAAATTTCTAGTACCTGCCAGTTTAATTTTCCTCCCCACTCCCATTCTGAACTTCCTGCCCTCACCTTCCTGCACTCTTTTACTGAAGAAAAGCTCGACGTCAGCTTGAACTATGGACAACTTTCTTGAGAAAAAATGTTTCTCCTCACCTTTGTCTTAAAAGGAAGAAACCTTGTGTCTCCTAGTTCGAGTCTCCCCCCACAGTGATCCAGACTCAGTGTTGAGTTTCAACAGCTTCAGAGTGTCACCTTTGTGTCCTTTTTTTCTGTTTTGAGTTTTGAATGACAGCTGTTGATGATGCTGCTGTTATTAGGATGTAGGCCTCTCTAGACACATCTTTTGATATTTTTGCTTGTCCCATTAGTATCTCCTTTTGCTTTATACTTGATCTCTCTATCTGCCACCCTTTTATCTATCTTCCCTTTTTTTATTTTCTCCCTCCACCCTGCTCCCAGCCTTGCTTAAAAACTGTTACATTTCTAATATTCCCAGTTCGGAGGAAGGGTAATTAACCTGGAGCGGTAACTCTGTTTTTCGTTCCACAGAAGCTGTCAGACATGCTGAGAATTTCCAGCGTTTTCCACTTTTATTTCAAAATGGATGTTTTCTGAAATTGCTTTGGGAATAATTTAGCCTGATATTTCTGGGGAAGCAGGGAGGAAGTGGAGGAGACCAAAGCCGACAGATTAATAAGGCCGTGGACACAGAGGTGGTGCTGAATTTAACAGCAGGTGTTCATTCTTGATTTTTAAAAATCTGTTTTCACTCCTGCAGTCATCTACAGTAGCAGCATGGCCAGCAGTGACTCGTAGTGGGGAAACCACTGGCAATGGGCCGCAACCGAGAACCCTTTGTGACAATCCCCAGCGACTGGATGAAGGTTAGTGGTTGTGGCTGGGAGGGGAGTAGACCAGAGGTCACACCTTGGGCAGGGTTGAGAAGTTATTGCTGTTGGAGATCAGCAATTTGAAGGGAGGAAGAGAGAGGCTGTGATCAGCAGAAACAGCCCCAGGGCTCTTCCTGGCCACAAAGGCGACTTTAAAAGAGCCAACAATCCTGCCTCTCTTGTGTTATCACATTCCATGACCCCTCGGACCCTTGCATGTCACCACAGTGGAAAGCCTGGATGCCACACAACTTACCACTGCAACATTGACAACAAGGTATGTTTGTGATTGCTTGAGATTGTTCCCACACAATTTAAGCCCCCTGCAACCCTCTCCTACCTGTTGTGAGGGAATAATATCAAGGCCATTATTCTTATTTCCACATTCTAATCCCATTGCTTTCCCCTGGCCCACACCTCCACCCTATCCCCGTATCCCCACCTAACCTGCACACCCCTGGAAAATAAGGGGCACTTTTATCATGGCCAATCCACCTAACCTGCACATCTTTGGACTGTGGGAGGAAACCAGAGCACCTGGAGGAAAATCACACAGACACGGGGAGAAAGTGCAAACTCCACACAGGCAGTCACCCGAGGCCGGAATTGAACCCGAGTCCCTGATGCAGTGAGGGAGCAGTGGTAACCACTGTGCCACCATGCCGCCCCAAAATAGATTTAATTAAATAAGGATTGCGATCTAACATCCCAGGAAGATGTTTTGAATTGTGGGGGAGACTAGAACTAGGGACACAGTTGAAGAATAAAGGTCTTCCTTTAAAGATGGAGATGAGGAGAAATTTGTTCTCTCAAAGTGTCATTAGCCTGTGGAATTCTCCTGTACAGAGAGCAGTGGAGGCTGGGTCATTGAATTAATCAAGGCAGAGTTAGATAGATTTTTGATAGACACGGGAACCAGGGTTTATGTGGGACAGACAGAAAAGAAGAATTGAGATCACAACCATTGATCGTGATCTTATTGAATTGCAGAGCAGGCTCGATGGGCTGAATAGCCTACTCCTGCTCCAAAGTCTTACAATCCTAACTTGTGGTACAGGTCATTCTGAATCATGTTGGGAAAGAAAAAGGATTAATTTTAAACACACAGACCAGCATTGTGCCACCATCTAGTGATAAAAAGGTAGTGATTTCCACTCAATGGGCGGAATCTTGTTGAGGCATTGGGTGTCTTTCCTGCTGGCTGGAGGGGTGGCGAGAGACCCCCACTCCCTCTTTTCAAGAAGGCCTGCCGAGCCACGTACCAATCAGGCAGTGGCCAAGCCAGTGGCAGGCCTTCCCCTGGAATCAAGACCCGGCGCTGGAAGTGTTGCCTACAGGCTGATCAGAGGCTGGCAGCTCTTCTGCTCAGCAGTGGCACTGTCGTAAGGACCAGGCACGCTAGCCACATGGGTTTAGCCATGCACACTGGGTTAATACCAGCAATGGTGGGATGGGGCCTTTAAGTGGCCATTAATTGGCCACTCAAAGGCTTTAATTGGCGACGGGGCAAGAAGTCCGACCATGGACCTTCCCATCAGAATTTGATTCTGGCAGAGAAGGGTTCAGGTATTGCCATTGTTCCTACTTAATTCAATCTTCCTCCTGCCTCCAAGCTCACCACCAGAGAGAACAGAAGATTCTGCTCAGGAAGTGGGCTTCACTCGTTTTGAAATGGGCATTTACAGGGTTTGTGGAATTAAGGGAAAAAATGGATTGGTTGAGGAACCAGATATTGTATTAAGTAGTTGTATGTGTCAGGAGTACAAATTCAAGCATGATGTAATAAATTCCTGCAAGGCAACTTTACATTCTATAAGATCTCTGATATGAATCAATTCACACTATATATATTCAGTTTGACATTTATGGGTGAATAAAGAAGGTGTTTCCTATTTCCATTTGCTGGTGATGCCTGTGTATACCACATGTCGGATTTCACTGTTTTTCAGTGAAGGGACCTATTGTACTTCCAACCATTCAAATTTAAGTTGTCTAATGTCGGTTCAAAAGTTCATACAATTCCCTTACGGGATTCTAATTTTCATCTGATTCACTACAGCAATGCAGCATCAAGCTGCCCTCTTATGCATTACAAGAGGCTGATAAATGAAAAGCAAGCAAAGACAGAATACAGGGATATTTTCCCTCGCAAACTCCAAAATGCCCCGTTTTCTTTCTTGTTAAACATGATAATGAAATGAAATACGATAATGTAAGGTTATTTAGTTGTCCGAAGCTGGTGTCAATGGGAAAAATGGATTATTCCAGAAACTGATGAAGCTCTGGCACAATGTCTGGCACAATTAGATAGTGAAGCAGTGCTCGGAGGTCTGATCGGTGCGTGGCCTGTTTCTGATTGATGACAAAATCATAACTTCATCATATTAACTGCAGAGTTCACAGGCAGGTTACAGTAGTCTGATTCTGTGCTGTATTGAATCGTGGCAGAATAAGCAACTTAACCCTTTCTGTATGACACTATACTGCTCTCATTGTGCTACATATGCAGCTGCATTGAGACTTTCTTTTTCTTCAATATTTGAAAGAAAAATAAGGCATGAAATAAGGAAAAATTACATGAGGTGGTGAGGTGGACTGGTCTCTATGCATATGTGGCAAAGTACAGCTGTAATCACCATAGTACAGAATATGCAAATACTCACTGAGAAATGGCACCAAAGCTTTTCAGAAAAGACTTGTGATTAAACTTTAATACGGATGGTACCATCAGTGCTATTAGTAAATTCCCCTCAGATTCATTTATTATTAAATAGTTATTGACTTGAATGATAGGAAGTGTCTGCATCCAGCAATCCCTTTGGCTATAGGCTTCCAATCTGAATCTACCCACCAGAGTGAGATACTGGGCTAAGGTGTAGCACTCACTCACATGGAGGAAAGGGAAATCTGAGTCGCTTTCCTTCCTCTCCAAAGGATTGCTTTCAGAGCATTTAGCCAAAGTTGGGAACAGATTGCTTGTGATCTGCTTATTGAGAGCACAGGCATAAAAAGCAGGAGGACCATTATCCGGTTAGTTAAGGAACTGTCCAGTATGGAATGGTAACATTTCAGAGAGTTTCCCTCCATTGGCTAACCTTGCCAAAGATTGTGCTGGGTAACCACAGATGTCATTAGAGCCCCTGAAGTAAGGAAGGGAAATATCAATGGGAGTAGGGCTCTTGATTCCTATCCAGTGATTTCTTTTAGAAAGTGTGGGCGGGATTCTCCGTCGGCCGACGTGGAAATCGGGAAATGCAGTTGGGCGGAGAATTTGTTCCGACGCCGAAATCGTAACGGTCGTCAATTTCATGCCAAACCCCGTTGCCTCGACAACAGCATCAAGGCATTCCAGAACGCCCGCACAGCAAACGCCATTGGCATATTATTCATGGGCCTGACCTGGTATTCTCCAGGGCCTCCGTGATTATTATTATTATTATTATTATTCTCCGCCTGCGATCGGCCGGATTCACCTGAGCTTTTAAAAATGTTGAAACCGGTGTCGTGGCTGAAGAGGGAGAGAGAGATGGGGTATGGAAAGTGTCTAACATCGGCATAGTTTGCTGACAGTTGTGCAGCTGGCCTTCTGCCAGGGTCGGAAAGAGTAGCGGGTGCTAGCCAGGAGGTGGGCTGTTGGGTCGGGTGGGCTGTTGGGTCGGGGTGGACAACACGGTACACCACTGTCGCAGTCTGCAAGGTAGCCAGGCAGCTGCGCATACCACTGACTGCCCACTGTGAACTCAGGGCCACAGGTCATATGGATGGCCCCCCCAGGGCACTCCCCTAGTTTCCCTCTGGCCCCAGCTGACCCATCAATGGGGATGGGCGCGCTCCAGTGCAACCAGTGCCATCATATTGGCTGGGATGAGTGTGTGTGGGGAGTGTAATGTGTATATGCGGCTGCCTCCCGAGCTTGTCAGCGTCCCAAGTGTCAATTTCAGACCCAATGAATCCCCCACCATTTTGAATTGGAATTGATTGTGTTCCAAGTGGCACCAGTGCTTGCCCCTCCACAGCCGCTGAATCAGTCCAGGTTCGGCACCTGTTATGCTGTTGTGAAAGCCTCCAAATCCTCCCCGGCGTCAACTCTTAGTGTCAGGATTGGAGAATCCAGCTGTGTATGTATGTGGACATGGATGAGGGCAACAGAAGGTTTAGTTCTGGTAGGCCACCTCTTCCCATAGTCTACTGATGCTCACTATTTAGACTTGCTCATGAGCAGTGTCATTGCAGTGAAATTGTAGGGGTATGACATTTCCCATTAAAATGTTTCCTCACAAATTTGTCTTTCAGGCAAGGTGGAAATTGGGCAAGCAATTTCATAAAGGAAGGAAACATTTGCGTAGAAGGTGGAAAAAAATAGCCGTGACATATTTTCTGCCACATGTTTTCAAATTTTAAATTGAATGTGTGGTTAACATTCAATGATTTCATTCATTCAGGGATGTCATCTTTATTCTTGAACTGCTGTCCTTTCTCATGTTCCCCAAGTATGTCATTTACAGTCAAGAAAGTAGGTGGATGACTTATCTCTTTGGACTAATGTCACCATGACACAGGTGATGGGAGACACGTTCAAAGGTTCAGGATAAAGGTACAGAACTCCAAGCCTTTCTTATAGTTTTATACTCTTGCTGTAGGGAGGTGGCGTAAGCTGCTATGCATGCACAGGAAACCAGTGATTTAGGTGATCATGGGAGTTTAGCTGAGTGACTGAACCGTTGTTAGTAATGCTTTAACACTGAGGTATTTTATTTCTCTAAGCTTCTACTGGATGCTATTACAAAGAACTTGAGAAATGGATGAATTGACATTGTAGACTTTATGTTGTAGGATGGGATTCTCCGACCCCCCGCTGGGTCGGAGAATCGCCGGGGGACGGTGTGAATCCAGCCCCCGCCGGCTGCCGAATTCTCCGGCGCCGGGGTTTTGACGGGGGCGGGAATCGCAGTGCGCCGGTTGGCGGCTGCTGGCAGCGGCCCTCCGGCGATTCTCCGCCCGCGATGGGCAGAGTGGCTGTCCAGTTTTGGCGGCTCCCGCCGGCGTAAATCACAACAGGTCCTTACCGGCAGGACCTGGCTCCACGGGCGGCCTGCAGAGTTCTCGGGAGGGTTGGCTGTGGGGGAATCTGGCCCTGGGGAGTGCCCCCACAGTGGCCTGGCCCATGATCGGGGCCCACCGATCCGCGGGTGGGTCTGTGCCGTGGGGGCACTCTTTCCTTCCGCACTGACCGCTGTTAACCTCCGCCATGGCTGGTGCGGCCAAGAACCCCCCCCCCCCCGCAGATGCGCTGGTGTGACGCCAGCACATGCTTGCACTCCCGCGCATGCGCCAACTTGCGCCGGCCGCCGGAGGCCCTTCGGCGCTGGTTGGTGTGGTGTCAAACACTCCAGCGCCGGCCTAGCCCCTGAAGGTGAGGAGGATTCCGCACCTTTGGGGCAGCCCGACGCCGGACTGGTTCACAGCCACTTCTCGGCGCCGGAGTGGCCCGCCCAGCCGGTTTGCGGAGAATCCCGCCCAAGAGCTTTGTGGAATCAACTGTATAAGCTTCAATTTAATAACCACATGGAGATGGTGGTCCTGGTCCCGGCTGAAAAGTCAGAGAGGAGCCCACATTTATTTTGTGTGGGTCGCCCCACAACATTTTAGCAGCAGTTGATTAATTAGCTCAGGACACGACTTCCACCGCATCAGATGGCTGGCAGAGTTCTAGTCCTGGCAGTGCCATTTGGAGAGGTGGCCATTGCAGGGGTTGGCAGCCAGCCCCAGATGACAGTTGTTAATAGAGTCGGATTAGAAGGTAAATTGAGGGATTCTGCTGGCACCCGACTGGAAGTCCCTGGTGAGGGGCAATGCGGGGTTCATGCGAGTGGGGATGGGGGAGTGCACAGTGATTGGGAGTACTGCGGGAGGTGGGGGGGGGGGGGGGAACCATGGGACACATAAGGCTGAATTCTGACTTTTGGCTGTCTTCAAACGCTTTCATGGAGTCTGCTCAGCAGGGTTTACACAGCTGTTCAGGGGAATGTGAGTTTGGTTTATTTTTTACATATTTATGAACTTCTGAAGAGGATAATCAATTAAAGTGTCTATTCAAGTAATATTTGTTTATTTTGAGAGGTTTATGAGCTTTTCAATAACCCAGATGTTATTGGGCTTGAAAGAGTGGATTAGGGGGTAAGGGGGAGGAATAGGCAGTGATGGGTAGGGGGTGTGAGGGTTGCGGAGATTTCGCACTGATATTCCGAACTGAGCTGATATCTCTGAGAATGGAGGTGAACCTTCCAACCTGGCTGCCTCGAAAGTGACTCTTCTGGGCAGCATGGTAGCACAGGGTTTAGCACTGTGGCTTCACAGCGCCAGGATCTCAGGTTTGATTCCCTGCTGGGTCACTGTCTGTGAGGAGTCTGCACATTCTCCCTGTGTCTGCGTGGGTTTCCTCCGGGTACTCCGGTTTCCTCCCACAGTCCAAAGATGTGCAGGTTAGGTGGATAGTCCACGTTAAATTGCCCTTGGTGTCCAAAAAGATTAGGAGGGGTTATTGGGTTAAGGGAATAAGGTGGAAGTGAGGGCTCAAGTGGGTCGGTGCCGACTTGATGGGCCAAATGGCCTCCTTCTGTATGTTCTATGTTCTAACTCCACCTCAGTAACTCCAGGGCATCCTCGCCTCCTCCGGATGAGAATCCTGTCAGCTGGTACTGTCGGGACAGAAGCCAGATTATGCCGTCTGGAAGATTCCCACCTCTCTATTCCCACCTCCACGATGAGAGGAGTAACCTGAAATACCCTGTTACTGTCGACACGATTAAATATCAAATAATTTGGTATCGACGCGATGCAATTTATTAAAATATTGATTTGAGCTTGCTGACTTGGATCCAATAAAAAATTTGATATGATTCCGTAAAGAATTTTCTATCTCAGAATTTAAAAATTAACTTATAGCATCAGGATAAACTACTCTTTAGCATTAAAAATTGCTTTATTCTCTTACTCAGATGTTTGGGGGTGGATTCTCTGATCCCCGATGATGAAACGCATTCGACGACGGGGTGGAGAATCCCCGATGACGAAAGAATCGGAGGCGCCGCCTCTTTCGCGATGCTCCAACCGTTGAAAAGCAGAGTACTCTAGGAATACGCTGCACGCTGTATACACGGCCTCAGACCATTGCCTGAGGCCCGCCCTGCGATGCTCTGTCCCCGAATGGCTGAATTCCCAACGGCGTGGGACATGTGCGGTCTCAGGCGGCTGCAAGCCAGATCCGCGGGCTGTGCACGGCACACTGCTGCTGCAGGCCGCTGCCGTGCGCATGCGCGGACACGGGGGTGTCTGGGCAGTATTGGCAGCTAGAGCTGGGAGAACTACACTGCCTGGCTGCTAGGCTCCCCCCCCCCCCCCCCCCCACCCGCCCAGAGCAGGGAATCAGTGGCCGGTGCGCCTGTTATCCTGGCGTAAAACAGCGCCGTTTTCACACCGGAGTGGGGACTTAACCTCCCAAAGAGAGAAAATCCAGCCTCTAAAGTTTGAGACTGGAGTGTTCATTTTTGGATCTCTATCCTCAAAATAACTTTCTCTTTACTCTCTGACTTTGTAATCATTCATGTTATGTGAATAAACTGACCTGGTTATAAACGTCTTTATTAAAGAAATGCTTTTGTTGTCCATGTTGCTCATTTTGTGGGGTCTAGTGCTCTGACACTCTGAACAATCTGCTTCCTGTCCTAATGACAGGGAGGAGTGTTTTCCCATTCTAAAAAAGTGCAACCAATAAGTGGAAAGGTTCCTATTTTATTACAGCTGCATGCACATTGTGTGTGTCTGTCTCTATTTTAGTGTGATAGAACATGCTCCAGAAGGTTGCCTTCAGGCAGTTGTCTTACACATGGAGCACATAGTTAGACAGATAGATACAAATAATACATCTATAATGTTGAAGTTTGACTTATCTCAGAAAGTAATCTCTGAAACCATAAGATATAGTTGCTATTTCTGAGAACCCGATATCGATATGACAATTTATGTTGATGATTGATGGTAATCTTTTACATAATTATAGCAAATAATTACGTTAAAACACTCAGATAGACTTTTTGATATTTGACAACAGGCTGCTTCAGAAATAAGGGAAAGTATTTACCTTCTTCAAGATCGACAATTAGTGTTGTTCCAAAGCTTTCCAATTTCCACATGATGCAGGTGAATGTCAGAGATACAGTATTTTTAATTTCTTTTCTACAAAAGAAAATATTGCCTTGATGTGTGATAAGGCTATCTGCAGTTAGCCGAGGTTTGCCTTTCTGTGCTGGTTGTTTGGAATCTGCTTGTGCCTGACAGTCTAATCTGTGATTTATATCCCCCTGACTTCCTCTTGCGCCTGTTTGAACTGCAGGAAGGCTGAAAGTGATAAGTGTAGTACTGCAAAAAAAAAAAATCTGGAGCAGACATCAAATATTCATATCTACTCTAGCTGAAGCATTTCTGTCTGTGATGTTTCCTTAATTCAATAAGCTGCATCTGCGACTGAACTACAATTAAAAAAAATACTGTATGTTCTCTGAGGTTAGGTACACCCACCCCATACACACACATTCACGCACAACATGATGGGTTTCAATAAATAAGATATATAGGGTATTATTAAAGTGGCTTACATACACACAGACAAGATGATTCACGGCATAATTTCCTTTGTAAAAATAATTGTGAGATTTTAAATAATTCAGCCAAAATGTAAAAAGGAACAACTGTTTTTTTTTTCCCCCTCCTTTTGCTTTATTTCGCTGTACTCCTGAATGTATTGATGGACTACAGTTCTACAGGCACTAACCACCCTTCAAAAATAACACAAGTGATTTTCCTTCACGTGGAAATCCCAAAGATCATTTTACAAGCCTCCGCTGTTAACAGGGAACGTTCCCTATTGGTCTCCTCTCAACTGTCTGTTGACGGATCTTTTTTTGCTGTGTTTGATGGTTTGAACTATTCAGCCAATGGTTATCATAATTTAATATGAATTCAACCTGTTTTTCATTGTGTTAATTGAATAAATTCAAATTTTCCTTTGCTTCCTGTTATACCATTAAGGCACCAAGCAACTGGATAAGAGTATTCAAATTGCTGATAAAATTCCCTGTCATCTGTTATGTGGCAGAAGGTCAACATTTCAAGAGATTTTACAATGTTGTCATAAAAGGAGAAAGCCTTCAGTGCATTCTTTATTAATTAAAATTAGTAATTGATATCCTTGATATGATGTACCAGCACCTATGAAAGACAATGGTTTAATGATTTTACTTTGAAAGTAATTATTAAAATATGTAATTTTTTGGGGGGGACAATTTAGTGTGGCTAATCCACCTAACCTGCACATCTTTGGGTTGTGGGGCTGAGACCCACACAGTCACAGGGAGAATGTCCAAACACCTCACGGACAGTGACCAGGAGCTGGGAACAAACCCGCGTGCTCGGCCACGTGTGGACTTGAGCAGTGTTCTTCAAACTCGGGGGCGCGACCCGCGGGTGGGTCGCGGGCGGGTGTCGGGAGGGTCGCGGAGCCGTCCTTCACGGTGCTCCCGATCGCGCAGAAACCGGCTGTTAATAACGCCGGTGCAAGCAGCCATTAAAATGGCCGCGAAGATGTAAAAAGAATTTGGCCGCAGTGCGGCCGCTATTTTTTTAAACGGTCTCAGATTAATTGCTCACTTGTGCATGCACCATTTATCATTTCACTTAATTGTTCCTTGATTACCTGGAGTAATTTTAAAAGGTGCAATGAAGTAAGTAGTTTATATGTGTAATGTTCCTGTCTCCACCTATATGAGAATAAAAGGAATGCAAATCATGATTAGTCATACTCATTCTTGCATTACTTTTTTCGCAACGGTATTTCCATGCTCATCCGTGTACTGTTCCTCTGTAACCATTTTTTATTCATTTATTTTATTCATTTAATTTTTATTTTTTTCATTTACTTTATTCATTTTATGTTTTTTTTTTACAAGTTTGGGGGGAGGGTTTATTTCATAAAATTTTATGGATGAAATGCAGAACTTTGGACAGATGGAGACTCCATACTTTCCCACACCAGAAGGCTTCACCTTTATCCAACAGGTTCCATTGGAGGAGCGTGTACGAGGGCCAAAGGGACCCAAAACCATTTCCTCCATTTTTATCAGCAGCAAACAAGGTAAGAGAAAATGGTGGGTCACAAAGGTCAGCCGGCGTGGGTCGCGTAGGTCGGCCGGCGTGGGTCGCGAAGGTCGGCCGGGTTGGGTCCCGAAGGTTGGCCGGTTGGTAAAAATGGGTCCCCAGAAAAAAAGTTTGACGAACACTGGACTCGGGTGCTTACCACTGCGCCACCGGGCTGCCCCAGAATACTAAAGTTTTATCTAGTGAAATGTAACTCACTGTTAGAAAGTTCCCCTACTAGCAAGAATGCAGGAACAGGGGTAGATTATTCAACCCCTCCAGCCCTTCCCACCAATCAAGTAGATCTTGCTGATCTGTGCCTCAACTCCATTACCTTTCCTGGTTCCATGACCATTAATATTCTCAGCTAACAAAAACCGATCAACCTTCATTTAGATATTTGCGAGTGACTAAGCCTCAGCATCTTTTTGCGGAGGCAGGGTAGAGTTCCAGATTTCCACTAGCCATTGTGTGACGACCTTCTTCCTGACATAACTCTTGAATGGCCTAGCTCTAACTTTAAGTTTATTTTCTTGTGCTGAATTCTGCCACCGAAGGATATGGTCTCTATCAATTCCACCACTTTCTTTACCCATCCTAAACACTGTTGTGTTCTGTATTATGGCCATGATAATAATGTACAGAAGATCTAGTTCTTTAACTAGTAAGATGATTTATTAACAAACACATGGAAAGATAACTAACAAACTATAATATAGATGATGGCTAATGGTTGAATTCAGTGAATTCGCCTGGAGCTACTTCTTGTGCAACTGTCCTCTGGTACGATTTACTACAAACTGGCGGGTGTCTCAAGTCACACGGGAGATCTCTATCGGCACCAGCTGGTTGGAAGTCACATCGCTAACTATATACCTTGACAGACAACTATATACAAAACTGTGCACAGGCACATCACCACATCTCCGTTCCTCCAGAACTGTTAACCATTTACATACAAGTGTAACTGTGTTTTACAAAACATGATCTGCATCATAATTTTAAACAAGTCATATGTATAATTGTAACTGTGCTTTACAAGCCATGATATGCCTGATAATTTTTAATGTGTTCCTTGTGCGCAGCTTATTCAAAGCACACAGTACATTCAAAATGACATAATCCGGTTGGTCTTCTGAACCTTGACCGCACACTCAATATCGCTTCAACTTTCGTAAGAGTGGTTTTCTGGCTGGTCTTTTGCATCACAAACTTTTTCAACTTTCTGATTCAATTCTTCCTACTCCGTGCCCGTGTGTTTTCTTGCATATCGACCGTATTGTCGATGCCTTCCTCTTCACTGTAAGAAGTCTTGCAGCACCTGGTATTGTAAGACTTCTTGCTGTGCTCACCCCAGTCCAACGCTGGCATCTCCACATCATTCCTCTTCACTGTCATGGGTGCTACCCGGTCGACCAAATATGTCTTCAACTCTTCTTCTCTTCCCCTTCCTTCTCATTTGAGTGATCCGCTGATTGCCTCTCCTTTTCTTTTTGACTTTAGTGGCATCCTTCTTGCTGCTGGACTCTACCATGGGAGTGGTTGTCTCTGGTGCTTTTGCCATTGTAACTGCTTTTGGATCATGTGTTGAGCAAGCTGACTCTGCCTCTTCTGCCGCCGTAGCTGATTTCGGAGCCACAGCTGGATTGAGGAGTTTTGTTTGATCCATAGTGCTTGTGGTTTGGATGCTGAATTGCATGCCCATCACCTGGTGAAGCATTCAGTGTCAGCATACCTTTGGCTGATTGCGCAGTTGCAATCAAGTCTTCAACTTCAGGAATGATCTGCAAACCCTTGCATTTTGGTATCTTAGCTGGATCAATGTTCTCAACATTAGGCGTTGCTTCTTCACCTTGTGTTTTAGCCTCAATTGGTGACTCATCCTCACCTGATATAATGATATATGCATCGTCTTTTGTTGGATTTAAAAAAAAAGAAATTACAATAGCCAGTAACAGTACAGTAACAACATTTTTTTTTCAATTAAGGGACAATTTAGCGTGGCCAATCCACCTAATCTGCACATCTTTGGGTTGTGGGGGTAAAACCCATGCAGACACCGGGAGAATGTCTGTTGGATAGCTGATTAGTGGCTCATCCTCATCTGATATGATGATACATGCTTTGTCTTTCATTGTAGAACTGCACGCCGATGTATCCACCTGCTCTTCTTACACATCTTTTGGTGGAGTGGCCTTGAGTATTGGGGAGTCCGCTGCAGCAACCATTCCATGGGCATGCGATGATTCATCGTACGACTCTGGAGCCAATTTCCCAAAAATGGGGATTATTTCTTCAGTTACCAGCCTGTTCACAGTTGATTTGCTCTTATCTGATGTATCTGCTGCTGCATCTCACTTTCAGCCTCTGCACACCCCATCTTAAGAGCTTTCACACTTATCGTTCTTCTGTGCAGATTGGATGCTACTTGTGATCACCTTGCCACTATTGCCAAATAAACTGAATAGACTTTCATAATCTTCCTCTTCTGGCTCATCACTTTCCTCATCATAATGGTTGCTATCGTAATTATCTCCTCATAGTCATCATCATCGTAATAATCACCATCATAATGATCATCATTGTAATCATTATCATCGTCTGCCATCTCTTCTCCTGTGAAGTATGACATTGCTTATGGAATTATGTGTTCATGCAAGAAGTGACCAATTTCCAAGTCAGCAGTGGGTCTTGCTGCTGAACCTTCATCCAGCTCTCCATGCTCTGGAACTTCAGGAGGACTGAAGAAATTGAAGAAGGAGTCCAAAAGAGAAAATGCTGGAAACTCTCAGCAGGTCTGGCAGCATCTGTAAGAAGAGAAAAGAGCTAACGCTGAGAGTCCAGATGACCCTTTGTCAAAGCGATGCTGGCACAAAATGGCAGACCCGGTCAGCCACTTAAAATAGCCTGCATTGAGACCACGGGCTGGATTCTCCGTCCCGCCGCACCTTATTTCTGATGCGTCACACTGGCGGGTTGCTCCGTTTCGCCGACTGGTCAATGGGGTTTCCCATTGTGGGCCTGTCCCATGCCGTCGGGAAACCCCCAGGCTGCCGGCAAAACAGGGCACCCCGTTAGCGGAGAATTCAGCCCAATGTTTTTCATTCAACTGCAAATATTCAACTAGGTCCTGGTATGTAAGGAAAGATATACTGGCATTGGAAGCAGTCCAGGGAAGGTTCACTAGGTTGGGCCTTACTCATTGGAGTTTAGAAGAATAAGGGGCAACCTCGTTGAAACATATATGATTCTCAGGGAGCTTGACAGGTTGTTTCCCCTTGTGGGAGGGTCTAGGACCAGAGGGTAATCTCAGAGTAAAGCATTGTCCATTTAAGACAGAGATGAGGAGGAATTTCTTCTCTCAGAGGGGAGTTAATCTATGGAGCTCTTTACCACAGAGAGCTGTGGAAGCTGGCGGTGGGGAGGCGGTGAGTTGGGTGGGGGTGTGTGTGGGGGTGTTATTGCCAGTGACATAGGGTATGGATTAGGGGAGGGCAATTGCAGACCGAGGGTGGGGAATCTGGAGCCTGATATGGAGGACCAGAACACAGAAGAGGGTGGATGGGAATCAAACGGTATGAATGGAAGGATGCACATAGATGTGACCGTGTTGGGGGGGAGTTTGTCTTAGCGTGGCACAAGAGGGGTGGGTTGCCCAGAGACTCATGGAGGTGAGGGAGGGGAAAGGCTTGCACATGAGGAGCAGGGTGGGCAGAGACCAATGGTTGTGGTAGGGTTACAGTGGGAGACTGTGTTATCATCAGTCATGAAGGAATAGAAGAGCTCATTGAAAGGCAGCCATAGTTCCTTGGGTAGGAATGAGAGATTAAAGGCAGTACTGGGGCAATGCATGACACAAGCATCGTAGTCCTACTCTAGGGAGGAGCAAGGCTTGTGTGCTCAACTGGGATAAGGCACAGCTTGGTGTGCAAGGCGTGGTCATTGTCTTACAGTTGGTGACGATGGGGTTGAATGGCTAAATGCTGGGCTGCAGATGGAGTGGACAATGTTAGGAGAGGCACCTGCAGCCGGTAATAGGAAAAGGGTAATAAGGTGGGTGGGGGTGGCAGTTACATGGAAGCTCTGTTGTGGGGGAGGGGGGGTTCTCCTCTGTATGTGACTATGCATACAACCTTGAAATGGAGAGGGCTGAGGGTTGCATTGGACGTGGGGACATCAACCGTGATGGGTTCAAGGGAGGAGAGCTGAAATGCCTACCTCAATGATAATAGAATCCACGGTTACTGGGGCAAGCTGGAGAAAAATCGAAGGCAGCTCTACCTGTACATTGTGGAGTTCCAGGAAAATTGGAGGGACCTGAACATTGACAGAGGAAGGTTGAAGCAGATCTCAAAACAAAAATGCAGCACCACCACCTTGAAACCCCAAGGGCCAAGGATATCCAGTCAATGCTGAATTGCAGGTTGAGCTGGGTCAGCATACCAGATCTGACATTACAGGAGTGCCTCTGGTATGGTGGTGCATTTCATGAATACGTCCAAATCTCTTTCAGTTTCAATGGGGTCGGAATGTCAAGTATCAAGTTTGACAAGTTGGTTACCTAGATATGAAAATGTGCACCTCAACTACAAGACTGTATCAGCAAGAAGATTGTCATGCAGATGCAGCTCTAGGGTACAAAGTGGTTTTCTGCTTACAAGTGGGAGGGCTATTAAACTTGCCTAGGTTTCATTAATAATAATAATAATCTTTATTAGTGTCACAAGTAGGCTTACATTAACACTGCAGTGATGTTACTGTGAAAATCCCCTAGTCGCCATACTCCGGCACCTGTTTGGGTACACTGAGAGAGAATTCAGAATATCCAATTCGTCCAATTCACCTAACAAGCACGTCCTTCAGGACATGTGTGAGGAAACCGGAGCACCCGGAGGAAACCCATGCAGATAAGGGGAGAACGTGTAGACTCTGCATAGACAGGGACCCAAGCCCGGAATCGAACCCGGGTCCCTGGCGCTGTGAAGCAATAGTGATAACCATAATGCTACCTGCAACATCCATCAGCCCACAGGGAGAAGGAGGATTGAATAATGGAACCTGTGCTGAATGCTACCTTCTGGATGGCAGCGATCTGATTGCAGAGGAGAATAAGGGCCTGCCATCACCAAGTACAGCTTCAAGAGGAGGCCCAGCCTGAGGTCCATTGTCCAAGGGATCCCAGAAATACGCTAAGGATTCTGAGGTTAGACCCCTCCCATAGAGACGACTCGTACAACCAAGGTTTACTGAAGAAGAATTTCCTCTCTGGAGATGAGCGAGAGACAAGGTCGTGCATTTCTAAGTTTGTGATGTGGTGGATCATAATGCCACATTCTGTGGGAGGATCTTGGGCCGCATGGACTGGGAGGACATCCACTGCCAGTGCCCCTGAAGGTCAGCCACTGATGGATCCCACCAATGCCTATAGCGACTGAGTTCAGGACCCAGCGCAAACCTGGTGGAATCTGAAGGAACAGTGTCTCGAAGGCGGCCAACATCCTTCACAGGAAACATTCAAGCATTCACACATCAGTGCCACAACATCAGAGAGAATGCGGACAGACTCCCCTAGCCTTCACTCTAGTCTGTTGACTGCCTCTCACAACTGCCTGGTTTGCCGGTGTCTCTCTTTGCATCTGCAGCATGTTAGAGACGGCCACATCCAGAGGCTCATCATCTAACATAGATTCAGCTGGTGCCTGGTCTCCAGCAGTCCTCCGAGTGACAGAGACATGGGCTGTCACTGGCTCCAACTGCTGCGGAGAAATATCAATGACATGTTCCCCAGAAAGTGACCCCGAGCCTACTCTAGATCGAGCACCCACCAAGTTGTGTGTCTCTGTGCTGGTGGTCAATGCAGTGATGGGTCTTCATTTGAAGCATCCTCAGCATCCTCCTCTGAGGTGACCTGGGGACTGGAGCTTATGTTGCCTGTGCTGGTCTGTCTGGACCTGCTGCTGCCTGTAAGAGAGAGAAGATAGTTTTAGATCATGAGCAGGCAGAATACAACATTGCATGTCACTGACTGTGAACGTCAGGATGTGATCAATCCATGGAGGGTTCATTCGTACAGGCTTGCTGGGAGAGGCCAATCTTGCCTTCGCCACAAGAGCAATATTTGTCTTTGCAGCTCAGCAGAACCCTTCTCAAATTGAGACAGCTCCTGCATGTCTGCCGTCTAGAATATCACCCTCCAGTTGTGGACGAGCTTGGCCTCCGTGAAGAGAAATGAATGGAATGAGTTGAGAAGAGATGGAGGAGAGGATCGGAATGGTGCATGCCTACTATGTGTGCTGAGCGTGCCCCAGTACAGGCTGAGGAAGCAGTGTGTGCAACATGATAGATCAAATGCTGGTGATGGGAAAGTCTCCGTGTGACAATTTGTGGTGATGTCCCCCGCTAATATTGTGTGAGATCTCGGAGGAGTGTAACCCTTTAAGTGCAAGATGACATTATGAGACCAGAATAAGTTGAAGGTTAACTTATCCGGGTGGAGAATATGAGATGATTCATCTTCTTCCTGCACAAAATGGTATTTTTCAGGTGGGTGCTGGTGCTCGTGGACTTCCTGGATGAGGACCTCACGGAAGTCATTTTAAAAGCTGAAAACAGCTTTTTTCTTTGGTGGAGCCATATCAGGAGGTTTCCTGTACACAGCTGGCCAGCAAAGCATCCATTTGAGTGGCATTTAAATCTGGCACCATGACCTTCAACCCCATTAGGTTAATGGCAGGGCAGGCGAAGCAATGCCCAGTTTGCCAGGTGGAGCTAATTGCCAATGCATGATTAATGAGCTTCTGAGCATGAAATTAGATGCAACTTCCCACCATGCTGCCCAGTGGGAAACATACCACAAAACCCACACTTCATCTCTGGAACAGAAAATACCACCCTAATGGTCTTTGCAAACATTGTTTTTCCAAAAAACTACTTTTAGTTATAAAACCCCATTCACTATAATTATATTCATTCAACCGCATAATCCACTATCAGAACGAGTATTCAATTCAAGCACATAATCCCATATAAAAACAAACATTGGAATTCATAGTTCCACTTCAAAGAGTCTATAACCACTTGGAGCTGTCAATGAAATTGCGAAATAGTAGATAATGGAATGTTGTGAAGTCAGTCATGCATCAGGGGCTGGTTTAGCACAGGGCTAAATCGCTAGCTTTTGAAGCAGACCACGGCAGGACAGCAGCGCGGGTTCAATTCCCATACCAGCCTCCCCAAACAGGCACCATAATGTGGTGACTAGGATCTTTTCACAGTAAATTCATTTGAAGCCTACTTGTGACATTAAGTGATTTTCATTTAATCACTGATCCAGTACTGATAACCCTCAGATGTATGTCAACAGATGGAGTGAAAAAGCAAGCAACCATTTTTTTTAAACCTCAGCTCTTTAAATGTCTTGAAAGCTTGACAGTTGCCTTTAACTTTTCATTTTGACAGTTGCTCCTGATTGTTCATTTTGACATTTTGGCAGTTCCAATGAACTTGACAGTTAGTTTTCTAAAAATATTTTTATTCTCCTTTTTCACGCTTTCTCCCGAATTTACACCCACCAACAATAAACAACAATAAGCAACAGATATGTCAATCCCCATAACAATAACAACGATCCCATCCTTCCACCAACTCCCAAACATCAGCCCGCATATTTACACAAACAAATGACCAAAAAGGAATCAGGGATTATCCATAGTCATCCTTAATATACACAGCCCCCCAACCCTCCCACCCACCCCCACCAACTAATGTTCGATGTTATGCAGTTCTTGAAAGTGCATAATAAGTAATGCCCATGACTTATAGAACCCCTCCGAGCTTCCCCTCAGTTCAAACTTAACCTTCTCAAGGGTCAAGTATTCCAACAGGTCCCCCCGCCACGCCAGGACACAGGGTGGAGAGGCTGCTCTCCATCCCAGCATGATCCGCCTTCGGGCGATCAACGAGGCGAAGGCTAAGATATCTGCCTCCGCACCCGTTTCCAACCCTGGCTGGTCCGACACATCGAATATAGCCTCCCGAGGACCCGGGTCCAGTTTCACCACCTTGGAAATTACCCTAAAAACTTCCTTCCAGTAATCCTCTAGCTTTGTACAGGACCAAAACATATGAACGCGATTAGCGGGGCCCCCCGGCAACGCTCACACACATCATCTACTACTTCAAAGAATCGGCTCATCCTCGCCCTCGTGAGGTGTGCTCTGTATACCACCTTCAGCTGTATCAGCCCCGATCTCGCACATGAGGTGGAGGCATTCACTCTCCGGAGCACCTCATACCAGAACCCCTCCTCTATAACCTCTCCCAACTCTTCCTCCCACTTTGCTTTGACCCCTTCCAGTGGTGCCTTATCCTATTCCAACATAGCTCCGTACACCGTTCACACTACCCCCTTCTCCAGTCCCCTTGTCATCAGCACCTCCTCCAACAATGTGGAGGCCGGTTCCTCAGGGAAGCTCTGTATCTCCTTCCTGGCAAAATCTCGAACCTGCATGTATCTAAACATTTGTCCCTGCTCCAGCCCATACTTCGCTTCCAGCACCCTCAATCCTGCAAACTAACCCCAAAGAAACCCCTAAGTGGGATGGAAGTTTCCCATTTCCGAAAACTTCCACCCCACTTCCCTGGCTCAAATCTGTGGTTCCCCCGAATCGGCATTTCTCTTGACCCTGCCCCCAACCTGAAATGTTGGTGAAACTGCCTCCAGATTCTCAATGAAGCTATTATTACTGGACTCCCTGAGTATTTCCCCTGAGTTCTCGGGAGCAGCTCTGTTGCTAGTGCTTTCAGTCCCAACCCCCTGCACAAACTCCCCTCCATTCTGACACACTGGGAATCAACCCCTCTGACCCAGCTCCGCACCTTCTCCACATTCACCGCCCAGTAATAATACATCAGGTTCGGGAGACCCAAACCCCCTGCCTGCCTTCCCCTCTGTAGCAGCACCTTCCTCACTCTGGCCACCTTCCCTCCCCATATGAACGAGGTAATCCTTCCCTCAATCTCCCTGAAAAAAGCCTTTGGGAGGAAAATCGGTAGGCATTGAAAAATAAACAGAAATCGTGGCAACACATTCATTTTAACCGCCTGTACCTGACCCCGCCAGTGACAGAGGGAGACCGTCCCACCGTACCAGATCGGCTTTCCCTCTCCCCACTAAACTAGTGATGTTGTACCTACGAAGCCTCCCCAACTCCTGGGCAACCTGCATCCCCAGATACCTAAAGTGAGTCCCTGCCATACGGAATGGCAGCCCCCCCCCCCCCCCCCCCCCCCCCACCCCTGCCCCCACCCCCGGACGAGACACCACAAAATACTCACTCTTGTCCATGTTCAGCTTGTACCCTGAGAAAGACCCAAATATCCCTTCAGAAGTGATATGGGCCTATACGACTCACACTCCGTTGGATCCTTATCTTTTTTTTAGTAACAGTGAAATCGATGCCTGCCCCAAGTTGGTGGCAGCACCCCCTTCACTATTGCCTCTTCAAACATCCCCACCATCAGGGGTGCCAACTTATCCTTGAATTTTTTATAATATTCCACCGGAAACCCATCCGGCCCTGCCACCTTCCCTGACTGCATCCTCCCAATCGCATCCTTTATCTCCTGCTCCACTATTGCTCCTTCTAATGTAGCCCTGTCCTCTCCCCTAACCTCGGGTACTCCAGCCCATCTAGAAATTCCTGCATCTCACGGTCTTCCCCGGGTGGCTCTGACCTGCACAACCTGTCATAAAACTCCTCAAAAACCTTGTTAATCAGCTCCGGAGCCACCACCAACTTCCTTGCCCGATCCCTTGCCGCTGCCTCCCTCCGGAGCTGACCTGTTCATATGAACAGCTGACCTGTTCATAAAATGCACCCCTTGCCCATCTCAGTTGGCGCACTGCCTTCCTGGTAGACAGTCGGTTGAAGCTCGCCTGTAGTTCCTTCCTCTTTTCCAGCTTTGCTGGGTCCCCATCCTCTGCATAACTCCTATCTACCTTCAACATCTCACTATTACCCTCTGCCGCTCCAACCTCTCCTCTTTGTCCACCCTGGCCTTAAACAAAATTACCGCACCCCTCACCACCTCCTTTAGAGCCTCCCAGACAACTGCCTTCGACACCTCACCCGTACAGTTGAAACCTACATATTGCTTAATTACTGTTTCAATTTTCTCACAGAACACTTGGTTCCCCAAAAGCCCCACATCCAGTTTCCACCCCGGCCTCTGCGCTACCCCCTCCTCCAGTACCATATCCACCCAATAAGGAGCGTGATCTGTCACTGCAATTGCCGAGTATTCCGACCGCTTGACCCCAGCCAGCAAAGCCTTTCCCACCAAAAAAAAGTCGATCCGCGAGTATACCTTATGGACTGCTGAGAAAAATTAGTACTCCCGTTCCCTTGGGTGCAGGAACCACCAAGGGTCCACCCCTCCCATTTCCACCATCAGTCCAGCCAGTGCCCCCCCCCCCCCCCCCCCCCCCCCCCCCCGCCCCCTGATGGGACAAGCGAGCGCTGCCGTGATCTGTCCAACCTTGGCTTCTGCACCAAGTTCCAGTCCCCCCCCCACAATGAGCTCACGCGTGTCCAAGTCGGGAATGGCCCCAAACACCTTTTTCGCAAATCCCACATCGTCCCAAATGGGACCCTATACACTTAACAGCGCCACTAATCTCCCCTCCAGCACCCCTGCCACAATCACATATCTATCCCCCTGATCTGCCACCACCTTCTCCATCTGGAAGCGTACCCTTTTGCTGACCAACACCGCTACCCCTCGAGCCTTTCCATCAAATCCAGAGTGAAACACTTGACTAACCCAGCCCTTTCTAAATCTCACCTGGACCTTCACCCTCAAGTGAGTCTCCTGCAGCATTGCCACATCAGCTTTCAAACTTTTAAGATGCGCAAGCACCCTTGACCTCTTGACCGGACCTCCTAGCCGTCTCACGTTCCACGTGACTCTCCTAACTGGGGGTCTCTCACCCTCCCCCACCTTTCTTATCCATCATCATCATACCACCGGGCCCTGCCCCATGAGCCTCACCCGCCCCTGTCCATTGTTGACATCGACCCCTTCCTCCCCACCCAAGAACCCCCCTACCTTTCCCCCTGAAACAACATCTCCCAGCATCCATCCCTTCCCCCCTCTCGCTCGCCTTGTAGGCCCATTGAAACTTGCTATCCAGACTCCAACATCCTCAGCCCTCCTCTAACCTCACCTTCGTTCACTAGCTGACTTTACTTAGTTCGCCCAGGTGGCTCCCCCCGCCAAGATATATCGTCCTCTTTCACCCAGTCCCAGATAAAGAAAAAACAAAAAAAAACAAAACCAACAATCCAACCCATACAATTCACGAACATAACATTTAACCGTCGCAACACAGAACGCCAATCAACCCACCATTAACTTGAACTCTGTAGCAATGCAAAGAGAAGTAAATTACAATACACATCAGTAAAAAGAAAGTAGTAGCATTTATACATTTTCCAGCTGCTCAAACACAGTCCACAGTCTCTCTTCCAGTTCTACTCCTCATGTCTGTCCCAAGCCTTCTGCCCTCACGAACGCCTCAACTGCCTCCGCTGTCTCAAATTAAAAGTCTTTGACGTGATATGTTACCCTCAACTTCGCCGGGTATACCATACCAAATTGCACCCCTTCTTGTACAGTGCCGCCTTCACTCGCCCAAACCCCGCTCGTCTTTTTGCCAACTCCACCGTCAAGTCCTGGTAGATCCGCACTGCAGCACCATCCCACTGCACCTCCCGCTTCACTTCGCTCAGCTTAATACCTTTTCCTTCATGCAGAACTTATGGAAGCAAATAATTACTGCTCTTGGCGGCTCGTTCACTTTGGGTTTCGGCCTTAATGACTGATGACCTCGGTCTAGTTTGTAATGGGAGGGGTTCTCACCCTCCCCCATCAGCTCCGCCAACTTCTTAGTGAAGTATTGTGTTGACTTTGGGCCCTCTGTCCCTTCGGGAAAGCCCACAATTCTCAGGTTGTGCTGCCTTGAGCAGTTTTCCAAGTCTTTGACCTTTGCTCGGAGTCCTCTGTGGTCCTCCACCACCCTCCGCAGCTCGTCCCCCATTGAGGTGACCTGGCCGTTGTGTCGTGACACGGCCTCCTCGCCGCAAATTATGGCCACCGGCAGGAGCTCCTCTTACTGCGGCCGCCTGCTCACCCATGCCACTGGAAGTCAACTTGACTGTTAGTTTATGCAATTTTTACACACATTCATGCCTACCTTTAATAATCCCAAGGGGCACTGGACCTCCCCCAAAGGTATCCCTGGGCCACATCCAAAGGGTATCACAACTTTCCAAAGGCTTCACAACATTCAGATTTGCTCCGACCAAATCTAACCTGCTTTTAGTCATGATATATATGGACAGCTGCTTCTGAAAAATGCAGATGTATGAGACAGGTTTGGTGCCATTTTCAGGGGGCGGGACGTGTGATTTTCAGCCCCTTCGGCCATTTTCACAACATCGAGGCTCTCTATTATTTTGAAAATCCAGACCATGCTATCCGTTGTCATAATTTCATCCCTTTGGTCCTATCATCATTCTGGGGAAAGGGCATGTCGTCTCATCAAAGGCTAATATATCCTTCCTGAGTTACGGTATTGAGAAGTGAATGCCTATAATGAATTAGTGTGCGTTGTTACTCCTGTTGTGTAGCTAAACACAACAATCATTTTGTACACAGTATTATTCCACAAAAAGAATTTGGCCAGATATTGCACTGGTAATACCAGTGAAATTGTCAGCGATCGCTGGCTTTGAAAGCAGACCATGCAGGCCAGCAGCACGGTTCGATTCCCGTAACAGCCTTCCCGAACAGGCGCCGGAATGTGGCGACTAGGGGCTTTTCACAGTAACTTCATTTGAAGCCTACTCCTGACAATAAGCGATTTTCATTTCATTTCATTTCATTACTTCACTGAAACTGACAGCAACATTAGGAGTTTACATACAGAAAAACCCAGAAGTTGCTGTCAGTGATTCTATGCTTCAGCAGAGAGCATGCTGCTGAGGGCTCCAAGGTACATTCAATGAGAACTCATCAACCAGTGAAAACTTTCATTGTCTTGCTGTAAAATAATTTGAAAAAGTTGCATCTTGTTGAATGAAGTGAAATGGGATTTTTAACGGTAGAGTAACTTAATAATTATTACTACGAATGATAATCTTTATTACTGTTACAAGTAGGCTGACATTAACACTGAAATGAAGTTACTGTGAAAATCCCCTAATTGCCACACTACGGCGCCTGTACAGGTACACGGAGGGAGAATTCAGAATGTCCAAATTACCTAACAGCACGTCTTATGGGACTTGTGGGAGCACCCGGAGGAAACCCACGCAGACACGGGGAGAACGTGCAAACTCCGCACAGACAGTGACCCAAGCCGGGAATCGAACCTTTGACCCTAGCGGTGTGAAGCAACAGTGCGAACCACTGTGCTACTGTATCGCCCCAAGATGCACTAAGCTACTGAGGGTGTACTAAACATCCTCATGGTAATGAAAAGCTAATTCTATGGGCTGGATTCTCCAATTTTGAGACTATGTCTGGAGGACATGTCTAGTTTTATAAGAAAAAGTCGGCGGTGCCATCGCACCGATGCTTCACCGGTGGGGGGGCTAGCAGCCACACCACGTAAAACTCGCGGCGTTCCTGACAGAAACGGCCGGAGAATTGTTGGGACCGTGGTCGCGCATGCGCACAGCGATAGCCTGTAGCGGTCATGCCGTACAACATGGCGTTGGCGCGCGTGGACCCGCCCTGCCAGATTGTGCCCCATAGACACCCCCTTTCCACCCCCTGGCCAACCCCCACCAGTCCCCCCAGCCCTCACTGAAGCCCCCCTCACCCCCGGCCAGCAGTACAGCTCCCGCCCGGCTGGACACAAACCAGAGCCACCACGCCGGGTTTAACGGTTGGGAACTCGGCTCATCGGAGGCGGAGCATTGGGAGACGGCCTCAATGCGACGTGCTGACGGCATTGCAATGGTGTGAGGCATGCGCCTCGATGACGCCAATTTAGAGGGGGTGGAGCCCCCGAAAAACACCGCTGCCACCGATTCGGTCGCAAACGGGGATTCTTCGCCCGATTACCAAATACAATTTTGCCACGTGTGCCAATAAGATTATTCAGTGGATAGTGGTCAAATTGTAAGATTTTCTAAGTGTAATGCTGATATATATTTACACACCTATGCTTTTCTGTATGTATGTGCATCTATATGTGCCAATGTGTGTGTATATGTGTATATGTATGTGTGTACATGTGAGTGCAAATGTGTGTGCGTTTATGTGTGCGTTTATGTGTGAGTTTAAGTGTGGGTTTGTGTGTGTGTGTTTGTTTATGTGTGTGTATGTTTGTGTGTATATGTGTGTTTATGAGTGTATTTGTGTGTTTATGTGTGTATGTATATTTCTGTGTGTGTGTGTGTGTGAATATGTCTGCATGTGTTTATGTATGTGTGTATGAGTGTGTGTTTATGAGTGCATATGTGTGTGTGTGTGAATATGTCTGTGTGTGTTTATGCGCGTGTGTGAATATTTATGTGTTTGTGAGTATATGTGTTTTTATGAATATATGTGTGTGTGTTTATTTATGTGTGTGCCTGTAAATATGTCTATCGGGTGTATTTCTATGTGCCTTTATGTGTGTATGTATTTATGTCTCTGTGTGTTTATGTGTGTGTGTTTTTATGTGCTTATGAGTGTATTTGTGCGTTTATGTGTGTGAATATGTATACAAATGTGTTTATGTGTGTATATTTATGTGTGTGACTATGTCTGTGTATGTATTTGTGTGTGTATGTGTGTTTACGAGTGTATATGTGTGTTTATATGTGTGTATATTTATGTGTGTGGGAACATGTCTGTGTGTGCGTTTATGTGTGTGTATATTTATTTCTCTGTATGTGTTTATGCATGTGTGTATATTTATGCCTATGTGTGTGTGTATTTATGTCTGTGTGAGTGTTTATGTACATGTGTATGTGTGTTTCTGAGTGTATGTGCGTGTTTATGTGTGTGTGAATATTTATTTATTTTTTGAAATCTTTTTATTGGCATTTCTCACATCACGTTTTTCTTACCCGTGTTAATTTACTTTATTGTACAGAAGAGGTTTATTTTGTCTTTCTTTTAATTGGTCCTATATATATTTTGCCGCCCTTTGGGTCGATCTATGGTCCCTTACCCCTCCTGCCCCCCCCCCTCCTCCCTTGCACACTCTCCCTGTCCCTTCCCCCCTCCCCCTGTTGGCTTCAGCTGTGCTTTGTTTTTATTTTCAAGGGGGGGGGGGGCATTACTCCCTCCTCTTCTCTTCTTTTCGTGGTCTCTCCACCTTCCTTCCATCCTCCCCCAACCCGTGTGTTGCGCAGTCCTTTGGTTCGTCATCTATCTTGGTTTTTTTATTCTTAGCTTACTCCTCGTTACTGGCCTCGAACAGGTTTTGGAACAGGCCAACAAACTGCCCCCAAGTAGTGTGTGAATACTTATGTGTGTGTGTGTGAATACATCAGCGTGTGTGTTTATGTGTGTGTGTTTATGTGTGTGTGAATTTGTGTGTGCATTTGTGTGTGTGTGAATATTTATGTATGCATATGTGTGCTTCTGTGTGTGTGTATATTGATGTGTGCGTGTGAATGTGTTTATGTCTGTATAATATTTATGTGTGTGCATGAATATGTCTGTATGTGTGTATATGTGTATTTATGTGTGTGCGAATATGTCTGTGGGTGTTTATGTGTCCGTGTGTGTTTATGTGTGTATGCATATTTATGTGTGTGTATATTTATGTCTGTGTGTGTACATTTATGTCTGAATGTTTATGTAATTTATGTAAGTGTGTATGTGTGTTTCTGTGTTTGAGTGTATGTGTATGCTTATGTGTGTGTGAATACGTCTGTGTGTGTGTTTATGTGCGTGTGAATATTTGTGTGTGTCTGTGTGTTTCTGTGTGTATGTATATATTTATGTGTGTGTGAATGTGTGTGTGTATCTATGAGTTTGTGTGTGTATCTGTGAGTTTGTGTGTATATTTATGTGTGTGTGTGTGTGTGAATACATCTGTGTATATTTATGTGTGTGTGTGTGAATACGTCTGTGTGTGTTTATGTGTGTGTGAATATTTGTGCGTGTCTATGTGTGTGTATCTGTTAGTTTGTTTGTGTATCTATGAGTTTGTGTGTGTGTATATTTATGTATGTGTGTGTGAATATGTATGTGTGTGTATGCTGACATGCACACCTGTTTATATTTTCTTCCCCATTTATTTAAGGTGATTATGAAAACAGCTTTAACAGACAAAATATTTCCTTCAGAGAATTACAGTAGACACCAGCACACAATATGCAAACAGGTATTTTCACAATATAAGTGTTTGAAAATGTGAAAAAATGCAATACAAAATCATGATTTCTACTTCAAGTGGATACAACGTCTTAAAATTTCAGCTGTCCACTGAGCTTGGAAAGTTTGCCTTTCGTATGGTAGAAAAATCAAAGCATTTTTCAGCTACACCAGTGTGACCGGCCAAGGCTAAATCATTTCCTGGGTAAATACAAGGTTCTCCATTGTTGAGGCCGATTGTTCGTAGGTTAGTTATTGCTGCTTTGTATGCAGAAAAAGAAAGGCTCAGAATAAGAGGCCTCTGTTGGTTGCTTTGTAGCAATAGCATGTGAAGTGCCAGGAAGAGAACAACCAAAGGACTCTTGAGCTACTAGCCCCTTTTTAACTGGTAACAAGGAGATCATTGCTATTGTACTTTTTCATTACTCTCCTCTACTTTCTACTATTCACCTATACTCCATGCATTTATAGGCTGCATATAGTACCAGATGTTAACAAGGATATTATCAAGCCAATGTGACCAGGATGTTTGCTTTCTTTTGAAGTCCCAATTTAAAGTCTACACTGTAATGGCAGGTTTTGTTCAGAGAACCATTTTGATCCACTTTCAAAGAAGCCAATAAATTTCTTAGAGCCCAACTTTCTGCTCTGCAGCCTTACTAGTGATGAATGAACATTTGGATCATTAAGGATGCTGACTTTATTTGCATTTGCTTATGAGAGATATTCAACTAAGTGCTTCTGAGCAGGTGTAGTAATAAAATGTCCTGAGAGGTTAATGCTGAAAAAGCTGAGTTTGCCTTTTGTGGAAACAAGCTTTGCATCGGGTTAACTGAGTATTTATGTTTTGTCTGGTCTGGTCTGTCGACATGATGGGAAGTTAAGGCCTGAGCCTGTGTTTTAAGAACTGCCCATCACATTGACATGCCACAGATTTGTGTGTTGTTTGGGTGGATGCACATAGGCAGTTCAGTTAATAAATCAGAGCTGTGCCACAAGAATGTCTGCTGTCTGTAAAGTTGTCTTTAAGAAAGAAAGGATTAACTGATCTTGGGAAAACCTTTCTGGTTTAGGTTTCAGAAACCTGTCCATCAACTGAACAGAACAAGCAGAATGTTGGTCTTTTTCCATTTGAAAATAATCTCTATCCAAGGAGTGTGATAAGACTATAAGCTGAGCTGTTACAGGTCAAACTATTAAATAGTTTTATAGTCAAATATAAAGCACCAATACTAACTCTGATCACTGTAGCACAAAGCAGCTCAAATTACATCTCCTTTCCATCATTCTTTGAAATGGTTTCAACACGATATGTTAGTGTTCTCTGACATTATTTGGTTTTGAAGCCAACAGCACAAAATAACCATCCTTCCTTGCATGAATAATTCGATTTTCATTTGCGATCAGCATGTTGGCTGACCTTTGCTCTTTAGAATGATCTCTTCGTCTCCTCGAAAGTTCACCGAAGGGTCAGTCAGTTGGATTGACTTCCTCTTTGGAATGTTTGAATGTGTGTTTGTGTGTGCTTCAGATCTGTGTATGGGAGAGCTTCTATCATACCTGATGCGTTTGTCTTCTGGAGTAAATCTAAACGAGGGTGGGCAATGTTGGGCGGTGTGAGGGGAAATTGTGCACATCTCATAGTAATGAGGATTCATCAGGATTGCAAATGAAATTACATGATGAAAAATGGAAATCAAGATCTTATTAGAAAAAGTTTATATTTTTGATCTGACGTCAGTGTTAGAATATGAGACTAAGTTACTATGAGTAGCCAAAATATATTCTGTGTGTCCTGACAAATATATTTATTTTTGTTGCAAATAAGCCTTAAGTTCCATATTGAAGCTTCAGGCTGTATTAATTCTACATTTTAGTGGAAACTGGTTACACTTTTATTGTCAAGAAAGATATATAGCACTTTCATGTACTGTAATTGTTTGATTTTTCTTTCATTTTTTTTTACAAATGTCAGTATGGTGTGTTATAATATAGGTTATTACTCTAGAAAACGCTGTTGACATTATTTAGTCACATACGGCGGCAGTCACATCAGTCTTGATACTGTTCTGAAATGACAGAGAGAGGAATGAATTTTTCATTTATTTTCCTCCAGAACGTGGGTTCATGCCGAGGTCAGAGCATCTCTGAATGCCATAACCAGAAGGCATTGACTGCACAGAGCAGGTAAACAAATGGGAATATGAACAGTTTAAAACTGGAGGCACATAATAACAGAGCTGCCTGGCGAGAAAGGTGACAAAATGATTGCGAGGATAGTGTGTGTGGATAAAAATGAGGGGAATTGACACGTTGGGTTGTCTGTCACATAAGCAGACTTGCGGGGTGTGTGTGTGTGGGGGGGCGGGGGGGGGGGGGGGGCAGTTTGCCATCAGCTGGCAGGCATGTATTCTTGAAAAGGGATTTCTGGCCTGACATTAGTCATATATCATTGCAACTGTGCCCTTTGATTACACAGAGGCCTTGCAGAGTCATTAATAACTGGTATTGGGGTTTCTTGTCTGGCAAATGACATCTGGCCACTAAGTGACTTAACACCTAGCTATATTTTTTGGGTGATTTTCCCAAGGTAAATGAAGGCAGTAACCTGTTTGTTTTACATTCCTGTGCTAATTGTTACAATGAAAGATATATCTTTATGCAGATGAATCATTCCTTAAAAATGGTCTTGATTGAACGGATGCAGACACTGTTACTCAGCCCTCTCAAATTGACTTTTATTTCATAGAATCATAGAATCCCTACAGGGCAGGAGGAGGCCATTCAGCCCATTGAGTCTGCACCGACCCTTCAAAAGAGCACCCTATCCATTTACACTCTCCCATCAACCACGCCCTATCCCCGTCATCCCATAACTAACCTCCACATCTTTGGACGCTAAGGGGCAATTCAGCATGGCCAATCCACCTAACCTGCACATTTGGACTGTGGGAGAAAACCAAAGCACCTGAAGCAAACCCATGCAGGCACGGGGAGAAAGTGCAAACTCCACATAGTCACCCGAGGCCGGAATTGAACCCGGGTCCCTGGCGCTGTGAGCCAGCAGTGCTAACTACTGTGCCACCGCCCGTTTATTTATATGAACTAAAATCATATCCTGTTCTTGGACTGCATAAATAATACCTTTAAATTCCCATAAGTAACAATATTCTATCATTAATAAATAGTTTCCACTGTTTCAGGTTGATATTATTTTACTTATAATATGTCTCCTACATTCTGTTTTTCCCTTAGAGATCATCGTATTTCCAGAGAATTACTGAGTTAGTATCTCACTGAATTTCAAGAGAATTGGGATCTCAAGGTTGCGCAATTGGACTCCCACTTCACATGATCTTCATATTGGAGGAAGTGAAGCAGCAGGTGGGTGTAACAGAAGTCAGGTTAATTGGGGAGCAACAGAACAGACCATGCTAGCATTACCCATCCCACAGGACGTGCTGATGCAAGGGCATTTTCCTGTGAGTTCTGCCTCAGTTGTGTGCAGCACGGTAGCAAAGTGGTTAGCACAATTGCTTCACAGCGCCAGGGTCCCAGGTTCGATTCCCGGCTTGGGTCGCTGTCTGTGCGGAGTCTGCACATTCTCCCCGTGTGTGCGTGGGTTTCCTCCGGGTGCTCCGGTTTCCTCGCACAGTCCAAAGATGTGCAGGTTAGGTGGATTGACCATAATAAATTGCCCTTAGTGTCTAAAATTGCCCTTAATGTTGGGTGGGATTACTAGGTTATGGGGATAGGGTGGAGGTATGGGCTTGGGTAGGGTGCTCTTTCCAAGATCCGGTGCAGACTCGATGGGCTGAATGGCCTCCTTCTGCTCTGTAAAATTCTATGAGTTTTGGAGGAGCTCTGCAACAAAGGTCCACTGACAGCCAGCCTTACTACAGAAGGAAGAGTAATCACAGCTCTCAACAATACCAAAGACTTTCCAGAGACTTATGTCAGATCAGCCAATTTGCTAAGTCGATTATGAGGCCCAGTTTGCAAGGAAATCTAATTTTTACAATTGAACAATGCTCACTGACTGATGACTGAAAGGGCCCTGAACAAATTTCAGGATTTTTCAGGATTATGAAAGTAAAGTAATTGATTGTGTCCATGTGACATGGTGTGTCCAAAAGTCAACCATCATCTTATTCAGCTACAATGTGGCTGTCCTTTGAGGAAAGTGACATCTAAAGAAGAGATTGATTATTGTATAGAAACATGAGAATATTAGTTTAAATATGAAATAAGGGAAGGGAGGTGTTCTCACAAACCCACGGGAGGCACCGAGATCAAGAGCGTCATTGGAATCACGCCCATTTAACAAATGAAAAATAGATCCCTGAGTATCCAACTTGGCGGGTGACGGGTGCATGCTCACTCCATGGCAGAAGCATGTTGCCCACTACTGGTAAAGACTCCAGAAAAGGCCTACAGGCTTGTACCTGACATTTACACAAATGGGAGGCCTAATTCTTGTTTTGGGCCTATTTGAAATTGGCCTGCCTTGGGTCTATGCATCCTGCTGGATGGGCAGTACTGGCATGGTCACAATACTGCCACTAAAAACATTCAGCTTTGTCAAAAGTATTTCTCTGAATGTGGAGCTGGGAGGAGCAAATACAGAAAGAAACACATCGGGCGAAATTCTCCGCGGACCGACGTGACGCCCATTTCCGGCGGGAAAAAGCGGTGCGGATGACTCCGGCGTCGGGGCCTTCTTTTAAGCCGGTAATCTCCGTTCCCGAAAGGGCCAGCAGCGGACTGACGCGATACGCGTCAGTTTCACCCGCTGCGGAAGTGGCGAGTCCCGGCGTTTGTGTGGTGGGGAGAGAGACCCGGTGTTGGGGGGGGGGGGGAAGGAAGAGAGACCCGGCGTTGGGGGGGGGGGGGGAGGAAGGGAGACCCGGCGTTGGGAGGGGGGGGAGGAAGAGAGACCCGGCGTTGGGGGGGGGGGGGGGGGGGGGAGGAAGAGAGACCCGGCGTTGGGGGGGGGGGGAGGAAGGGAGACCCGGCGTTGGGGGGGGGGGAGGAAGGGAGACCCGGCGTTGGGGGGGGGGGAGGAAGAGAGACCCGGCGTTGGGGGGGGGGGGGGGAGGAAGAGAGACCCGGCGTTGGGGGGGGGGGGGAGGAAGAGAGACCCGGCGTTGGGGGGGGGGGGAGGAAGAGAGACCCGGCGTTGGGGGGGGGAGGAAGGGAGACCCGGCGTTGGGGGGGGGGGGGGGAGGAAGAGAGACCCGGCGTTGGGGGGGGGGGGGGGGGAGAAAGGGAGACCCGGCGTTGGGGGGGGGGAGGAAGAGAGACCCGGCGTTGGGGGGGGGGGGGTGAGGAAGAGAGACCCGGCGTTGGGAGGGGGGGAGGAAGAGAGACCCGGCGTTGGGGGGGGGGGGGGTGAGGAAGAGAGACCCGGCGTTGGGAGGGGGGGAGGAAGAGAGACCCGGCGTGGGGGGGGGGGGGGAAGAGAGACCCGGCGTTGGGGGGGGGGAGGAAAAGAGACCCGGCGTTTGTGGGGGGGGGGGGGGTTGCGGAGTTGAGAGGGGGAGAGGGAGGGAGGGAGAGGGGGAGAGGGAGAGAGGGAGGGAGGGAGGAGGGCGGTTGCGGCGTTGAGAGGAGAGGAGAGGAGAGGGGAGAGGGGGGTTACCTGCGTTGAGAGGAGAGGGGGGAGGAGGTTACGGCGTTGAGTTGAGAGGAGGGGGGGTTACTTGCGTTGAGAGGAGGGGGCTACCGGCATTGAGAGAGGGGGGGGGCGGTTGTTGGAGGGGGTGGGGGTGGTGAGGGGGGGTTGGGGTAGGGGGCAGCGGCGTGCAGAGGGGGGGGCGACGGATGGCCGGGGCCAACGCACCGTCGCCCCCTCTGCACGCCGCTTCCCCCTACCCCAACCCCCCCCTCACCACCCCTACCCCCCCCCCCACCACCCCTACCCCCCTCCCCACCACCCCTACCCCCTCCCCACCACCCCTACCCCCTCCAATGCCGCAACCCCCCCTCCAACGGCGCAACCCCCCCCAACGCCGCAACCCCTCCCCAACGCCGCAACCCCCCCCCAACGCCGCAACCCCCCCCCAATGCCGCAACCCCCCCAACGCTGCAACCCCCCCAATGCCGCAACCCCCCCCAACGCCGCAACCCCCCCCACGCCGCAACCCCCCCCCCCCAACCCCCCCCCCCCCCCCCAGGCAACCCCCCCCCCCCCCCCACTCGCCCTCGGACATCATCAATGGTTGACGCCGTTTTAAAGCTACTCTGTTTTTCGCCGACGTGACCCGTGGCCACGTCGGCGGGACTTCGGCTCATCTGGGCCGGAGATTTGGTGAAAGAAAAATATAATGAAATCCCGCCGGCGCCAGCTGTTTTCAGAGGCTGCCGGCGGGATTTGCACAACGCCGGTTTTTGGCCGGTCGGAGAATAAAAAACCCTGCGGGAGCGGGATTAACGCCGCTGCCGGCCGATTCTCCAACCCTGCGTGGAGTCGGAGAATTTCGCCCATAGAACAAGATGGAGGCAGAAGTTGGGATCTAATGGGCAGAATTCTCCGCTCCCGCGAAAAATCGGGAAGGCCATCGTGAACTCGGCTGAGTTTCACGACGGCCTCGGAGGCCGCTCCTCTCACCTTATTCACCCCCACCCGGGGGGGCTAGGAGCGGTCCTCCGTAACTCTCGGCCGCTGGGCCTTGATGCTTGCGTCAAGGCGACGCGCCGAGAATGACGCGGCCGGTGCGCCTAAGTGACGTCAGCCGCGCATGCGCAGATTGGTCGGCTCCAACCCGCGCATGTGCGGCTGACGTCACGACGGCTGACGGCTCAAACCCGCGCATGTGCGGTTGCCGTCCTCCCCTCTGCTGCCCCGCAAGACGTGGCGGCTTGATCTTGCAGGGCGGCGGAGGGGAAAGAGTGCGTTCCTTTGAGATGCCGGTCCGACGATCGGTGGGCACCGATCGCGGGCCAGTCCCCTCCCGAGCACGGCCATGGTGCTCACTCCCCTCTCCGCCCCCCACAAGCTTCAAACCAGCTTTTGGCGCCCATGTTCACGACAGCAGTGACCAGGTGTGGTTGTCGACGTCGTGAACTGGTCGCGAACAGCAGGCCGCTCGGCCCATCCGTGTTGGAGAATCGCCAGTCGGCGTGAAAAAAGGCGAGCGGCGATTCTTCCGAGCCGAGGGGGGGGGGGGGGGGGATGTGTGTGTGTGTGGGAGAATCACGGGGGGCGCCAGGGGGGGCGTGTCGTGAGTCGCCCGGCCCTCCCGCGATTCTCCCACCCAGCGTGGGGAGCGGCGAATTCCACCCAATGTTCCTGAACACTATATACTGAGTTCAGAAGGCTGTAGAGTGGCAAGTTGAAAGATAAGCTGCTGTCTCTCGAGCTTGCTTTGAGCTTCATTGGAACAGTGTAGCAGGTCATGGACAGAAAGGTCAGATGGGAGCAAGGTGAATTAAAATGACAAGCAGCCGAAAGCTCAGGGGTCATGCTTACAGACTGAACGGAGGTTTTCCACAAAGCGGCCTCCTAGTCTGCACTTAGCCTCCCCAATGTAGAGGAGAACACAATGTGAGCAGTAAATATAGTACACTAAATTGAAATAAGTACATGTAAATTTTTGTTTGACTTGGAAAGGGTCTTTGGGGCCTTGGATGGTGAACTGGAGGAGGTGAAAGGACAGGTGCTGCATCACCTGAGTCTGCACAGAAAGGTGCCCCGTAGGGAAGGGAGAGGCATTAGGATGACTGAGCAGTGGATTAGGGTGTGTTTGGTGTTGACATCACACTGCAGCTATCAAAAATAGTGGAGGATGAATACAGAGGCTGCTAGGGTGAAAGGTGAGGATAAGGGGAATGCTAACGTGATTCAGGAAGGGAGGAGAAGGGGGAAGCGGTGAGGCAGAGGTGTGAGAAATAGACCGGACATGGCGGAAAGCTTGACAACCATGCTGGGTGGGACCTCTCGGTTGAGGAAAACAGTAGACATATCAGAAGCGCTGTTGTGGAAGGTTGCATTATCAGAACAGATGTGATGGAGACAGAGAAACTGGGAGAATGGAATGAATTCCTTATAGGAAGCAGGGTATGAGGAAATATAGTTGAGGTCGCTATGGGAGTCTGTGGTTTTGTAGTGAAGATTCGTTGATAGCCTACCCTCGGACATAGAGACGGCGAAGTCGAGGAATGGAAGGGAAGTTAGTGATGGGCCGAGTGAAGGTGAGAGAAGTTGTAAATGGGAAATAAAATCAATGAAATTTTCCAGTTCAGGGCGAGACCAGGAGGCAGCACTGATACAGTCATCAATAAACCAAAACAAAAAGAGATGAGGGAGGGTCCTCAAGCAGGACTAGAATAATGAATGTTCCACATCTCCCACAAAACTTTACAAAAATTGGAGGCCTAATTCTTGTTTTGGGACTGGCACCCAGGTGGGTCCCATAGCAACACTTTTTATTTGGAGAAAATGAGTGGAATTGGGTCAAAATTAATACTGGCTTCACTGGTGAGCTACTTGGGGGATGTGCAACAGTGTTCCCAGCCTGACCTCCAATTTTGATTTGGCTACCTAGTTCCACACAGGGATTATACCCAGTTTGCATTGGCAGGCTCCCCCAGAGACTCTTACATTTCCAAGCCCAACTGCTAGGCCAGAGTGGAAGCTTGATTATTAGCATTGCTTCATCTTCTTGGACTGTTAAGTGATGGATGTTGGCACATCTTCTTTTTCGAGCCTGATGTTCCCTGGCATTCTTTGCTGGTTTCCTCTGCAGGAAGAATGCAGAGCGGTAATTAGCGGTTCTGTCTCCATATCCTGTCGTCACAATCTGTCAGGAATCATGGAGTGGATGGTAGCAAGGGTAGGTGTCAGGGAGCAAGACCCTGGGTTGTGAGACTTCAGTCTGCCAGGATGCATTACAGGGATGTGAAAGAATTGATGTTAGTGCAGCCAAAAATGACGTTTCTCTGTAAATTAGACAGTTGGCCTGTTGATCATTTGAAAAGTTCTTGCCTTCTCTGTCACATCTCTTTGACTGCACCAGCCATTTCAGTCACTGTCCCAAGAGTCCACCCCCCCCCCCCCCCCATCGCCTTTGCTCTTGCACCTCCCACCCACATGCCACCCTTTTCTCCCTACCTGTACCTGGCTCTTCTGCTGTCAACACAATTGCCCTTGATCTGCCAGTTTGTTTAAATGAGTTAACCAGGATATTTCTGATGACATCCACCTCCTCTGATTTTGGTGAACATAATGTCCGCTCCGCTGTACTTACACATTGCCCGTACCAACCTCCCCGAACAGGCGCCGGATTGTGGCGACTAGGAGCTTTTCACAGTCACTTCATTGAAGCCTACTCGTGAAAATAAGCGATTTTCAATTCACTTAGTTTTTCATTTCATTTAATTTCATTTCACTTAGTTTGCTGCTCTGGGTCCCTGATTTCCCAGGTCAGAATTTTTGGTAATCAACCCCAAATGCTTTTGCACACATGCTGCATTAATGATGTGATATCTGTACATTTGCTGCTGCAAACAGCATAGACGTGGCCAAAACTCTGCTAGTTGCCATTTGCACTAACAGTTGGTGGAAAGACAAAATTAATCAAACCTAAGCCAGCAAATATACATAATAATAGATATCAGTAAGTAATCTGAAGGCAAGATCTAATCTCAGGGGTTGGATGACAGTTATGAACTGCTGGAGCTTTGTTCTTGCAGTTTATGTCGTCTATTAGGTTATTGACTTTCTATCATTCCCAGGCATTCATTATTCTATATATATGTATTTCATACCAATGTGTAAGATTGTAAATGGTTGCAATAATGTAATATACCACAGTGTCAGTGTCATGTGAAACCAAACATTTACATATTTGCAGGTCTTTGGAGGTGGGGCTGGAATTCATTCGGCTGGGAATTCCTCTTTTACTGGATAGCACGGTAGCACAGTGGTTAGCACTGTTGATTCACAACGCCGGGGTCCCAGGTTCGCTTCCCGCTTGGGTCACTGTCTGTGTGGAGTCTGCACGTTCTCCCCGTGTCTGTATGGGTTTCCCCCGGGTGCTCCGGTTTCCTCCCACAAGTCCCGAAATATGTGCATGTCAGGTAATTTTGACATTCTGAATTCTCCCTCGGTGCACGCGAACAGGCGCCGGGGTGTGGCGACGAGGGAACTTTCACAGTAACTTCATTGCAGTGTTACTATAAGCCTACTTGTGACATTAATAAAGATTATTATTATTCCCTCAATTTACAAGCGACCCAATGCCAGACTGAAGGTTGATTCATGCCCAGAAGTGTGGTGGTGGGCCCCAACAAGGGGGAATTCGAGGAAAGTGATGGCATTTAAAAAAAAGTTAATACTGCCCCTTTACTCGTGGGAGTGAGATGAGCTCTTTGCAATGGGTGTTGGTGCAGGAGAACGGGTACGAGACACATCCCGTAATATCTGGAGGGTAATGGGATGTGCCATTTGTGACCTGGGCAGTTATTGGCCTGACATAAATGTGGCCCCTTCCCACTGACCCAGGAAACTCTGGTTGGGTCAATGCTGGTGAGCCCAGCTGATTCCAGCATAATGGTCAACCCTTGAAACTGATAAGAAGCTTTAATATCCTTTCATCTGCATCAAGTTGCCTCTATCTCATAGTCAAACCTAAATTGTGAGGAAAATGAAATATTCTTTCAGTGGAGATGAATGCAGCTTACATTTCTGTTCCACTTGGCTCGCCCGATAGGTCTCGTGGTGAGTGAGATTATAGGAAGCTAAAGTGGGGAGTATTTCAGTTTGTAGGGGGAGGGGTGAACTGCAGACAACAGTCATCACTGGGCAGTCTCTGGTGCCGCCTTGTGGCTGGTTTACAGAGGGTTTTGGCAACAATGTGGAAGCTGCATATTGTTGCCACAAATAGTTGTGTCAGATCAGATGAACAAAGAAAAGGAGATAAAAATCTAAAAATAAAGCTATTTGTTTAAATAGTCCATAAATGGAAGCAAAATAATACAATTCCTTTTTCTCTGATGAATTCATGGATATCAAGTACTATGCATTTGCATATTTTCAACTCAGTTGTTATCAGCGTCCATCCTTCAGTAAAAGTTGCCAATTAAAATGTTAATTGGATGTCGAGAAGCTGAAGGAATTGTGTGAAACATTTACACTGGAGCAGTAGAAGATTTCTGTGGCATCAAGTTAAAACCTGTTATTGGAGTAGATTGAAGGGAAATCTGCTTTGTATTTATCCAACATAATATGAGTCTTGGGAGTGCTGGATTCCGATTTAGGGTGTGAAAAATAGAAAGATTTTCAGATTTCCGGTTGTACATTTAGAAGGAGGTTGTGCACTAGGTAGCTCCCACAAGGGTACTTGTTTTTTTGGCCCTTTTTGCCCAGTTCCCAGAATTTTTTGATGGAAGAGCTCTTCCTATAGGAAAGTAGAGGGGTCTTAGTGTGTCAAAAAAGACAACAACTAAGAAATCTGTGGGTGGAAATTCTTCAAGCGACTCGGAGGCTTTGCACCGAGCCTCAGCAGAGAAGGTGGTGGCGACGGCTCCGGCATTTGTGGCCGCCCCGATCACAACAGATACGCCAACTGGGTTACTGAGTTTGAAAAGCAGTTTGAAAAACATTTTGTGGGGCATTGGAGACTGGTGGTCGATACTCTCCGTAAGTCGACTGAGGAGGCGCTGGATCCTGTCCGTGAAACGCTGGACAGGACCTCCAAAGTTGGGAAGGAGCATGATGATGTGTTAAAGGGGGTAGAGGCGGCTTTGTCGAGGCACAGCCTCACTGGATGCTGAGATCTTGGTGGTGGCGAAGAAGAGTAAGAACCTGAGGCCGAAAGTGGATGACCTGGAGAGTCGATCGAGGAGACAAACCTTCAGGGTCGTGGGGTTGCCAGAGGCTGTGGAGGGTCTGAATCCAACTGAGTACTTTCACAGATGTTGGGTAAGATGGTGGGGCAGGGTGTACTGGCACCCCCTCCAGAGTTGGATAGGGCCATTGAACACCAGCAGAAGCCTCGTGCGAATGAGCTACCAAGAGTGGTGACAGCCAGATTTCACATCTTCCAGGAGAAGGAGTGAGTCCTGAAGTGGGCACAGGAGAATGATGGTCTGAGATGGGAAGGAAGCCACGCTAGAATATACCAGGATGTCAGTGCAGAGCTTGCAAAAAGCGAGCGGCTTTTATAAGGCCAAAGCGGCTTTATACAAGAGTGGAGTGAGGTTTGGAATGGTGTACTCTGTGAGGCTGCATCTTACCTTCGGGTCAAAGGTCCTGTGGAGGAGGCAGAAGCTTTTGTTACAGAGCATGGACTGGGGTCGAGTTAACCAAACTCTGTGTGGACTTGTTCTGGTTGTTTGTGGGAAGGGGTTTTGGGGTATTTTGTATATATTTGGTGTTATTTCTTTGTTTTGCGTTTGGGAATGGGGTTGTTTTGCAGAAGTTGTATGGTGGGGGATGGGTGCTATCTGTTTGGTGGGATTTGTTTAAGGTGGCATTTCTCTTCGCTTAGGAAATATATGGCTCCCGGTGGAGTCTTACTCTTGGTCGGGGTGTTGAATTCTGTTGCATTTCTGAAGGCGGGATGTATAGGGCTATTTCCTCCTCTTTTTCGGCCAATAACAGGGGCTACCTTGCCAGCAGTAAATTTTTATCGACCGAATGAGAGTGATATAGGGGGAGGGGCTGCAGCCTGTTGGACCTGCTTTTGTGGTTTAATGAACCTAGCATTTTTGTTTGATTAGTGATTGGGATGTTTAGGAGGGGGTATTGCTCTTTGGAATGTGATCAATATGGATGTTTGGGTGACGTTTGGTTTAGGGGATTATAGATCATAGAATTTATAGTGCAGAAGGAGGTCATTCAGCCCATCGAGTCTGCACCGGCACTTGGAAAGAGCACCCTACTTAAGCCCACATCTCCACCCTATCCCCGTAACCCAGTAACCCCACCTAACCTTTTTGGATGCTAAGGGTAATTTATCATGGCCAATCCACCTAACCTGCACATCTTTGGAGGGGAGTTAGTTTTCTGATGGTGATCATGGGATTTTCTTTGTTTCATTTTTTAGGTTGGTTTGGTGGCCATTTTGGGTGGGCCTTGGGCTTACATCCTCTGGGCAGGCACTTGATAATCCTTCACGATGGAAATGACTGCTCCTGGTTAAGTGGGATAGGAAACCCCGATTTGGTTGATAACTGTTGTAACTTGCCCAAATCCTGATGGCTGGGGAATTACCCGATGATGTATTTTAGGGTCCAACAATTGGTTATCCCATGATGTATTTTAGTATGGTTACCCCATGAATCTTGGGGAATATGAGCTCCCACAATAAGGGGGTGGGGCAATCTTTAACCTTTCCGCTGTATAAATAGAGCTGACCAGTGTGATGCCGGCAAGAGAGAGAACCAGTAGTGAACTATTGGTGCAGTGTAAATATTGTTGTAAATAGAAGTTATTTTCTGTTTGACTCAACAAACTTGTGCTGGACTCTCCGTGGCCCTTGCAAACGTTACCTGAAACGGAAGGAGATTGGGGGGCCCAGTAAAAAGGTCTAGAGTTTTCTCTCACCCGAAGAATCTGAGGGCTGTTGAGGTGTTTTTGCATCTGTGGGTGAGGGACCAGACCAGATTGCTGAAGGGGTGGGTGAGCCAGGCATCTCACTCGGGCTTCGGCCATAGGGCTCGGGGCGACAATTTAAATCAACTAGTGGAGTTCAGTTTTTGGCGGTGGTGGTGGCAGACCCATACGGTAGGGTATGTGATGGTAACAGGGTCTTTCGCAGGCAGGTTGGTGATGTTATTTAATGAATATGCCCCAAACTGGGACGATGCAGCATTTATTAGGAAATTGTTGGCTTCCATTCCGGATTTGGATACACACCAACTGATTTTTGGGGGTGATTTAAATTGTGTGTTCGATCCGAAGATGGACCGTTCTAGGCCAAAATCGTTGGTGCTCTCGGGGGTGGCGAAGACGCTGGTAGTGTTTATGGAACAGTTGGGGGGGGCCTCAGATCATGGTGGTTTATACACCTGGGGGATAAGGAATTCTCGTTCTTCTCCCCAATACATAAATTGCATTCGAGGATTGAATTTCTTCTGGTGGGTGGGTCTCTTTTCGGTTGGGTGAGGAAGGCAGAATATTCAGCCATTGTCATCTCGGATCATGCCCACCTGGTTGATTTGGTTTTGGAGTTGGGCCCCATTCAGCGCACGCCGTGGAGTTTAGATGTAGGGTTATTGGCGGATTTGGTGTTTTGTGGGCGCATATGCAAGGCCATTGGTGAGTATGCAGAATTCAATAGGATTAATTCTGTCTCACCCTCCACGCTTTGGGAAGTCTGAAAGGCGATAATTAGAGGAAAGATTATATTGTACAAGGTGCATATGGAAAGGGAGGTAAGGGTGGAACGGCAGAGGTTGGTGGATGGTATCTTGGAGGTGGACAGCAGGTACCCGTATAACCTTACCCTGGAGCTCCTGATGAGCAGGAAAAAGCTGCAGGCACAGTTTGATCTGTTGTCTACGGGGAAGCCGGTGAGACAGTTGTGGTATTCAAGGGGCCTTTTGTGAGTATGGGAGAAGCCCAGCTGTTTTTAGCTAATCAGTTGAGGCAGCAGGTGGTCTCCTGGGAGATTATTCAGGGATTCGAGTGGTAGTTTGATTTCCACCCACGATAAAGTTAACGCGGCATTTGAGACTTTTTACAAGGTCGGAGCCCTTGTGGGGGTGGAGTGGACATGTCTGTCATATGTATATAATGAGATGCAGACAGGCAGTGATTGACACATAGGGTGACCAGTAAGCATACAACACAGTACAGCCAATCACCAGACAGGACACTACCACTATAAAGCCAGAGGGCACTAGGTTTCCCGCTCTCTCGGGACCCAGCCACTGAGACAGTCACAGTCCACGAGCTAGCAAGTGCAAACACCATGTGGTAGCTAGTAAGTCTGGTCAGGCCACTGCAAGGTCACCAGTCAGATTAGTATAGTGTCGACCCACAGCTGAATATGTATAGCAGTTCTATGGTTGAATAAAACAGTGTTGGGTCTTCTCCAGTGTTAGACGTCTGTTTCTAACTTCCCTGCATCGAGTGCAGTCCACATCGAACCAACCTGCCTAATACATCAATGTCAACAGATTTAGATGGGTTGGAGTTTCTGGAGGTGGGGGTTGAGAGACGGGAAGAGTTGGAAGCCCTGTTAGGCCCTGAGGAGATTTTGACTGGTATTGGACAGATGCAAACAGGTAAGGCGCCTGAGTGGATGGGCTTCCGGTGGAATTCTATAAGATGTTCGCAGATCAGTTGGTTCTGTTCCTGGTAGATATGTTTAATGGCTCTCTGCCCAGGGATCCTTGCAAGCTACATTTCTGTAGCTCTGCTCTGCTTCCATTTCACTCCTGTTGAAAAAGGATACGGACCCAATGGAGTGTGGGTCACACCAGCCTATCTCGCTGTTAAATGTGGATGCCAAGATACTGGCTAAGGTATTGGTGGGAAGGATGTCCCTGAGATGATTGTGGAGGATTAGAAAGACTTTGTCAAGGGCTGGCCAATATTCAGAGGCTGTTGAATGTGGTTCTCTCCCCATCCAAGGAGCCCAAACTGGAGGTGATTCTGTCTTTAGGTGTTGAAAGGCATTTGACAGTGTTGGTGGATGTACCTTTTTGAAGTTCTGGAGAGATTTGTTCTGGGGCAAAAATTGATTTTATGGTTACGGTTGTTGTACAGGGCCTCCTTGGCTGGTCTTCGTACCAATAGTTCGGGGTACATCCATTTGAAAAGGGGGACTAGACAGGGTTGTCTGATGTCTCCCCTCTTATTTGCGTTAGTGATAGAGCCCTTAGCCATAGCATTGAGGGCATCAGGTAAGTGGAAGGGGATAAAGGGGGAGTGGTGGAGCATAGGGTGTCTCTATATGCTGATGATCTGCTGATTTATGTTATGGACCCGGTCCTCACTATGGATGATATAATGAAGCTTTGGTTAGAGGGGTGGTTTGCCTGCTTGGAGGAATTGTCGCCGAAGTTTGAGCTGGGGGGAACAAACTCATTCAGGTACCTCCAGATAATGAATTTTATACAGGTGGCCTTCCCAACATTTCCCCAGGCACCACGGATATCTGTTGGAAAAGGTAGTTTCATTGGTGGAGCCAGGCTTGGCTCGCATGTCTGGTATTTATGGGTGAATTTTGTCTGAGTACTCGGATTTGGCGGACGAGGTGAAAGCGAAGTGGGAGAGAGAGTTGGGGCCTACAGGGGATGATGAGGTGTGAAGTGAAGCCCTTCGTAGGGTGAATGCCATGCCTTCATGTGCTCGGTTTGGTCTAATCCAGATTAAGGTGGTGCAGAGGGTGCACCTGACCAAAACTAGGATGAGTGGTTTTGTTCCAGAGGTAGAAGATGGGTGCGAGCGGTGTTCTGCGGAGTCAGCCAATCACACACACGTGATCTGGTCTTTCCCCAAACTGGTAAGCTTTTGGGTCTCTTTCTTCAACACCATGTTGGCAATTCTGAATATTGATGTAAAGCCTCTGGTGGCCATTGGCGGGGTGTTAGATTCGCCAGGGCTGCAGACGGGAGTGAAGGCGCATGTCCTTGCCTTCGCCTCGCTGATTGCCGGAGGCGCGTTCTGCTGGTATGATTGGGTGACATAGAACATAGAACATTACAGCGCAGTACAGGCCCTTCAGCCCTCGATATTGCTCCGACCTGTGAAACCAATCTAAAGCCCATCTACACTATTCCATTATCATCCATATATTTATCCAATGACCATTTAAATGCCCCTAATGTTGGCGAGTCGGCTACTGTTGCAGGCAGGGCATTCCACGCCCTTACTACTCTCGGAGTATGCTGTGCCGCCTCGGACCTACCTGGGCCATTGCCAGAGGATCGCTCTGCCCCTGATCGGCCGAAGTTCTGATGGCGAGGGTCTAATGTGGTCCAGCTGGTCAGGATACTTACGTGGCGGCTGCGGACTCTGTCCGCGGCTGCACTGGTCGGGGGCGGGCCGTTTGGAGGGCGGGGGAGGGGGGGGGGGCCTTATAGGCGGCCGGGAAATGTTTGTGTGGGCTGTCAGGGTCAGGCACGTGGCTGACTGGGGGGTTTATTTTTAGGGTCCACCTCTACGGTTAGTGTCTGCCATGGAGCACGGCGCGGCTGCTGGAGGCTGCCGCCATGCACATGCACGGCCTCCGACCCGGATGTGCGTGGGTCCGTATCTGCAGCAAAAGCTGCTAGATCTACGCCGGGTCCCTGCTCGCCCCCTGCAGGGCTAGGGATATGTGGCCCTTTCAAGCCAGTTTTTCTGGCGTGGAACTCCACAGTTTTGACGCCGGCATGGGGACATAGTTACAATAATGGAGAATCTAGCCCTTGGTGTCTGCATCTCATTGCAGCAGTCTGGAGCCAAAGTCTCCATAGGTTAATAAGAATTATTTGTTAATTCACTTCCGACCCCGGGTCAAGGGGTCTGGAATTCACTGTGTGCTCGCCCAGGGTGTTGTGACATTTGGAAACTACCCAAGTTTTGCTTATACTGTAATGGTATCATCAAAAGTTTAACTTTTCCACACATAAAGCCCAAGGTGTCAACTAAGAATGGTGATAAAGGTTTGTGAGTGATCTGGTGTAAAGGCACTAATGAGCCACCAAGCCAATTGAAGGCAAGTGGTCCCAGATTTGATTTCTGGGATGTGATCTTCAATCTGGGGTTGGGAACCCAACACCTGGATAATTCCCAGGTCTCGACCCTGCGCCACGCTTGCCTTACTCACCTGACGCTATCTTCAAATGTCAATACCCCATTGGATTGGCAGAGACCTTGCTGCCCAATAAGTGCCGTCAAGTTCTGCCAGGATACGGGAACTACCTGCAGAGCACGGTTGTCAAGGTTAAATGGCAGCCATAGCGAAGCCTGCCACTGCCTTGCAGAAGACAGGATCAGAGGGCCAGCAGTCACAATGCATAGAGATGTGACTAACTAGCTAACACGGAGGTATTTCACACAATTACACACAAAAAAACCATCGTGTTTAAAATGTATACTCAAAAAAATTATCTAATAGTTACCTATCATTAAAACGAACAGCTGTGCACAAAATATGCACCAGATTGTTTGGCTTTGGTAATTTGTGAATTGAAAATCACCTCAACCCTCACTGTCCATTAATAAGCTCCGCAAAGAGTTTAACATGCTCTTAAATGGAGGTGAGTGAGTGTCTGAACCCACCCCAACTATTAAAATTCCGTGCATCTCAGAGGCTGTGTCTCTCCTTGCTGAATGAGCAAGTATGCTGTTTCTCAACATTGGGTAAGAACATGAGAATAAACTAGACAGAGGTGGCAATGTGGTTAGCAGTGCTGCCTCAGCATCAGGGACCCAGGTTTGATTCCAGCCTTGGGTTACTGTCTGGAGTTTTTACATTCTCCCTGTGTCTGTGTGAGTTTCCTCCGGGTGCTCCAGTTTCATAGAACATAGAACATAGAACAGTACAGCACAGAACAGGCCCTTCGGCCCTCAATGCTGTGCCGAGCCATGATCACCCTACTCAAACCCACGTATCCACCCCATACCCGTAACCCAACAACCCCCCACTTAACCTTACTTTTATTAGGACACTACGGGCAATTTAGCATGGCCAATCCACCTAACCCGCACATCTTTGGACTGTGGGAGGAAACCAGAGCACCCGGAGGAAACCCATGCACACAGGGGGAGGATGTGCAGACTCCACACAGGCAGTGACCCAGCCGGGAATCGAACCTGGGACCCTGGAGCTGTGAAGCATTTATGCTAACCACCATGCTACCCTGCTGCCCTTAATCCCCCCCACAATCCAAAGATGTGCAGGTTAGGCGGAATGACCATGCTAAATTGCTCCTTAGTGTCCAAATATGTACACGCTAGGTGGATTGACCATGCTAAATTGGTCCTAGGTTAGTTGGGGTTACAGGGATAGGGTGGGGACATGGGCTTGGGTGGGGTGCTCCTTTGGAGCGTCGATGCAGACTCGATGGGCTAAATGGCCTCCTTCTACACTGTAGTGGATTCTATGAATATAAAATCAGAATATAAGAGCTTTTACTGGTATAGAAAAAGGAGAGTAGCGAAAGTAAATAATGGACCTTTTTTAAAAAAATAATTTTTAATGGAATTTTTTACAGAAAATATAAAATATAACAACAAACAATGAAATGCAACAAAATAACCCATAACAACTGTAACACCCCACAGACCGTATCAACGCATGTATCATATTCCCCCGACCCCCCCAACCCCAACAAGAGAACTTAAAAATAAATTAAAATTAAATAAACAAACATAGTCATCGTCTCCCCCCCCCTTTTCCCTCCCCCTTCCCCCCCCTCCCCCCGGGTTGCTGCTGCTACTGTCCCAGTACCCTATCGTTGAGCCAGAAAGTCGAGTAAAGGTTGCCACCGCCTAAAGAACCCTTGTACCGATCCTCTCAGGGCGAATTTGACCTTCTCTAGTTTAATAAAACCCGCCATGTCATTGATCCAGGTCTCCACGCTTGGAGTCCTTGCATCCTTCCATTGTAGCAAAACCCTTCGCCGGGCTACTAGGGATGCAAAGGCCAGCACACCGGCCTCTTTTGCCTCCTGCACTCCCGGCTCCACCCCAACCCCAAAAATCGCGAGTCCCCATCCTGGCTTGACCCTGGATCCCACCACCCTTGACACCGTCCTCGCCACCCCCTTCCAGAACTCCTCCAATGCCGGGCATGCCCAGAACATATGGGCATGGTTCGCTGGACTCCCCGAGCACCTTACACACCTGTCTTCACCCCCAAAGAACCTACTCATCCTCGTCCCAGTCATGTGGGCCCGGTGCAGCACCTTGAATTGGATGAGGCTAAGCCGCGCACACGAGGAGGAAGAATTAACCCTCTCCAAGGCATCAGCCCATGTCCCGTCCTGTAAATAATGGACCTTTAGAGGCCGAGACAGGAGATTTTGGCCCTTAACCTCCAAGCTCTCCAGTGGAGTGGGGTGGGGGGGGGGGGGGGGGGAGTGGGTTTAATAAGGACACGAGGAGTCCACATCGAGGAAAATAAAGAAATGTAATTTTATTTGCACACAATATTTACACTGCCCGGTAGATCCCTACAGATTCTGGTTCTGTTCTGGTTAGTGCCTTACAGGCCAACCTTTTATACAGAGGCTAATAGAGATCAACCGCCCCTAGCGGGGGAACTCGTACTCTGCAAAGACCACGGGGAAGATGATCATTCCCACTCCACAGGCCCCATGTGGGGCTATTACTGGGGGTACCCAAAGGTATGCTGAGGAATCACTTATGGAGGTGCCCAGTGTTATGTTCTGTGTTGCGGCCATTGTAAATATCTACACAGAACATCTAGTTCTTTGACGAGTAAGATAGTTTTGTTAACCAATGAACATATGGAAAGATAACTAATGAACTATAATACAAACGGTAACTAATAATTGAATTCAGTGAATTCTCCTAGAACTACTTCTAATGCAACAGGCCTCTAGTACGACTTACTACCAACTGCCGAATCTCTCACGTCACATGGTCGATCTCTATTGCCACCTGCTGGTCAGAGGTCATCTCGAAAACTATCTACATTGTTAGAGAACTATATGCACATGCATATCACCACACCCAGGTAAAGATTGCATGTCAATTGTCCAGAAGTGTAAACTTCGCCATGACAATCCCACTGCCCTGGGAATCATAAGCAAATCTGATTTAAATTGCAAACTTCAGATGGTTCTAACTGGGTTACACTAATAATTACCTCGAAAAGGTTGGAAGAATTAAAACCACTTCTAACTTCTGGGTAACAAACCTACACTGACCCCCATCAATGCCCTTCAAGGGTCTACCACAACCGCACATCACAGAAATCCCCCACCCATATGGGACTCTTGCGCGCCATCCCCCCCACCACCACCCCCTTGGCAGGCACAGCTCTCACTCCCACAGACCCAAGCGGAGGTCTGACATATCCAAAGGCAGAAGTCCACCCCACCAAGGCCCAGCAGCTCCATGTCACCAAGAGTCGACACCCTTCCGACCATAAGGCCCTACCACCCCTCTCCCCAAGGCCCGACACCCTTCCTGCACTGAGGCCTGACACCCTTCCCCCCCACACCCCCTGAGGCCCAACACATTACCTGTTACCCTAGCCCCCTCCAACGCCTGATTCTGCCCACCCCAACCCCTGAACTCCTCCACCACCCACAATCTGCCGATTTACCTTCAACATTTACCTTCTCCCTGGCTTTGTCAAAGACCTTTAGATTTTACTGGATTGCCAACATACCTTGTTTACGGCAGCTAGATGCACTACACTGTCTGAATCTTGCCCAGCCTGAATCGGAAGGTCAAACGGGACAGGATTGAAGAAAAATTAAGCTAAGCAATTGGGCACAGAGTAGCAATCAAAATCAGATTGCCACTCATAAATAAGTTCAGACCAATTATCATAAGGAATGAGGAAATGGTGGAGACATTGGATCAACATTTTGGCCGGGATTCTCAAAAGATTTATTGAGTAACTAGAACAATAATTTTGTGAGTTATTTAACTTTAATATTTATACTAGCAATAAGGGTTAACAAGATCTAAATACAGTAACTATGTTTATCTACACTAACACTCTGAGCTAATCTACACTCCTATCCTCTCATCACAATACACCCAAAAGAGAGCAGGGAGCACAATGAGCTTGCTCCTGTTAGTGCTGCCCTCTGGTGATCATCTGATTCTACTGATTACACATTAACCCCTTATGTACATGCACATACAGTGATCGCTACATCCCCCTTTTTTGTGTTACATATTTTCTGTATGTTGTAAAGAAAATTGAACAACCATAATTGTTTGAGTTAGCGGAATGACGATTCTGTCATTTCTCAGTATTAGTTGATCCACTGCTGTCAACTCAGTTTGACTGTCTTGAAACTTCAGACACCGTCCTTTCGGCCAGCCATGCTGAAGGTTATGAATTACCTGGAGCAAGCTCGCATCTTTTTGTGTCGCCAGACAAATTTGCTGCAGCTTCTCGTCAGATGGCGGGAGAGTTTCCTTGCACAATTGTACTTGAGCTTCAACATCGTCAATGGGCACAGGAGGTGAGCTGTCAGTATCAATGGATCTGGGTAGTGTATCGGCTATAATGAGGTATTTTCCAAGAGTGTAGATGCCTCTGAAGTCATACCTCCTCAACTTCATCATGCGTTGTAGGAGACGAGTAATGCCATTGAGGGATTTTTTAAATGATGTTAACCAATGCTCTATGATCAGTCTCTACGATGAAAGTACGAAGCCCGTACACATAGTCATGAAATTTTGTGATATCTGTGATCAGTCCAAAACACTCCTTCTCTATCTGTGCATATCTGAACTCTGTGGCAGTCATTGCTCTAGATACGTATGCAACTGAAACCCAGTCTGATTGGTCACCTTGTTGAAGAAGCACCGCACCGATTCCATCTTGACTGGCGTTGGTGGAGATCTTTGTAGGTCTGGTTGGGTTGAACAAAGTTATAATTGGAGCTGTCATCATTGATGCTTGAGATCCACCCATTCTTCTTGGTGGTGTTGAGTCCATTCAAACTCTGTTCTTCCTTATCATGTTTCATAGTGCTGACATCCTCATAGACAAGTTAGATATAAACTTGCCTAAGAAGTTAATGAATCCAAGAAATCTGAGCACAGCTTTCTTGTCTTTTAGCTGCTGCGTTTTCTGGATTGCATAAATATTTTCATCATCTGGCCTTACACCTTGAGCTGAAATTGTATGATCCAAGAAGTTCAAAGATGAGCGTGCAGACGTGCACTTGGATTGGTTGAGTTTCAATCCAAACTGGTGAATTCTTTTAAAAACATTTCTTAAGCCCCGGGGCCGGATGGATACCCAGCGGAGTTTTATAAAAAGTTTGCTGGGATATTGGGGCCGCTGTTGATGAGGACATACAATGAGGCAAGGGAGAGAGGGGTGCTTCCCCCGATGATGTCACAGGCCACAATCTCGCTGATTCTGAAGCGGGTTAGGATCTGGAGCTGTGTGGGTCCTACAGGCTCATATCCCTATTGAATGTGGACGCCAACATTTTGTCCTCTAGCATTGAAGACTATGTTCCAGACGTGATTGGGGAGGACCAGACGGAGTTCGTTAAGGGAAGGCAGTTGGTGTCCAATGTAAGAAGGTTGCAAAACGCAATCATGATGCCACCAGAAGATAGGGAGGTGGAGGTGGTGGTCGCAATGGACGTAGAGAAGGCTTTTGATCGAGTAGAATGAGAATATCTGTGGGAGGTACTGGGACGGTTTGGATTTGGGCGGGGTTTATTGACTGGGTCAGGTTGCTGTATCAGGCTCCTGTGGCGAGCGTACGGACAAATAGGATGACATCGGATGATTTTAGGCTACACTGGGGGACGAGACAGGGGTGTCCCCTCTCCCCACTGTTGTTTGCGCTGGCTATAGAGCCGCTGGCAATTGCGCTGAGAGCCTCAAGGGGCTGGAAGGGATTGGTCCGGGGGGGAGGGAGTGGAGCACAGAGTTTCACTTTACGCAGACGACCTGCTCCTGTATGTATTGGACCCAGCAGAGGAGATTGAGGAAATCATGAGGATTCTGGGGAATTTGGCCGGTTCTCGGGTTACAAACTAAATATGGGGAAAAGTGAGATGTTTGCGATCCAGGCAAGGGGACAGGAGAGACGATTGGGGGAACTGCTGTTTAGAGTGGAAGGGGGACGTTTTAGGTATCTAGGCATCCAAGTGGCGCGGGATGGGAACGGTTGCACTAACTTAATCTGGCCCGTCTGGTGGACCAAATGAAGGATAATTTTCGGAGGTGGGACGTGCTCCCGTTGTCACGAGCTGAGAGGGTCCAGACATTGAAGATGATGGTCCTTCCGAAATTCCTGTTTGTGTTCCAGTGTCTCCCCATCTTTAATCCATCTCTATTTTTTAAACGGGTTAACAAAGTTATCACGGGCTTTGTATGTGCGGTCAAGACCCTGCGAGTAAAGAGGGGGATGATTGATCGGAGCCGGGGAGAGGGCGGGCTGGCGCTGCCAAACTTCAGTAACTACTATTGGGCGGCGAATATAGCCATGATCAGGAAGTGGGTGGTGGGGGGAGGGTCGGCATGGGAGCGTATGGAGGCGGCATCATGTATGGGCACCAGTTTGAGGGCGCTGATAACGGCACCCCTGCCGTTCCCGCCAGCACGGTACTCCACCAGCCCCGTGGTGGTGGCAGCCCTGAGAGTCTGGGAGCAATGGAGGAAGCATGTGGGAGCGGAGGGAGCATCGGTCTGGTCTCCAATCTGTAACAATCACCGGTTTGCCCCGGGAAGGATGGACGGGGGATTTTGGAGATTGCAGAAGGCATGAATTGAGAGGATGGGGGATATGTTTATAGAAGCGAGCTTTCCTAGCTTGCGGGAGCTGGAAGAGAAATTCGGATTGGCGAGGGGAAACAAATTTAGGTATCTGCAGGTGCGGAACTTCCTGCGTAGACAGGTCTCAACCTTCCCGCTCCCACCACCAAGGGATATTCAGGATAGGGTAGTTTCCAGAGGGTGGGTGGGAGAGGGATGGTCTCTGACATCTATAAGGAGCTCATGGGGTCAGAGTACATGCAGACTGAGGAGCTGAAGTGCAAGTGGGAGGAGGAGTTAGGAGGAGAGATAGAGGATGGTCTCTGGGCGAAGGCGTTGAGTGGAGTCAACGTGTCCACAACATGCGCCAGGCTCAGCCTGATACAGTTCAAGGTTGTTCCCCGGGCTCACATGAGCCTGGATGAGCAGGTTCTTTGGGGTAGAAGATAGGTGTGCAAGGTGTGCGGGAGGGGGGGACGACAGCGAATCATGTCCACATGTTCTGGACATGCCCAAAGCTCAGGGGATTCTGGCAGGGGTTTGCGGACGTCTTGTCGACAGTATTGAAAACAAGAGTGACACCGAGTCCGGAGGTGGCGATTTTCGGGGTGTCGGAAGATGCGGAATTCCAGGAGGAGAAAGAGGCAGATGTTCTGGCCTTTGCTTCCCTGTTTGCCCGGAGGCAGATACTATTAGCTCGGAGGGACTCAAAGCCCCCGAAGTCAGAGGCCTGGCTATCTGACATGGCTAGCTTTCTCTGCTTGGAGGAAATCAGGTTCGCCTTTAGAGGGCCAATGTTAGGTGTTGATATAATGGAGAATCAAACACCCAAAGAAAATTTTTCCCGAAGGTGGCAACCATTCGTCGACTTCTTTGCAGAAAATTTAACAAAGGCCCGGGGGAGGAGGGGGGGGGGGGGGTTAGTTTAGATTAGGGTAGGGGGTTAATAAAGGTGGGACATGGCCGGAAAAATTTTCTTTGGGTGTTTGAGTCTCCATTTTATCAACAATGTGAACCTTAAAGTTTGCTTATTTCTGTGTTGGAGAGTAATATTTTGCTGTTGGCTTACACTGGGAGGCAAAATGATTAAGTTTGGAACACTTTAAACATCTTTTCCCTTGAGCATGCCATTTCCCTTTTAAATGGGCGTTGCCACGTCATGATGTTGACTCCGTGACGCATGGAGCACGTTCGCACATGCGCAGACTTCATTTCTCGAGTCTTGCATTTCGGAACGAACTGCGCATGTCCCGGGCTGGAATGTACGCGCGCAAGGTAGCTGCCGTTTTGAAGAAGCTGCTTTGCTGCCTGCCACACCATTTTAACATCCTCGTGGAGGAATTTCACACCGTTCTTTCATTGTAAAAATTCAAGGTACTGATTTTTGTTTTGTTCTTGCGATATGTACTTTTCTATCGCTGTTTTTAGAGTTAGATCATTTTGTTGTAGAAGTGATTCCCTTAAACGTTCATCACATAGCCCATAAAGTAATTGATCCCTGATTATTGAGTCTCGTAAATCAGCAAAATTACAGGCTTGTGCTACAGTAGTAACATGAGATCTGTAACAAAAGTTGTGATTGGCACGCCGTTTCTCTGGAATCTATTACGAAATTTTAATCTTTCCAGGATCTCATCCGTCTGCATTTTGCAGCGGTCTTCAAATTTTGCGATTATCACTTTAAATTTAGTTTTGTCTTCACCTTCCAAGTAATTAAAGGAGTTATAGATCTCTACCGCTTGCTGACCTGCCAGGGACAGTAGCAATACTATTCTTCTTCCTTCAGAGGCTGTGTTTAATTCATTAGCTTCCATATATATTTGGAACTGCTGTTTAAACATTTCCCAGTTTCTACTCAAGTTACCGGTAGTTTTCAGCTGCCGTGGAGATTGAACGAGGTCTATCAAATTGGTTGGTCGTCGAGGATCTGAATGCTGCGAAGTCTTCCACAGTCGAGCAGTCGGTACTTTATTTTCTTTCTTTTTTCTAACCTAGTCTAACTAGTACTGTTTTTTTTTAAAGCCAATTATCCTGGTACTATGTTTTATTACACTTCTGGTACTGTAGTATTGTGTCATACTACTGAATGTAATATATGTTACTCAACACTGTTGTTGATGAGGTTTTCTGAATCTTGATGAGAAAGACTCAAAGTCGTCCAGTAATAACAAAAGATTTATTGAGTAACTAAAACAATAATTTTATGAGGTTCTTTACTTTATTATTTATACTAGCAATAAGGGTTAACATGATCTAAATACAGTAACTAGGTTTATCTACACATTCTGAGTTCATCTACACTCCTATCCTCTCGTCACAATACAGCCAAAAGAGAGCGGGGAGCACAATGAGTTTGCTTTTATACCCCTGTTAGTTCTGCCCTCTAGCGATCATTTGATTCTACTGATTACACATTAACACCTTATGTACATGCACATACAGAGATCACTACACTCCCCTCACCCCCTACTTACCCCCCTCCCCCCCACATCCAGTCCACCTCCCCTGGTGCCCTCAGGGATCCTTGATGTGCTTGGCCTTCCTAGCTCTATAGCTATGTCTAGATGTGCCCCCAGAATACACATCTGCGTTAGTGGCAGCCAGCTGCTTACCTCATCCCTTTGGCCTTTGGTGCCCCTGGCCAGTGTCCTCTGCGGGCTCAGGGGCCGGAGGGCCCTGACTCACTTGTTGACGGCACATGCACAGCTGTGCTGGCATGTTCCGGCTGCTGACTGTGAGAAGCGGCCTCATCAGAGGGGTGGAACTCAGGGGAGCTTCGTCGCCACTCCAGGGGATGGGATGGGTTGCCATCCAGCACCCACTCCTCCCGGTTGGCGCCCATAGGGACCTGGGGTTCACCTTGGAGTGGAGGGGCAGCTGGTTCAAGACCCAACTGCCCCTGCATCATCTGGCTCTGCCAGCTCTGGCAGTTCCCCTGGTCTGCACCATCGTGCCGATGCCCTCGATGATTTACCTCAGTGATTGAGGTAATCACTGAGGTGAAACCTCATCAAGGTCAGCCTGGTACTGGGTGATATCCCCCACCGAGGCAGACATTCTGTCGAGAACCTCTGCCACCGACTGCATGATGCCTTGGACACCTCACTAATGATGCGACATCTCCACTGCGGTTGTCACCTTAGCAGTGTTGCCCTCGGTGCCACGCATTGCCGGCAACATCTCTTGCACCCATAGCCTCTGGAACTCCTCCAATCGGCTATGGACCTGCTGGAGTGCCATGGAAATCTCCCTTTATGTCATGGTCGTACCCTAACGTCTTTATCAGCTTCAGGAAAGCAACATCCACAGGCTCAGCATCAGGCTGGGACCCAGCTGGGTCCTGGGATCCAGCAGACCTCCGACAGCTGTCTCGCCTCGACATAATGTACATCAGCAGCAGTGTGGCGCTCACCAGATTGTGCCCCAGGGGCCTGACCATGACCATGTCCCACCAAGGTGCGTGTATCTGCATTAGTGGAGGGTGGAGATGACAGCTGTGATGCCTCAATCATGCCTTGAAGCTCTCCTTTGAGGTGGTCATCTGGAAGGCTGAAGACGGGCCACCCAGGATGGGCCGGCGCCTTCGGCTTTAGGACCTGTGGGAGAATGGACATGTGGTCAGTGAAAGGGATGGGTCAGTCAGTAAGGCAATAACAACTCACGCTGGGGCCCGGTGGTTCCTCACCTCTGTGGCACCCGCCAGCCTCCACGTGGATGACCGCTCTGTCCTCAGCCACCCCAGTCTACCTCCAGGGACCGCTCCTCGAAGGTGGTGAGGATTCTTGTCTCCGACACCCCACTGACAGTCTGTGTTCTCTCCCAACGATTGTGGGAGAGGTTTTCCTCAGGAAACTCAGAGAGGGCATCATTAGCCACACACGTGGTGCACAATGATGGGAGGGGGGATGTGAAGGTAGGTTTGGGGGGGTTAAAAGGGAGGGGCTGGAGGCAGGGTTCGGGATCGCATGGAGAATTGGTAGGTGGATGCTCGCATGGGGGCGGGGGCTTGGGGGGGGGGGGGGTGGACATTGGTGTCTCACTTGTGCTGCCCGGTGTAGGTCATTGCCCTTCTTACGACATGGAGGCCAGTCCTCCTGGTCACACCCTTCCAGCACTCACAGCCACCGCCACCTCATCCCAGGCAGCACTGGCTGCCCTGTGGCTGACTCTCCGAGATGCTCGGGGGGACAGGGCATCCCTCCTGGCCTCCACTGTGTATGGGATCCTGGCCAGACCGGCATCCCCGAATCTTGGCGCTGGTCCCCATGGTGCCATTGTTGTGAGCTGGCTGGGGTTGGCTGAGCAAGTGCAGCTTAAGTGCTTGTTAGCGTGAGGGCTGGTGAGTACGGTTCCGGTGAGGCGAGCCTTTATCTGCAGCGAGAAGCCTGTGGCACCTCGTTCAGTGGACCAATTGACTCTGAATAGCTTTGCCGGCCTCGCCGGGAAGCTCGCGGAAGTTCCTGCTCGCTACCACACTTTGAAATCATTCCGGAGAATCGCCCCAATAATTATTTTCTCTGTGATCTTTGACCTGTAAATCTTTCTTTGTCCATCCCTCTTTTACTGTATGAGTGCACAGGGGGCTCTATGCACCCCTGCCCACACCTTCGTGCTGCATTTTGAATGTGGACATATAAACTAATTCTTTGAGCTCAACCTATCATGAATTTGCTGTTGAGTTATTAATTAAAAAATGGATCATACCAGAACTGACGGTTGGGAAATATGCCATCACTTATAAAGGGGAAAGGAAATCAAAACAGCTTTCTGTATGTGGATGGGTGGTGTGAGGAGAAATCAGAACTGTTTAAATGAACCCCCCTCCTGTCCATGAGAGAAATTGGGAGCTCAATTCCAGGAGCAGCCATTTGAATCTGGCCAGAATCCAAGTAGATACGAGCCAAATCTGATAAATCGTCAATTGGCAGCCAAAAAGAAAACCTCGGTCACTGAAACAAATTTTAAAACACAATTAACTCGCCACAGGAAATTCCTTTTCCCTAACACTAAGAAAATGCAATGTTTGATGCCCATGTGATTAGCCAACAAAAACACTCCCGTTTTTACGCCTTGTCAACACTTAGCTGCACGATGGGAGAATCCCGCCCTGTGTTTCTGTGCGGAGTCTGCACGTTCTCCCCCTGTCTGCGTGGGTTTCCTCCGGGTGCTCCGGTTTCCTCCCAAAGTCCAAAGATGTGCAGGTTAGGTGGATTGGCCATGATAAATTGCCCTTAGTGTCCAAAAAGGTTAGATGGGGTTACTGGGTTATGGTCATAGGGTGGAGTCGTGGGCTTAAGTAGTGTGCTCTTTCCAAGGGCTGGTGCAGACTCGAAAGGGTCGATTGGCCGCCTTCTGCACTGTAAATTCTATGATTCTATGAAAAGCTCCTCGTCACCACATTCCAGCGCCTGTTTGGGTACACAGAGGGAGAATACAGAATGTCCAAATTACCTAACAGCACATCTTTCGGGACCTGTGGGAGGAAATCGGAGCACCCGAAGGAAACCCACACAGACACAGGGAGAACATGCAGACTCCGCACAGACAGTGACCCAAGCCGGGAATCGAACCTGGGACCCTGGTGCTGTGAAGCAACAATGATCAGGGACGGAGCATCGCGAGTGGGCCTGCTGATGATGCGGCAACACCATTGCAACGGCATGCGATTACATCATTTCTGAGGGGGCGGAGCATGGCTGACGGGTGTCAAACCGGCGCTGGCCCCAATTTGGAGTGGATTCTCCGCCCGATAGCCAATTACGATATCGGTGTCGGGCATTGGAGAATCCCGCCCCATCTCACCCATAGTCCCGGAAAATCAGGCAAAGCCTTTCAAAACTATTCCCATCAACATTGGAAAGATAAGCAGAATGATCCACCCAGGAATGAAAACACAAAAGAAGGCGTAAAAAGTCCTCCTGCAGCCCAGAAGAAGAATCCCCAAAACTGGTGTGTTCTCATTACAATAAAAGAGGCCATTCTAGGCCTGAGTGCTGGAGATTGTGAGGGAATCCCATTGGTCTATTGGGGCTCCCTATGAGTAAAATGCAAGAGGGTAGCCAGGGAAAGTGTTGGCCCACTGAAGGACCGGGGAGGGAACCCATGTGTGGAGCCAGAGGAAATGGGCGTGGTACTAAATGAATACTTTGCATCAGCATTCACCAAAGAGGAGGAATTGGTGGATGTTGAATCTGGAGAAGGATGTGTAGATAGTCTGGGTCACATTGAAACCCACAAAGACGAGGTCTTGGGCGTATTGAAAAATATTAAGCCAGATAAGTCCCCAGGACCTGATGGGATCTACCCCAGAATACTGAAGGAGGCAAGAAAGGAAATTGTGGAGGCCTTGACAGAAATCTTTGGATCCTCACTGTCTTCAGGTGATGTCCCGGAGGACTGGAGAATAGCCAATGTTGTTCCTTTGTTTAAGAAGGGCAGCAAGGATAATCCAGGGAATTACAGGCCGGTGAGCGTTACGTCAGTGGTAGGGAAATTACTGGAGAGAATTCTTTGAGACAGGATCTACTCCTATTTGGAAGCAAGTGGTCGGATTAGCGAGAGGCAGCACGGTTTTGTGAAGGGGAGGTTGTGTCTCACTAAGTTGATAGAGCTTTTTGAGGAGGTCACAAAGATGATTGATGCAGGTAGGGCAGTGGATGTTGTCTATATGGACTTCAGTAAGGCCTTTGACAAGGCGCAGTCAGAGAGATCTTGTTATACAGGTTCACAGGTCAATGAAAGGGGCAACACAGGTGGAGAAGGTAGTCAATAAGGCATACGGCATGCTTGCCTTCATTGACCGGGGCATTGAGTATAAAAATTGGCAAGTCATGTTGCAGCTGTATAGAACCTTAGTTAGGCCACACTTGGAGTATAGTGTTCAATTCTGGTCACAACACTATGCAGCCATCTAAGATGGCCACATGCAAAGGACCATGGGAATTATGGCCAACCCAGGACTCAGACACACTCAGACTTTGTGTGTGTATTTGCAACCCAGATAACTAAACGCGATCGAAACCATCGCTCGTTTGCATTCTAACGGCCCATTTCCCCAGAACAAAAGGACTGTACTCAGGTAACCGATACAGATGCAGACTAACCGGCGCCACTCCCTTTGCTAAGAAAGCCCAAACAGCCAAGGTCAATGATCGCTCAGGACACACCCAACCACCAGGGCACCCGCCCCTTTCTTGGCCAAAATCGAAGGCGGTGATCGAAGCCTGTCGAATTATTGGGTCCAAAGCTAAGGATCACCCCAAAGAGTGCGAAATTCCAGAGGGATAAAAAGAGACACAGCCATGTGTTCGGTCTCCCTTGGCCCCGGCCTACGCCTAAAACCAAGTGTAACATTACAACCAGAAGACAAGTTCAAGACCAATGATCGCTAGCAGACGGATGAGCCCAGCAGAAATGAAGCCATTTCTTCTACCCAGCCACGCAAGATCAGGAACAGTTAGTGTCTTCATACAACCCAGGATGTGAGTATATCAGCTGGACTGCTCCATGACAGAGCGATCACTCAGTCCCTCATGTTGGTGGGAAACATAAACCTACCCCCCTGAGTCTTCCCTGAAGGTCAAAGCCCTGATCAAAGGAGTGGGAGGAGGATCCATTCTTGCTCCCTTCCATAGAATCCACCCAGAATGTAACCTTGTTTAGGTCCTGTTACATTAGGCATTGTACCTGAATTCCCAGTAACAGGAATCAATTTCCCCCTTGGAAATGACTTGGCTGGCAGCAAGGTGTTAGCCAGTGAAAGAGAAGGGAAGGAGCCCACGTGGACAAGTAGATGTCTGTAAGAATGAAGAAACCTGGGGAAGGTCCAGAGGTCTGAAAGGTGAAATAACAGAAACTTTGAGCAAGGTTGCTCAAATGTAGCAAGGCCGATGTCAGGCCAGTTAAGTTAATAGAGGTCCCGGAAGGGCTAATAGTATGAAAAATCGCAGCTTATCTCAGAATTAAACAGGGAGCAGAGAAGACCCAGTGCAGGGAAAGAGATAGTGAGGGAGACACCCCGCATAGTTGAAGAGCCTGAAGGAAGGCAGCTTATTAAAGCAGGAAAAGAAAAGGTTAAGGAATTGCTGGAAATATGGCTGGCGGATACCTTGACCTGAATGTTACATTCCAAGGTTAGGCACACGCATGCAAAATTGCGTGAAATTATATCGGACGTGTGTTCCAACGCTATTGTGCATGTGTGAAATATTAAGGTCAGTGGTCACACATGGGAGTTGCCGCAGTGCCTGCCGACAATTAAAGGGCCAATTAAGACCATTAAAATTTCATGTTCCCCATGCGATTTTGTGCTCATCGTTTGGGCAAAACAGGCCAGTGGGAAATCTATTTTTTGGGGTGATCCAGCAACCACAGCATGTCAGCGGTGCAGTGCCAAAGGAGGAGGGAGACTGTAACATCCGCCGTATGTCTGATGATAGGACCGGAGATCACCTCCAACTGTGTGGCTGTTCATCCCATGCAGAGGCTCTGAAGGTCACAGGAGACCTCAACATCTATTTCTCTGGTTCTATCCAGGGACCAGTAGGGAATTTTGTGTGGAGTGTCCCAATCTGTTGCCACAGTTACGTCACGCTGCACATTAATTTTCTGTTCAGGTGGGCATGGCATTTATTCATTACTGGACAGACGATATCAGCCAGGCTGAGTGAGCCAGAGGCTTCACTGCGATTGCAGGATTCCTTCACATCCAGGGTGCCATCGATTGCAATCATGTGGCCATCACGGTGCCAATGGGTGAGCCAGGTGCCTTTATGAATAGAAAGTTTCCACTCCATCAAGTTTATGACCACAAGATGCAGATTCTGCAAATCTTTGCAAGGTACTCCGGCAGCTCTCATGATTCATACATTCCCCGACACTCCCAGGTGCCAAGGCTGCTCGTCACTCCAGCTCGGCTGGAAGGGTGACTGCTGGGTGACGAGTGCCATCCATTGAAAAGGTGCCTTATGATGCCTCTCCGGCACCCAAATTCAGAAGAACAGGAGAGGTATAATAGGAGTAATGCCTCCAGAAGGGTGGTGACAGGACCATTGGGCTGCAGAAGACGAGATTCAGGTGCATGGACCGTTCAGGGGAAGCACTGAAATATCCTCCACAGCGTGTGTCTCTTATAATCGTTGCATGTTGTGCTCTCCACAATCTAGCTCTGGCAAAAGGAGAGATCCACTGGTGTTTCAGGATATCGAGGCAGCTTCATAAGCTGCAGATGATGTCTCCACTGGTGGGGAAGAACACATTGAGGACGCTAAAGCAAACTTCTGAATCCTTCAGTGTGGCCTGGACACCAGGGAGGCCTTGATTCAAAACACTTTTACCAGACATTTGTAATGACCTGTTGCTCATGGTGATTTGAACTTACATTTGTGAGTGCTATGTCTTGGTGCCCCCCCCCCCCCCCCTCGCCCCCTGCTGGCAGTGGTTTTGGAGGCAGCGTGCTGACTCAACTGTCATGGCGGTCATCTCTGGCCAGCGGAGCCTGTGTGACCACCGCCTGTGAGGTTGTGTCTTGCACCCATGGCTGGGCACTCCTCAGTCATCGTGGCCTCATTAGATGGCATGGTCACTAGCTCGTCTGCCAGTATGAGGTCAGTCCAGACCTGCATGCTTATTCATGGATGGGTCTCTGGCAGAGAGGCTAGGAGCCTCATCCATCTCTCACACTGGTAGTGACCTCTTGAGGTCATTGCCTGTATGAGGGCTTGCAGGCCCTAGTGCAACTCCAGAGATTCCTGACTTGTTCCTCGAGGCTCTCTCTCAGTGGATGAGGCTGTGCGTTCGGTGCTCAGGGTTAATGCAGTATTCATACACTGCATGGACTCCTCCATGACATTCAATAAACAGACGTACCCTCCTGCCTGTTGTGCCCGCCAGGCGCTGGGACCATGATTGTTAAGGAGGGCAAGGTCAGCAAATCTCATCTGGACAGCTCCCTGAGGCTCCTCTCCAACTCCCACCATCCTTCAGGGAGCTATCACTTTTTTAAAGCCTCCATCGCCGAAACAGCTCCCACCTGTTTCTCATCCACTTCTGGGCCCACCCATTCACCCCTTCCACATTCACCCAGCCAGCGGGTCAACAATAAATTGGGACAAGTGAGTTCCCAAATGGAAATTTGTAAATATTGATCTTCAGAGTAAATTTTCTTTTCCCTTTTCAAAAATTTAATTTTTCCAATTAAGGGACAATTTAGCGTGGCCAGTGCACCTAGCCTGCACATCTTTAGTTTGTGTGGGTGAGACCCATGTGGACACGGGAGAATGTGCAAACTCCATATGGACCGTGACCTGGGGTCGGGTATAGAACCCGGGTACATGACGCCATGAGGCAGTAGTGCTAACCATTGCACCACTGTGCCGCCCTATGTTCAAATTAACTTAAGTGTATTCATACAATGAAAGAAAGTTAGCATGCTGATGCAGCAAGCAATTAGGAAGGCAAGTATTAGTCTTTATTGCAAGGTGATTGGGATACAAGGAAGGCTTGCTGTAATTGAACATGGCTTTGCTCCTTGAGTGCTGTGTGCAGTTTGGTTGAGTACTGTGTGCAGGATACATTTGTTCTGGATGTGGTGCAGTGATTTTCTACGAGATTGGTTCCTGAGGTGAGAAGGTTGTCCTAAGATGAGAGGCCGATAGGTAGATACTGAGAGGCTGTTTCCCCTGGCTGAGGAACCGAGAGCACACGGGGACAGTCTCTGGATAAGGAGGTTGATCATTTGGGACCTGGGAGGAGGAGAAATGTCTTTGTTCTAAAGTTGTGAATTTTGGAATTATCGCCCCAGGGGTTGTGGATACTCCAGCATTGGATATATTTATGGTTGCGATAGACAGTTGTTTGCTCTCTCAGTGAATCAAGGGATGGGAGGAAAGAGCTGAATAAAGTGCGATGATTAGTCATCGTATTGAGTGATGGAGCATGTTCCAGTGGAAATTTGGCCGACTGCTGCTCCTTTTTCTTCTGCCCTTGTGGAAGCCATGTTTGGAAAGCACACCTCAGGGAAATTGAAAGTCATGGCCCTCCGTTGTTGAATTAGTTTGTCACAGTTGGGACAGCAATTGGTGCTGCAATTGGTCTCTGCATTCAAGGGCTAAGGGAGAGTAAAATCAATCAGGGTTCCGCATCTTTTTTTAAGTGTTTTTGTTGGGCTTTCACATCTTATATTTCACATTTCATTGGTTACACATTACAAACCCGCACCACGAAAAGGAAAATAAAGAAGACAAACAGAAATCAGCACATATACTTACGAGCAATTGTCTTCCCTTCCACTGTGGCTGTGAACCCCCCCTTCCTTTAGTCAGCATACATATGTTACAATCCACCATATGGCCGGAGCACGTACTTACAAGTGTTTATTTACAGTTTGCAGATTTGTCCCTTATCCCTCTCGTCCTCTTTGTATGCACTCTGCCCCCATTCTTGGGTCCAGCTGCAGGAGGCTTAACACTAGCACAATAACGCCTCAATAGTTCACCATTCGTCTCGTAATCATTGATGGTACATCAATTTATTGTGCTAGAATTTTGAAGATGAACGTCTTACTCAAGCCAGATCGTCTGGAGCTGAACCCTCACGCAGCCGACGCCACAGCGACTTTCAAGCATTGGCTCGCCTGCTTTGAAGGAATGAAAAAAATGAAAATCGCTTATTGTCACGAGTTGGCTTCAAATGAAGTTACTGTGAAAAGCCCCTAGTCGCCACATTCCGGCGCCTGTTCGAGGAGGCTGTTACGGGAATCGAACCGTGCTGCTGGCCTGCTTGGTCTGCTTTCAAAGCCAGCGATTTAGCCCTGTGCTAAACAGCATCTCGGAGCATCCACAGAAGTCATCTCAGACCCGCAGAAGCTCCAATTAGTCTACTCATGGGTGAGCCCACAAGTCTCCCTCCTCATTCGGGATGTTCCCACCTACAGGGAGGTGATAGAACTACTGAAAGGACAGTATATCAGGACTGTAAATCAGGTGTTTGTCAGGCACCTCCTGGCCACGAGACGGCAACTCCCGGGGGAGTCTCAGGACGATTTCCTGCGTGCCTTGCTGATACTTGGTATAAACTGTAGTTGCCAGGCGGTGTCAGCAGTGCAACACATGGAACTGCTGATCAGAGACGCACATGTCATGGGCATTAAGTCCAATTACGTCCGCCAGCACTTATTAGAAGGGGGTACACTTGGCCTCACAGAGACAGTACAGCTTGCTAACTCCTTAGAAGTGGCCTCCCGCAACCTGGAGTCCTACACCTCCGAACGCACGGCACCCTCGTGGGCGTCATGGGCCCCACTATCATCCGACCCGGGTGCACCGCAAGCCTGCGCCGCACGGCAGCCAGCTATCTCCGGAGGCCCCAAATGAAATGAAAATGAAATGAAAATTGCTTATTGTCACGAGTAGGCTTCAAAAGAAGTTACTGTGAAAAACCCCTAGTCGTCACATTACGGCGCCTGTTCGGGGAGGCTGCTACTTTTGTGTCCAGAACAAGCATCCTAGACAATGCTGTCCAGCGCGGAGCGCGATCTGCAACCCGTGTGGCAGGAAGGGCCACTTTGTCACCGTTTGGCAAGCCCGATCGGTCGCTGCCGTTTCCAGCATCGCTACCACAACATCCACCATGTGCGATCCAGGGGCACCGCCATCTTTGCCGCTGCCCACCACGTGCCGCCCGTGGGCACTGTCATCTTGGATGTCGCCCGCAATGTGCGCCCCGTGGGCGCCGCCATCTTCGGCGCTATCTTGGAACGCACCCTAGGACCCCTGCTCGCCTGGCCGTACGCTGGCTGCCGACACCTACGCCACCGCCGATCGGCCCTCCCACCAAATTCCGCAGCTTGCCTCCATCACCCTCGATCAGTCGCGGCCTCGCAACAACGACCGTACGGATCAACGGGCACGTGACAACCTGTCTCTTCGACTCCGGGAGCACGGAGAGTTTCATACACCCAGCTACGGTAAGGCGCTGCTCCCTCCCGGTTCTCCCTGTGACCCAGGAAATCTCCCTGGCCTCCGGATCCCACTCCGTACAGATCCGGGGGTACTGCGTCCCGACCCTCTCGGTACAGGATGTAGAGTACAGTAACTTCAGACTCCACGTCCTCCCCCATCTCTGTGCTGCCCTGTTACTGGGTCTTGATTTCCAGTGCCACCTCCAGAGCCATACCCTGAAATTCGGCAGACCCCTGCCCCCACCTCACTGTCTGTGGCCTCACGACCCTTAAGGTTGATCTACCCTGGTTGTTCGCGAAACTCATCCCGGACTGTTAGCCCGTCGCCACGAGGAGCAGACAGTACAGTGCCCAAGACAGGACCTTTATCAGGTCGGAAGTCCAACTACTTCTGTGGGAGGGGGCCATTGAGGCCAATAACAGCTCCTGGAGAGCTCAAGTGGTGGTAGTTAAGATTGGGGAGAAGCACCGGATGGTCATCAACTACACTCAGACGAACAACCGGTACACGCAGCTCGATGGGTACCCCCTTCCCCGCATATCTGACATGGTCAACCAGACTGCGAGTATCGAGTCTTCTCCATTGTTGACTTGTAATCCATATACCACTAGGTCCCCATCCACCCGGAGGACCGCCAATACACTGCATTTGAAGCAGATGGATACCTCTACCATTTCCTTAGGGTTCCCTTCGGCGTCACCAATGGGGTCTCGGTCTTCCAGTGAGAGATGGACCGAATGGTTGACCAGTACGGGTTGCGGGCCACGTTCCCGTATCTGGATAACGTCACCATCTGTGGCCACGACCAGCAGGACCACGCCGCGAATCTCCAGAAATTCCTCCACACCGCTAAACTCCTTAACCTTACCTATAATAAGGAGAAATGCGTTTTCAGCACAACCCGCTTCGCCATTCTTGGCAAAGGTTTGGAAAATGGAGTCCTAGGGCCCGGGCCCGACCGCATGCGCCCCCTCCTGGAACTCCCCCTCCCTCACTGTCCCAAGGCCCTGAAACAATGTCTGGGATTCTTCTCATATTATGCCCAATGGATCCCTAATTATGCGGACATGGCCCGCCCACTCATCAAGTCCACCATTTTCCCCCTGACGGCTGTGGCCCACCGGGCCTTCAACCACATCAAGGCGGACATCACCAAAGCCACGATGCACGCAGTCGACGAGTCCCTCACTTTCAGGTGGAGAACATAAGAACATAAGAACTCGGAGCAGGAGTAGGCCATCTGGCCCCTCGAGCCTGCTCCGCCATTCAATTAGATCATGGCTGATCTTTTGTGGACTCAGCTCCACTTTCCGGCCCGAACACCACAACCCTTAATCCCTTTATTCTTCAAAAAAACTATCTATCTTTATCTTAAAAACATGTAATGAAGGAGCCTCTACTGCTTCACTAGGCAAGGAATTCCATAGATTCACAACCCTTTGGGTGAAGAAGTTCCTCCTAAACTCAGTCCTAAATCTACTTCCCCTTATTTTGAGGCTATGCCCCCTAGTTCTGCTTTCACCCGCCAATGGAAACAACCTGCCCGCATCTATCCTATCTATTCCCTTCATAATTTTATATGTTTCTATAAGATCCCCCCTCATCCTTCTAAATTCCAACGAGTACAGTCCCAGTCTACTCAACCTCTCCTCGTAATCCAACCCCTTCAACTCTGGGATTAACCTAGTGAATCTCCTCTGCACACCCTCCAGTGCCAGTACGTCCTTTCTCAAGTAAGGAGACCAAAACTGAACACAATACTCCAGGTGTGGCCTCACTAACACCTTATACAATTGCAGCATAACCTCTCTAGTCTTAAACTCCATCCATCAAGCAATGAAGGACAAAATTCCATTTGCCTTCTTAATCACTGGTTGCACCTGTAAACCAACTTTTTGTGACTCATGCACGAGCACACCCAGGTCTCTCTGCACAGCAGCATGTTTTAATATTTTATCATTTAAATAATAATCCCGTTTGCTGTTATTCCTATCAAAATTGATAACCTCACATTTGTCAACATTGTATTCCATCTGCCAGATCCTAGCCCATTCACTTAACCTATCCAAATCCCTCCGCAGACTTCTAGTATCCTCTGCACTTTTCGCTTTACCACTCATCTCAGTGTCGTCTGCAAACTTGGCACATTGCACTTGGTCCCCAACTCCAAATCATCTATGTAAATTGTGAACAATTGTGGGCCCAACAATGTACCCTGAGGGACACCACTAGCTACTGATTGCCAACCAGAGAAACACCCATTAATCCCCACTCTTTGCTTTCTATTAATTAACCAATCCTCTATCCATGCTGCTACTTTACCCTTAATGCCATGCATCTTTACCTTATGCAGCAACCTTTTGTGTGGCACCTTGTCAAAGGCTTTCTGGAAATCCAGATATACCACACCCATTGGCTCCCCGTTATCTACTGCACTGGTAATGTCCTCAAAAAATTCCACTAAATTAGTTAGGCACGGCCTGCCCTTTATGAACCCATGCTGCGTCTGCCCAATGGGACAATTTCTATCCAGATGCCTCGCAATTTCTTCCTTGATGATAGATTCCAGCATCTTCCCTACTACCGAAGTTAAGCTCGGACGCATCGGACGTGGCTCTGGCTGCCACCCTCAACCTGGCGGGCAGACCCGTGGCTTTCTTCTCCTGTACCCTCCATGCCTCCGAAATTCAGCACTCCACTGTCAAAAAAGAAGCCCAAGCCATTGCGGAAGCTGTGCGACATTGAAGGCATTACCTGGTCGGCAGGTGATTCACTCTCCTCACTGACCAACGAACGGTTGCCTTCTTGTTTAGTAACACACAGCGGGGCAAGATTAAGAACGACAAGATCTTGAAGTGGAGAATCGAACTCTTCACCTCTAACTACGAGATCCTGTATCGCCCTGGGAAGCTCAATGAGCCCCCAGATGCCCTGTCCCGTGGTACATGTTGCAGCGCACAAGTAGACCGACTTTGGGATCTCCACGATGACCTCTGTCACCCAGGGGCCACCTGGTTCTTCCACTTTATTGAGGCCCGCAACCTGCCTTACTCCATCGAGGTCAGGTCCGTGACCAAGGACTGCCAGGTCTGCGCGGAGTGCAAACCACACTTCTATCGACCAGACAGAGCACATCTGGTGAAGGCCTCCCGCCCCTTTGAGCACCTTAGCATCGATCCCTCTAGTGACCGCAACGTGTACTTCCTCAACATCATCACCATCCCATGCCCTGACATGACTTCTGCCACTGTCATCATGGCCCTACACAGTCTCTTCACCTTGTTCGGTTTCCCCGCCTACATCCACAGTGATCGGGGCTCCTCGTTCATGAGTGACGAGCTGCGTTAGTTCCTGCTCAGCAAAGGCATCGCCTCGAGCAGGACGACCAGCTACAACCCCCGGGGAAACGGACAGGTGAAGAGAGAGAATGCGATGGTCTGGAAGGCCGTCCTTCTGGCCGTTCGGTCTAGGAGTCTCCCGGTCTCCTGCTGGCAGGGGGTCCTCCCTGATGCACTCTACTCCATCCGGTCGCTCCTGTGCACTGCTACCAATGAGACCCCCTCACGAACGTGTGTTTGCCTTCCCTAGGAAGTCCAATTCCGGGGTCTCGCTCACGACCTGGCCGACAGTTCCTGGGCCTGTCCTCCTCTGGAAGCATGCGAGGAGCCATAAATGAGACCCCCTCATCGTAAAAGTCCTCCTCATCCATGCGCACTCACAGTATGCCAATCTGGCACACCATAACGGACGACAGGACAGTCTCCCTCCGGGACCTGCCACCCGCTGTTTCCCCATCCACCATCACCAGCACACTGACCTGGCACCGTCCCCTCCCCCTCCGGTTGTCACCCCCACCCCTGTGCCATTTTACCCCCCACCAGCGACTATTACCGTCACCCCCACACGTCTCCCCACCGGCTCCACTACTTGGTGAAGAAGGAGAGGACAACACGTTCCCAGAGTCGCAGGTACCCACATCGGCACCCACGCCACAACCGGGACTGAAGCGATTGCGCCGGAGAGTCAAAGCTCCCTACAGACTCGACCTGTAACTTCGCTTCACCCCTGCTGGACTCCTTTTTAAATAGGGGGTGAATGTGGTAAACACTACTGGTCATACACTACATGTATTACGGTACACTGTCATCGTATTCCAGTCATTACAGTAAATCTGTATAAAAATGTACGCTCTCCTGCACTGCCCCCATTCTTGGGTCCAGCTGCAGGAGGCTTAACATTTAGCACAATAAAGCCTCAATAGAGTTCACTCTTCGTCTTGGAGTCATTGATGGTACATCAGCCTCAAAGAAGGCTGTCCAGTACCCGTCATGTGGGTATGGTTGGCTGGACCTCCCTGGCACCCTTGACATTTTTTCTCCACCTCCGAAAAGTGCCCACTATTCAGGTTCTGGTTAGATGCACCCTGTACACCACCTTCATCTACATTTGCTTCAGTCCTGCGCATGTGGAGGTGAAGTTTGCCCTGTGCAGTGCTTCAATCCAGAGTCCTCCCCCTATCTCTATGCCTAGTTACTCCTCCCATTTTCTCCTTGACTCACCCAGGGGGAAGCGTTACTCCTCCAACAGTCGCCTGTACATGTCTGCATGGTTTCCTTTCACTAGATCGCCCGCATCCAGAAGTTCTTCTACAAATGAGTGTCCTAGTGTCTAGGGGTATGTAGTTGTTTCTTCGCAGAGGAGGTTTTTAACCTGAATGTACCTCAGGTTGTTTCCTCTTGGTAACTGGAACCTCAAGTTCTCCCAGAGTCGCTCCTCTCTCATCTGTGCACATGTCCCTAACCGTCAGTGTCCCCTCGTCCTGTCTCCACCTATTGAAGGTGGCGTCCATTATTGTGGAAGTGAACCTGTCATTGTTGTAGATGGGGCCTCTGATGGATATTTTAGTTAGTCCAAAGTGTTGCCTCATTTGGCACTTGCGTGTTTGGATGGGGGGGGGGGGGGGGGGGATGGAAGAGGGGCTGTGGCTAGGACTTGGAGGGATGTCTCTGTGCAGGAACTCTCTTCCATTTTCACCTACTCATTTTCGCACCCAGCTCTCTCTTACCAGCAGTCAGTCCTTCTCCCTCAGGTGCGACTCTTGGAAGAAGACTATGTCGGCTCTCAGAGTGTTCAGATGGGCGAAGACTCTGACCCCTTCTACGGGGTCAACCATACTTACCTTGTGAATGTGCCCCTGTGCTCCAGGGTTTCCCTTTGTCCAGGGTCCAACCAAGATGGCCACCATCATTGTGTACACCGTGTGGCTCCGTCTTTGCACTCAAGGGATTCCCTTTGCTTGAGGGCCCTCTAACATGGATGTTTCCATTATTGCCATGTGCAATCTGTTGCGCCCACAATGCAATGTTTTGACAGGGTGACCGGTTCTCTTGGTCTTCGACCTTCCCCCTTAGTGTCCCTTATGTTGCCACCATCTTGCCATTTCTGTCTCCAGTGAGGCGATCTGGTTGCTCTGGTCGGTCGCCGCCTTCTCCAGCTTTCTGATCGTCGCCTCCTGTGTCTCTAGACGCCGCTCTGTCTTTTCCAGCGCTGCTTGAAGGGGGACCAGCACCTCTGCGGCTGCCATTTTCATCCTTGCCACCATTTCAAGCTTGATTGCGTCTTTGAGGACCGTGCTAGGAGATTCTTCCATCCAGTTCTCGGGGGCAGCTGACATAGGTCCTGGCTGCCCATCCCTTTTGGGTGTTCGCCATTGCCTCAATCTTCCTCTCCAGACTTTGACTGATTCTGCCGTCTTTTCGTCTCCTCAGATTGTTGCCTGGCATGTGGTCATGCTGGAGGAAGGTGGGTATTGTTTTCCCACTTGCCTCAGCCACTTCACGTCCCATTCCCCACCACTCTTACAGGAAGACTTCAGCAGGTTTACCACATTGCCAGAATTGCGTCCCAGCCCCTGCCACACCGCAGGTGCTCTGAAACTCCCTCCCTAGCAGCTGTGTTCAATGGTTGTGCTTCACCGGGGAGAAGTTCATAGAACTGTGCCACCTCTTAGAACCACACCTGCAGCTTCAAATCAGGGTGAGGCTGCTGCTGCCAATAGCTGTTGAAGTGATGGTGGCCCTGGACTTTTACTCCAGCAGATTCTTCCAGGTTGGATTATGTTGACTTTGCAAATGTATCACAGTCTGCTGCCCATTGCTGCATCTCAGAGGTCGCAGAGGCCCTGTACACCAGGAGAGGGTGCCTTATTTTTGCCTTCCTTCTAGACAAAGAGAAGCAGGAGACTGCAGATGGCCTTGCAGGACTCCCTGAAGCAGCTCTGGTAATTGAGGGTCTGGCTTCGGCCTGCACCACTTCAGGATGGGCAGCAGCATAGTGGACTGGCTGGCTGGCTGATGGCAATAGCAAGGGCGCTGGTGCCAGTGGTGGCAGCACAAATGCAGTCATCCTGAAAGAGGCCAGCAGGTTCGTACTCTACTGAACCACTTTTGTATTGGAAAACAGGGGAAGAGTGCTGGTGAATGTGGTACTTGGGTGATGTGCAAGCTGAGGGGATGTGGAAGTGGGGCTGGCAGCAGTGATGAGTGTGTAAGAGTGAGCTGTCATGTTTCAATATCAGGCTTGTGTCCTGAATGCTAGAAATGGTTGATCACTGAGTGTCGAGGGACATTGAGCAGTGTGTGAAGTTGGTGTTGTTGTTCCTGGAATGTAGTATTTGTATCATTTACTGACCTTTAATGTCTTTAGAGTCTCCGTCTGGAGGGCTGCGTGGTCCCATATGGATAGACAGCTCAGCCAATCGAATGTGTGATCACTGTTGCAGGAAATGCAGCAGCCAATTTGCGCACAGCAAGCTCCCATAAACAGAAATGTAGCGATGACCAGGTACTCTATGTTCAATTGGAAGGTACGTATTGGCCAGGACAACGCCTATCCTCAATTCGATCTGCCACACTAAGGTGTCCAGTGCTGTGTCCGACAACCCAAGTGTTTCTCTCTGATCTGCTGCACCAAGTGTATTCATGCTCTTAGTGTGTTTCTGTTATAACCTGCAAGTATCTTATAGGGTGGGAACAATTAACCTCCTCATGAACCTTGCAGAATACTAGCTCCCCCATTGAGGGGGCAGGGGACCTCTAAACAATGTATAGTTGTATGGTACATAAAGCCGGCTAGTTAGGCACTGGCAAGGCAGCCCAGTTGGGATCTACCATGTGATGTATATAATAGTTATTGTAAATAAACTAAGTCTCTTTGGAAGTACTCAGTGTGGGCTCCTTGATGGCCTTATACAAGTTTCTTAGCCAGCTGAATGGAGTTTGTGCAGTGAAAATGCTCTTTCCCTTTAAGAGGTTCAGGCTGACTTTAAAAAGTGTAGGCTAGCTTTAATTGGTGCCAGACTTGCACAATCTTAGGCCCCCACTGAGCAGGCAGCCACACAACATGCATTTAGCACTGGGCTGCAAACCACTGTTGGAAAATGAGCAGGCAGCAGAAAGTTTGCACGCTGTATGCCTTACTTTCAATAGGCAAGGTCAATCATGCATCACGATCCCTGCATCCGTTATTGAGCCTTATTAATATCTAACCCATATAATATATTTGGAGTGTCTGTAAAGACTTGAAAATGCCCGAGAATATTTATAAACCTTGAATTCAGCTGTCATTGTTTCAATGTTTTAACTTGCAAAAAAAAAAGAAATGGAAATTGCAGCTGAATCTATTCCAGGTGGCATTCAGAGTTTTAGCTGAAAGTTGGCTAATGGGGAAGTCACTGAGGGGCGTTCTTCTGACAAAAACTGATGAGGATTACTGGAATAATTTAGGGCAGCACAGTGGGGCAGTGGTTAGCACTACTTTTCCACGACGCCGAGGGTTCAGGTTCGATCCTGGCCCCGAGTCCCTGTCTGTGTGTAGTATGCACATTCTCCCTGTGTCTGCTTGGGTCTCACTCAACAACCCAAAACGATGTGCAGGGTAGGTGATTTGGACAGACTAAATTGCCCCTGAATTGGAAAAAAAGATGAATTGGGTACTCTAACTTTATAAAAAAAAGAACGATTAAATTGCATCTTACAATAGATTTCATGACTACTAGGGGCAGGATACTCCATTTGGGAGACTATGTTCCAATAGAATCTGCATTGGGGCGACAAGGGGCACCCAGGAGCGATTCACTTCCTTGCCATGCAGGTTTATGCATTTCAGGATGCTCTCGTGATTCCATTCCAAATCAAGCTATCGGGCCGCCATTTTCAGCGGGTGGCCCAATACAGAGATCTGATGGCTCCCCCACACCTGCAGTTTCTCCTCCCACAACACAAATCCTGACCCTTCCCTCCCACTGACAAATAGGGACATCTTCCTCCCCATTAGTTTCTGGGTCACCCCCCACCCCGACAGAACGGTGCATGAGCGTAACCTGGGCCCCCACTAGATACTCATCAGAGACTCTCCATCAGACCCCCCTCCCATCAGAACCCCATTAGACCCCTATATCAGAGACCCTCCCATATCAGAGACTCCCATATCAAAGACCCCCCACATATCAGGGACCCCCATCAGAGACTCTCATATCAGAGACTCTCCCCATCAGTCATCCCTACCTGCTAGTTAAAAGTCCAGGCAGAAACAGTGAAATAAATCACTGCTTTTTCACGCACCTGACCCTTACACCTGCTGCCTCAGACAGAAATGTAGAAAACAGCAGCTGTTACTTCATTGAAAGCCAAAATACATTGCAAGACTTTAAACCCCCTCAAATATTTTGATCGCTGAGGCTTATATTCACTTTCAAAGCTTTTATTAGTCTGTAAGTGACACGGTAATAGCTTCAAGGTGTCTGGATTATCATTTCCCTTCATGCTTGAATTCACCTCAAGTATCCTGCTGTGACGTCGCCACAATGTTTATAAATATCTAGCTATGATTGATGTGTCGTCACTACCTCAAAAGCAGTTAAGTGCTTTCTGCTGAGGAAAAAAAGAGGAAGTGAAGGCACATATCTTGTTTTTCTAAATTCACCTATATGTTTTAGAATTCCCTTTATACCAAAGACCTTAAGGGCCAATATTCTAAAACGGCGAACAGGGAACTCCCTCCCTGACTCCAGTACAGGCCTCTGTGAGTGCTATTCGGGTCAAACTCTCCTTTCAAGTTATCCCCCGGTATAACTCATACCTTCACTGAAGAATTTTACTTACTTACCCCTTAATGGCATCGATGTCACGGGTCCTGCGTTCTTAAGGAAGTGAAGTAAGCTAATAACCACTTTTTCAGGTTAAATTATTTTATTATTAACATACTCTTTTCTATTTCATTAAATTAAAACATTATTTACTTTTTGATGTTGTCTGGTTGGTTGTTGAGGCCTTCAGACTCTCTCTCTCTCTCTTTCTCTTTCAAGTCTCCTGGTCATCTCTCCTGGTGCAGTTTTCTCTTTTTCTCCTCTTCTGTCTTCATTAGCTGCTGGGCCGCTTCTCTCCTGGGCCTTCCCGTTCCTGGGCCGCTCCGCTCCTGCTGCTGCTCCTGCTGTCCTTCTTCCTTCTTCTGGTGCCGCTGGTGTTCTGCTGCTGGTGTTCTGCGCTGGTCCCTTTGTTCCTGCTTCTTGCCTCGTGGGGAGAAAGAGGAGGAGTCTGAAGCCCGCGCTGGTTTCTTTGTTTTGGGGTTAGTTTCTTTGGATTCTGCTTTACCTTCACAAGTGGTTTTTGTGCCCAATGTTCAACCACTGCAAATGTTTCCTTCTTCACTCTTATTTTGGCCTAATGCGTAAACACAGACTTTATAAAGCTCCTTGGCAAAATTGGTTTCTTTTGTTTCTGCTGTTCTGGAAGCCCGCGCTGGCTGATCTCTGGCGCGAGATCGGGACCTCCGATAAGGATCGGACTTCGGGTCTTAAAGGGGCAGTCCATCGCAATTTTTCAACAGCACAAAGAGATTTTTTAAAACTTTTTTCTTTTCCCTTTTTCCTGCTGCAGGTTGTAATAACCATTCTGATAGACTGAAATTGCTGCCCACAGTTTCTGTGCTCTCCAGCTGCCACCAACCTATTGTGGGATCTTTCCCTGCATTCTCCTCGATCAGATATTGGCAGACCTCTATGTTTCAAATGACACATTCTGTATTTTCCAGAACACCCCGTCTTGACATTTGAAACATTACTATAATTTGGTTTATTGTCCCCCCACGGTCAATTTCTCCCGTGCAGCTATCAGCTTTGACTAAAAAATACAAATTACCTTTGCTGCTTCTGGGAAAAAGTGGTCCTGCATAATCTAATGACCATTCCTGCATTGGTTTCTCAGTTTTTATGCTCCCATATGTTTTATTTCCTCTCTGTCCTCCACAGGCCATACATCTCTCACATTTTCTCCTTACTGCAGTTAAATGTTGTCTCCAATAGGCTATTTTAAGTCCCAACTTCTTCAACTCCCTTGCGACTACAACATGACCCCCATGTCCTGTGGCTTCATGTACTTGCTTAATTATCACTTGGTGGTCGGCTGCTGAGTTCCCAAGAGTCCCCAAGATTATTGTCCTAAGTCTGGCTAATTCATCCACTTCCTGATTCCCCTTACACAGTTCCCCAATTCCTTTTGTGTGTGCTTTTTGATGAATTGTCTGGATCTCCATGTCGGCTAAAATTTTATCTATCTCTTCCCACTGTTCTTTCTGTTCCAGTAGTTTATTTCTACCGTTCGTCCAACCGTTTAGTTTCCAAAACTCCAAATCTTTCTCCAATCCTTGCTGCACGAACAAGCTATCGGTTACAACGGTAACTTCCTGCAGCTTTCGCTGGTGACACTCCTTTAACCCTTGCAATACTCCCTCTACCTCAGCTGTCTGAGCTGATCCAATGATTATTCCCTGTTCCTCCACTACTATGTTTCCTGAATTTTTTAGAATGAATGCCCATCTGGCTTGTTCTTCGTCCTTCTTGACTTTACTACCATCAGTATATAATACCCAAGCATTCACCAACTCCGTTTTACTAACTGGCTCATCAAGTTTCTGTCCCTTTTGAATGTTATGAACAAACATTAAGTCAGGGTTTAGAAGAATGGTTTCCCATCTTTCCCATCGAGCTGTATTCGCGCCTTGCTGGCAAATCTGTCTCTTGGTTAGCTCCTTTAACTCCAAAAACTCAGTTGTGACATAAATTTTCTTACCACCCGACAAGTTTTCTATCTCTGCTATTCTCTTTGTTATAGCTGCTAGACATTTCTCGATGTTTGAAAACTTTTGTTCAGCTCTCGACCAGTTTCCTGTCAGATGTTTGATAGGTGTCTGATTGCTAAGATTAGCAAGTACCATACCATATCCATTTTTATATATGTCTAATTTAATGCTTAAATCATCCTCTTCTTGTCTCCCAACTAATGACCCCGATATCGCAATTGCTGTCTTTAACTGATCTAACCCTCTCTGGGCCTCGCTGGTCCAAATAAAATCCCCTTTCAAGGTTTGATAAATGGCTTTAGCATAGAGACTGAAGTCCTTCACTACTGGCCTTAGATATCCCAACATTCCCATTATTTTTTGAACCCCTTTTTTCGAAACCGGCGCAGTAATTTCAGCTATCTTCTTCCTCATTTCAATACTGGCCTCTCTACCTTCCTTCGATACTGAATAACCCAAATAGTTGACTTCGCTTCTCCCAATTTGACATTTCTTTAGCCCTATTTTAAAGCCTGCTTCACCAAGTGTCTTAATGATCCTGGCCACTCTTTCCACATGTTTGTCCTGATCGTCATCTCCAATTAATATATCATCGATATATACTAAGGCCAAATCATCTTGAATCAGCTCCCTGATTATTGCCTGAAAGTGATTTGGAGAATTAACATATCCCTGTGGAAGTCTACAATATACATAATGCTTAGTTCCAAAGGTGAATGCTGTTTTCTCCCTGCTGTCTGGGTCTAATGGAACACTCCAGAATCCATTCGCCAAATCTATACTAGTTAAGTAAGTTTTTCCCGCGACTTGCTCTAAGGTAGCTTGTGGATTTATTAAATATCTCTTGTCCTTCTTTGTGACTTTATTTAAAGCTTTGTAATTTGTTACCATTCTAAATGTACCATCTGGTTTTCTTACTACCTGAAGTGGACTATTTGTTGAGGCATATGTGACCCCTTGAATAATCCCCTGCTGCTCCAATTCCTTGATTATTATCTCCAGCTCGCTCTTAGCTCCTCTAGGCAAAGGATACTGTTTTTGAGGTCTGTGTTGTCCCCCGTGAATTGTGTGTTGAAATTGCTGGCTAAGCAAACCTGTGTCATTCTTACCTATCGCTAGGTTTGCTCCCATCAGTACTTCTTCCATCTTCTTCCAAGCTTCGTCATTTAAAATACTTTTCTCTTTCTGTTTCCTTATTTCCTCCATGTTATCAATTGGTTTTAATATCCTTATTTTTCCAGTATCTATTTTTATTAAATCTTTCCCTGCCATCAGATTATCAGTTCCTGATATTGCCAGTAATTCTCCCAATCTAACTTCTGGTCTAATATCCTTATTCCCTAATGCTCCTTCTACTATGTATTTCTTTCCTGTCGGATTTCCAGCTTCTTCCCTTATCATTGATATCTCAGCCCCTGTGTCCACTATACATCTTTCCCCCTTGTATACTACTACTAATTCTCCTTTGTCTGTTTCTGTTGTTAGATTTTGTATAGCCTGTTTAAGGGGAGAAGCCGAATCCTGTCCATATATACCGGGGCCTCCTCTGCCTCCTCCTCGGAATCCCCCTCGCGAGCGTCCCGGATACCCTTCTGGTGGTTGATATCTACCTTGCTCAATCCTCCCCTGACCAGCTGCTCTTCTTCTCCTATCCTCAATGAATCTGTCTCTTTCCTCCCGACTGAGGGCTAGGAATTGTCCCCTTGGTAAATAATCTAGATTTTGTGGTGGAGGTGGCCCTTGTGACCGCAAATTATACCCATGTTGTGGCATTGCTGGTCGTGCTGGATTTTGTTCCGATTTGTCAGGTATCTGTCGGTTTGGTGGTCTAATCTGAGCATTTTGTGTTGAAACATTATTTTGGGCAGCTGCTCTTTTTTGTTCCCCTTTTGTGTGTTTATCCTTAAATGCTTTGCCTGCCAAATCAAATTTAACCAGTTCTCTTCCTATTTCTCTTCTAGAGGTCGTTAACAGTATTGTTGAGAGGCTTTTTCCTCCTGGAATCTTGGGTCCTAATTCCCTCAGGAATCTGACTACATCGACCCCCTCTTCCTTATTAACCTCATATATTCGGTCGATATATGGTGTGAGGTGTTCCCCTGCATATGCTGCCTCTGTCATCTCTTTCATTAAATTAGCTCTCTCATTTCCCAAATCTAACTCACTTATTAAATCTGAGACTTCGCCTGTAATTATTTCTCCCACTGTATGTAAATCAATCAATTTGGTGGATTCTCCTGATGCCCCCATTTTCTTCGCTAACTGTTTTAACCTCTGTGAATACTCAATTTTACTCTCCCCATGTTTCTTTGGGCCTGCTGTCTTCATTACGGCGGCTACTATTTTATACGGTACCATGCCTCCCTGTCCTTCCTCTGGACCTGGTGTAAATGACTGAACTATTTTCTCACTTCTGGGGCATGGTGTTCTCAAAGGGGCACCTCTATCTGGGTCCCTATATTCGGAGAAATGTATCCGTCGTCGTACCGGTTCTTCCTCAAAATAGGGGGTACTATGTTGTGCAAACTCTTCCACCGATTCTATATATTCTTCAAACCTCGCACTTGGTACCTGGCTATCTCGTGGAGCATAACTTGCCCTATCCATTGGAGTAGGAGCAGTTTTTTGGGGTCTTGGACGATTCTGTATCCTTTCCTGTGGTCTTAGTGCTGCTATTATCTGGCCTTGTGTTTCTGTGCTGTTCCTTACCCTACTCATGGCTCTTCCGAAACTGTCATACCCTTTGCTCATTTGCCAAATTTTAGCTTTGGGGGTAACGTTTGGTAATTCTAGTAATTTCGTAGAATCAATTTGTTGACTTCCGCCTAATATTTCTCCTATTTTAAGTCCCCTAGCTGTAACCTCTCTTTCCCATCCTTCCTGATCTCTATGGTGTACCATTTCTGCTTCTGGATTATAAATATAATACGGTACATCCTTATTTACTGGTTGATAAGTGGAAGGTTGTTGGTGTTTCCAGTGATCGCTATAATCCCCTATTTCTAATGGTTTAGAATTTTTTCTATTCCCTATTCCTCTCTTTGGTTTGACTATTTCCTCATTCTCGGATGAGGATGATAATTCTTCCTGTCCCATCACAGGAGGCGCCATAATCCCAACTATGCCTTGTTCCTCTTCACTTTCTTGTGGTTCAACGAAATGATCGATAAACGCTTCTTTCTTATGTGTGGCAGATTGCTGAGGCCAATTTTCTTCCTGAAACAGACTTGGCTCTGGGTATGGAAAATTGTATCCCGTTGGGAAATTTTCACAGGGGTCCGAATTCTCTCGGCTATCTGATTCTAGGCCTGATTCCTCGTCACTTTCCATTTCTAATGGTTCATTTTTCTGCAGTTGTTTTATATATTTGCCTACCACTTCAGAGTTACTTTTGGGTTTACTAGGGATCTGTATTATTTCTGTCCTGTTTACTCCGTCAATGATTTTAATCAGTTTGGAACACACTTTGCCCACTTGAGCAGCTGCATGCTTCTGTCTGTGTCCAAATACGATTAGTGATTCAGCTCGCTTTTCAAATGCAAACTGACAAAGTGCTTTAAGGACCCTGACTGAATCTGTATATTGCAGGGCTTTTGGCACTCTAACAAAGAGGGAGATATCTCCGTCTGGATACATATCTCCTGTCCAGGATTTCTTTTGCTCTTTTAATTTCTTCCATTCCCTTTTCATTTCTACATTTCTCTTGACCGTATCCCAGGGCATGAGAATTACCCTAATTGCCATTTTCGGATTTTTAGTTCTGTTCCTGGTTGTCCCTTTCAGGTGCACTCTGAAATTAAGGATAAGTACCCTTTCTGGGCCCTATCCAAGGCTGACCAAGGCACTATCTTCCTGCTCTAGTTAAGGGTCGATTGATTATTGGTTTCTGAATATAAGCGTCCCTATTTTCCAGAAAATGTCCGCACAATCCGCCTTACTCTGAGGATGATTTATTCTTTAGCCCCTTTTACCAGTAATGGATGCAAGATTTTAGTGCTATCACCAAAATGTCTTGCAGACTTTTTCTCAGGGTCAGTATCTTCTAGTCTACTGATTTTCACACCCAACCTGAGCTTCAGTCCCCTCGATCCACAGAATATCCTTACAAAAGCCAATCACACCTGACTTTCCAAACTAAACTCGGCAGGTAAAGTTTGACTCACACATAGACTAGAAACTTCTAATATTCTAGCCTTTTTGCCGGTTAGAACTTCTAATATTCCACCCGTTTCTTGGGAACTAGAAACTTCTAATATTCTAGCCCCTACTCTGCTTAACTAGAAACTTCTAATATTCTAGCCTCGCTTTACCTAGAAACTTCTAATATTCTAGGCTTTTCTTGGGAACTAGAAACTTCTAATATTCTAGCCCCTACTCTGCTTAACTAGAAACTTCTAATATTCTAGCCTCGCTTTACCTAGAAACTTCTAATATTCTAGGCCTCCACGCTGGGCGCCATGTTTTTCTAAATTCACCTATATGTTTTAGAATTCCCTTTATACCAAAGACCTTAAGGGCCAATATTCTAAAACGGCGAACAGGGAACTCCCTCCCTGACTCCAGTACAGGCCTCTGTGAGTGCTATTCGGGTCAAACTCTCCTTTCAAGTTATCCCCCGGTATAACTCATACCTTCACTGAAGAATTTTACTTACTTACCCCTTAATGGCATCGATGTCACGGGTCCTGCGTTCTTAAGGAAGTGAAGTAAGCTAATAACCACTTTTTCAGGTTAAATTATTTTATTATTAACATACTCTTTTCTATTTCATTAAATTAAAACATTATTTACTTTTTGATGTTGTCTGGTTGGTTGTTGAGGCCTTCAGACTCTCTCTCTCTCTCTTTCTCTTTCAAGTCTCCTGGTCATCTCTCCTGGTGCAGTTTTCTCTTTTTCTCCTCTTCTGTCTTCATTAGCTGCTGGGCCGCTTCTCTCCTGGGCCTTCCCGTTCCTGGGCCGCTCCGCTCCTGCTGCTGCTCCTGCTGTCCTTCTTCCTTCTTCTGGTGCCGCTGGTGTTCTGCTGCTGGTGTTCTGCGCTGGTCCCTTTGTTCCTGCTTCTTGCCTCGTGGGGAGAAAGAGGAGGAGTCTGAAGCCCGCGCTGGTTTCTTTGTTTTGGGGTTAGTTTCTTTGGATTCTGCTTTACCTTCACAAGTGGTTTTTGTGCCCAATGTTCAACCACTGCAAATGTTTCCTTCTTCACTCTTATTTTAGCCTAATGCGTAAACACAGACTTTATAAAGCTCCTTGGCAAAATTGGTTTCTTTTGTTTCTGCTGTTTTGGAAGCCCGCGCTGGCTGATCTCTGGCGCGAGATCGGGACCTCCGATAAGGATCGGACTTCGGGTCTTAAAGGGGCAGTCCATCGCAATTTTTCAACAGCACAAAGAGATTTTTTAAAACTTTTTTCTTTTCTCTTTTTCCTGCTGCAGGTTGTAATAACCATTCTGATAGACTGAAATTGCTGCCCACAGTTTCTGTGCTCTCCAGCTGCCACCAACCTCTTGTGGGATCTTTCCCTGCATTCTCCTCGATCAGATATTGGCAGACCTCTATGTTTCAAATGACACATTCTGTATTTTCCAGAACACCCCGTCTTGACATTTGAAACATTACTATAATTTGGTTTATTGTCCCCCCACGGTCAATTTCTCCCGTGCAGCTATCAGCTTTGACTAAAAAATACAAATTACCTTTGCTGCTTCTGGGAAAAAGTGGTCCTGCATAATCTAATGACCATTCCTGCATTGGTTTCTCAGTTTTTATGCTCCCATATGTTTTATTTCCTCTCTGTCCTCCACAGGCCATACATCTCTCACATTTTCTCCTTACTGCAGTTAAATGTTGTCTCCAATAGGCTATTTTAAGTCCCAACTTCTTCAACTCCCTTGCGACTACAACATGACCCCCATGTCCTGTGGCTTCATGTACTTGCTTAATTATCACTTGGTGGTCGGCTGCTGAGTTCCCAAGAGTCCCCAAGATTATTGTCCTAAGTCTGGCTAATTCATCCACTTCCTGATTCCCCTTACACAGTTCCCCAATTCCTTTTGTGTGTGCTTTTTGATGAATTGTCTGGATCTCCATATCGGCTAAAATTTTATCTATCTCTTCCCACTGTTCTTTCTGTTCCAGTAGTTTATTTCTACCGTTCGTCCAACCGTTTAGTTTCCAAAACTCCAAATCTTTCTCCAATCCTTGCTGCACGAACAAGCTATCGGTTACAACGGTAACTTCCTGCAGCTTTCGCTGGTGACACTCCTTTAACCCTTGCAATACTCCCTCTACCTCAGCTGTCTGAGCTGATCCAATGATTATTCCCTGTTCCTCCACTACTATGTTTCCTGAATTTTTTAAAATGAATGCCCATCTGGCTTGTTCTTCGTCCTTCTTGACTTTACTACCATCAGTATATAATACCCAAGCATTCACCAACTCCGTTTTACTAACTGGCTCATCAAGTTTCTGTCCCTTTTGAATGTTATGAACAAACATTAAGTCAGGGTTTAGAAGAATGGTTTCCCATCTTTCCCATCGAGCTGTATTCGCGCCTTGCTGGCAAATCTGTCTCTTGGTTAGCTCCTTTAACTCCAAAAACTCAGTTGTGACATAAATTTTCTTACCACCCGACAAGTTTTCTATCTCTGCTATTCTCTTTGTTATAGCTGCTAGACATTTCTCGATGTTTGAAAACTTTTGTTCAGCTCTCGACCAGTTTCCTGTCAGATGTTTGATAGGTGTCTGATTGCTAAGATTAGCAAGTACCATACCATATCCATTTTTATATATGTCTAATTTAATGCTTAAATCATCCTCTTCTTGTCTCCCAACTAATGACCCCGATATCGCAATTGCTGTCTTTAACTGATCTAACCCTCTCTGGGCCTCGCTGGTCCAAATAAAATCCCCTTTCAAGGTTTGATAAATGGCTTTAGCATAGAGACTGAAGTCCTTCACTACTGGCCTTAGATATCCCAACATTCCCATTATTTTTTGAACCCCTTTTTTCGAAACCGGCGCAGTAATTTCAGCTATCTTCTTCCTCATTTCAATACTGGCCTCTCTACCTTCCTTCGATACTGAATAACCCAAATAGTTGACTTCGCTTCTCCCAATTTGACATTTCTTTAGCCCTATTTTAAAGCCTGCTTCACCAAGTGTCTTAATGATCCTGGCCACTCTTTCCACATGTTTGTCCTGATCGTCATCTCCAATTAATATATCATCGATATATACTAAGGCCAAATCATCTTGAATCAGCTCCCTGATTATTGCCTGAAAGTGATTTGGAGAATTAACATATCCCTGTGGAAGTCTACAATATACATAATGCTTAGTTCCAAAGGTGAATGCTGTTTTCTCCCTGCTGTCTGGGTCTAATGGAACACTCCAGAATCCATTCGCCAAATCTATACTAGTTAAGTAAGTTTTTCCCGCGACTTGCTCTAAGGTAGCTTGTGGATTTATTAAATATCTCTTGTCCTTCTTTGTGACTTTATTTAAAGCTTTGTAATTTGTTACCATTCTAAATGTACCATCTGGTTTTCTTACTACCTGAAGTGGACTATTTGTTGAGGCATATGTGACCCCTTGAATAATCCCCTGCTGCTCCAATTCCTTGATTATTATCTCCAGCTCGCTCTTAGCTCCTCTAGGCAAAGGATACTGTTTTTGAGGTCTGTGTTGTCCCCCGTGAATTGTGTGTTGAAATTGCTGGCTAAGCAAACCTGTGTCATTCTTACCTATCGCTAGGTTTGCTCCCATCAGTACTTCTTCCATCTTCTTCCAAGCTTCGTCATTTAAAATACTTTTCTCTTTCTGTTTCCTTATTTCCTCCATGTTATCAATTGGTTTTAATATCCTTATTTTTCCAGTATCTATTTTTATTAAATCTTTCCCTGCCATCAGATTATCAGTTCCTGATATTGCCAGTAATTCTCCCAATCTAACTTCTGGTCTAATATCCTTATTCCCTAATGCTCCTTCTACTATGTATTTCTTTCCTGTCGGATTTCCAGCTTCTTCCCTTATCATTGATATCTCAGCCCCTGTGTCCACTATACATCTTTCCCCCTTGTATACTACTACTAATTCTCCTTTGTCTGTTTCTGTTGTTAGATTTTGTATAGCCTGTTTAAGGGGAGAAGCCGAATCCTGTCCATATATACCGGGGCCTCCTCTGCCTCCTCCTCGGAATCCCCCTCGCGAGCGTCCCGGATACCCTTCTGGTGGTTGATATCTACCTTGCTCAATCCTCCCCTGACCAGCTGCTCTTCTTCTCCTATCCTCAATGAATCTGTCTCTTTCCTCCCGACTGAGGGCTAGGAATTGTCCCCTTGGTAAATAATCTAGATTTTGTGGTGGAGGTGGCCCTTGTGACCGCAAATTATACCCATGTTGTGGCATTGCTGGTCGTGCTGGATTTTGTTCCGATTTGTCAGGTATCTGTCGGTTTGGTGGTCTAATCTGAGCATTTTGTGTTGAAACATTATTTTGGGCAGCTGCTCTTTTTTGTTCCCCCTTTGTGTGTTTATCCTTAAATGCTTTGCCTGCCAAATCAAATTTAACCAGTTCTCTTCCTATTTCTCTTCTAGAGGTCGTTAACAGTATTGTTGGATTTCTTTGGATTCTGCTTTACCTTCACAAGTGGTTTTTGTGCCCAATGTTCAACCACTGCAAATGTTTCCTTCTTCACTCTTATTTTGGCCTAATGCGTAAACACAGACTTTATAAAGCTCCTTGGCAAAATTGGTTTCTTTTGTTTCTGCTGTTCTGGAAGCCCGCGCTGGCTGATCTCTGGCGCGAGATCGGGACCTCCGATAAGGATCGGACTTCGGGTCTTAAAGGGGCAGTCCATCGCAATTTTTCAACAGCACAAAGAGATTTTTTAAAACTTTTTTCTTTTCCCTTTTTCCTGCTGCAGGTTGTAATAACCATTCTGATAGACTGAAATTGCTGCCCACAGTTTCTGTGCTCTCCAGCTGCCACCAACCTCTTGTGGGATCTTTCCCTGCATTCTCCTCGATCAGATATTGGCAGACCTCTATGTTTCAAATGACACATTCTGTATTTTCCAGAACAATCTCCTCAATGTTCATAAACATTGTGGGTCATTTGAACCCGTTTGCATCCTCCCTTCGATGCGTGGCAGGGGACAGGAGCATCAGAATGGGGCGCCAATCCCATTTCTGTCTGAATTTCTGCGGCATCAGGGATGCTGCTACTGGCAGGGGGCGGCAGAGAATCCACCCCCAGAAGTCTGAAAGTGCTTTGCAGTCAATGAAGTACTTTTGATGTGTACTTTTGATCACTGTTGTACTGTAGGAAACACAGCAGCCAATTTTCATACACCAAACTCCCACAAACAACAATGTGATAGATCAGATAATGTATTTTCTGTAATGTCGATTGTGGGATAAATATTAGCCAGGGCACCAGTGATAACTCCCTGAAGTTCATAACTCATCCAATAAGCAGCATCCAAAACAGAATAGCACTCCCTCAGTACTGCATTGGATTGTCAGCATTGATTCTTTGAGTTCAATTCCTCGGCCGAGATTCTTCCTACTATCGGAGAATGGTGGCAAGTTTTCTCTGCTGCTGGGAGCGCATCCCAGCTGCGAGTCTCACTCCTTAACCATGCAAATGTAGGCATGGTGGAGAGCTCACCAGATTCCTTCCAAATCCTGGTATCAGGCCGCCATTTTGAGCGAGCAGTACCATCACAAAGTCCGCCGGCAGGCCCAACTCCCCTGAAATGCAAATCCTGACTGCCAACGCCCTCCATGCACAAGGAAGGGCATATTCCACTCCGCTATGAAAATAACAGGTCACCCCCCCCCACACACCATGCACTCATGAGGGTCACCCGACCCTCCCAGCTCCCCACGACCCTGCCATCATCGACCCTATCAGTCCCCCAACAGCTCTCCCAGTCATTCCATCATTCACCCATCAGCCCCATCTGTCCCCCCCATCAGCCTCCATCACCCACTCTATCAACCCCCTCATCAGCCCTCACATCAGTCCCTACCCCCGAGATTATCAATAATGCATTGCCCCTGGAACCATGGCACCTATACCCTGGGAGTGAAACCCATGCCAGTCGACCCCAAGAAGAATGAAGGGGGTAAGGGCACTGATAATGTGCCCTTCTGCTGCTGTCAGGCTGCAGAGGGGGTGGGGTCTCCCAAAGCTCCTGGGCGTTTGGTACATTCAGGCTGTAGGTGACGGGTTGACCCTGGGACCCCCCCCTCCCCTGTCCTGTCCTGCACTCCCCAACCCAGGATGGTGGTTCCGTATCTGGTCTGCTCCTTCCAGCCCTGGGAAACTTTAAGATCACCCTTGGCATGGTGATCTGAGGCAGCCTTCTGCTGAACAACATCCACCTGATCTGAGCTTTTTAATTCTGATCTGGCCTCCTCACCCTGCACTGCTCTGTCTGATGCTGAAAAGCAAATCAGACAGCTCAGTGAAGAATCGATACATGAACACTTTTCCTTTCCTAACATCTGCTCCCTCCTTTAAATCCGCAGGTGTCACAGGTGTCAGGGCTGGCTGAAAGCCCACAACACTTGAAAAGGCTTCAAATCCCCCGAGACCCTTTGAAATGCAAAACATCCATTCAATTTCACAAAAGAATGCCTTTCACTAGCCTGTGATTGACAGCTTAATTGTTCAGACACAGCTGCTTGGTGGATTTTTGATTTATCTTTCCCTTCGCGCTTGAATGCATCTCAAGTACTCTGCTTTGATGCTAACCACAATGTTTATAAACACTCTTACTATGATTCACCTGAGGAAGCAACAGTGCTCCGAAAGCCAGGGATTTGAAACAAACCTGTTGGACTTTAACCTGGTGCTGTAAGACTTCTTACTGTGCTCATCCCAGTCCAACGCCGGCATCTCCACATCCTGGCTACCATCGACACCACAAACTGCCGGCTCAAAGTGGAGAGGATCTCCAAGAAGATCGCATATATAGACACTGACATTAAGGGCGCGATTCTCCGCCCCCCATGCCGGGTGGGAGAATAGCGGGAGGGCCTCCCGACATTTTTCACACCCTCCCGCTATTCTCCCCCCCCCACGCCCGACCCACGCCACGAATCGCCGCTCGCCGTTATTAACGGCGAGCGGCGATTCTCTGAGGCTGATGGGCCGAGCGGCCGGCCCTTCACGCCCGTTTCACCACAGCAGCAAACACACCTGCTCGCTGCCGTCGTGAAATGGGCGCCAGATGCCCGTTTGGGGCATCTAGATGCCCAATTGGCACGGGAGCACCACGACTGTGCCCGGGGTGGGATAAGGCCCGCGATCGGTGCCCACCGATCGTTGGGCCAGCGTCCAAAACAGACGCACTCTTTCCCCTCCGCCGCCCGGCAAGATCAAGCCGCCACGTCTTGCCGGGCGGCTGAGGAGAAAGACGCCAACTGCGCATGCGTGGGTTGGCGTTGTCCAACCTGCGCATGCGCGGCTGACGTCATCGGCTGCGTCAGCCGCCGAGATGCTTGACGTGCGGCCTTGACGACTGTCGTCAAGGCCGCGCCGCCGTGACGCACTGGGCCGCGCTCCTAGCCCCGCCCTGGGGGGGAGAATCGGCCCCGGAAGAGAGCGTGAAGGCTGCCGTGGGTCACGGCCTGTCCCACGGCAGCCTTTACGATTCTCCCCATGTTTCTACAAAGATGCAAGAAAGCAGACAAGATCCCGAAAGGGCTACAGATCACAAACCCACTCAAGACGACCTACAACACAGACAATGCTGAGAGACTGCCGTCTCTCACACTCCTCAAACACCTCGTACATCAGCCCTACAGCAGACGCCGCAACCTGGAAACCAGGATTGAGTCCACATTCTCAATTTGCGCTCAGGACGCAGCAGACCAGCTGCGGAACACCGCCAAACAGATGAGGAAACAATACTATGCCACCTATATGCACACCAAGAACAGGAAGCTTGAGAAACTCGGCATCACTACCAGCAGCAACCAAGCCTCCCCCAGTACGACAGTAGAAAACAATACAGAGAAATCTATTGTCAACTAGTCAGACCACACCCTTCAACCAGACGAAATCGAAGTCCTCAGCAGAGGGCTCAATTTCTGCACCACCACCAAAATGGACCACATCAGTCTCACGGCAGACACGGAGGAATTCATCAGGCGAATGAGGCTCCGGGAGTTCTTCCACAGACCACAAGAGGCCAACAGCGAAGCCAATGAGACAACCAATGAACCGGACCAGCAGACCGAGAGATCTGCAGTGTGGCAACCGAAGAGGAAAGAGTCGAATTGGACTGCTCCGGAAGGCCGCTGCCCTAGACTCGACATGTATGCTCAACATGTCAGGAGTCACGTCAATGCCAGATTCATCAGTCGCATTCACTTTAAAAAAAAAAAAAAAAAATTTTTATTGGAATTTTTTGAAAAATATAACAATAATAGTAATAAACACCCCCCGGCACCTGTAACAACGCATGTAACAAACCCCCCACACCCCCCAACCCCAATAAACAATAAAATAAATTAACAATAAGCAAATTAACTTAAACACTATCCCCCTAAACCCCCCCCCCCTTTCCCCCCCTCCCCCCCGGGTTGCTGCTGCTGCTGACCTAGTACCTTATCGTTGAGCCAGAAAGTCGAGGAAAGGCTGCCACCTCCTAAAGAACCCTTGTACCGACCCCCTCAGGGCGAATTTGACCCTCTCCAGCTGAATGAATCCTGCCATGTCATTAATCCAGGTCTCCATGCTCGGAGGTCTCGCATCTTTCCACTGCAGCAAGATCCTCCGCCGGGCTACTAGGGACGCAAAGGCCAAGACATCGGCCTCTTTCGCCTCCTGCACTCCCGGCTCCACCCCAACCCCAAATATCGCGAATCCCCAGCCAGGCTAGACCCTGGATCCCACCACCCTTGACACCGTCCTCGCCACCCCCTTCCAGAACTCCTCCAGTGCCAGGCATACCCAGAACATATGGGCATGGTTCGCTGGACTCCCCGAACACCTGACGCACCTGTCTTCGCCCCCAAAGAACCTGCTCATCCTAGACCTGGACATGTGGGCCCGGTGCAGCACCTTGAACTGGATGAGACTAAGCCTCGCACATGAAGAGGAGGAGTTCACCCTCTCCAGGGCGTCCGTCCATGTCCCCTCCTCAATCTGCTCCCCCAGCTCCACCTCCCACTTAGCCTTCAGCTCCTCTACCGACACCTCCTCCACCTCCTGCATCACCTGGTAGATGTCAGACACCTTCCCATCCCCGACCCACACCCCCGAAAGCACCCTATCCCTTACCCCCCGCGGGGGCAGCAAAGGGAACCCCTCCACCTGTCGCCTAGCAAACGCCTTGACCTGAAGGTACCTGAACATATTCCCCGGGGGGAGCTCAAACTTCTCCTCCAGTTCACCAAGGCTCGCGAACCTCCCGTCGATAAACAGGTCTCCCAACTTCCTAATGCCCGCCCTGTGCCACCCCAGGAACCTGCCATCCATGTTCCCTGGGACAAACCGGTGGTTCCCCCGCAGCGGGGCCTCCACTGAGCCCCCCACTTCCCCCCGTGTCGCCTCCACTGCCCCCATATTTTGAGGGTAGCCGCCACCACTGGGCTCTTAGTGTACCTCGTTGGAGGGAGCGGCAGTGGCAGTGGACGCCATCTCCATCCGTTTCCATGCTGCCCCCTCCCCATCCATTACCCACTTACGTACCATCGAGATGTTAGCCGCCCAATAGTACCCAGAGAGGTTGGGCAGCGCCAGCCCCCTCTATCCCTGCCCCGCTCCAAAAAGACCCTCCTTACCCTCGGAGTCCCGTGCGCCCAAACAAATCCCAGAATGCTGCTGTTTACCCTCCTAAAAAAGGCCCTCGGAACGAAAATGGGGAGGCACTGAAATAAAAACAAAAACCTCGGGAGCACCGCCATTTTAACGGACTGTACTCTACCCGCCAACGACAACGGCAGCATGTCCCACCTTTTAAATTCCTCCGCCATCTGCTCCACCAACCTAGTAAAATTGAGCTTGTGCAGAGTCCCCCAGCTCCTAGCCACCTGAACCTCCAGGTACCTAAAACTCCTCACTGCCCTCTTTAGCGGGAGCCTACCAATCCCCTCCTCCTGATCTCCCGGGTGTACGACAAACAGCTCACTCTTGCCCAGGTTCAATTTATATCCCGAGAAACTCCCGAACTCAGCAAGAATCTCCATCACCTCCGGCATTCCCCCCACCAGGTCTGCTACATACAACAGCAAGTCGTCCGCATACAGCGACGCTCGGTGCTCCTCCCCACCTCGCACCAAACCCCTCCACCTCCTCGATTCCCTGAGAGCCATGGCAAGAGGCTCAATTGCCAGCGCAAAAAGCAAGGGGGACAGGGGGCACCCCTGCCTCGTCCCACGGTGGAGCCTGAAGTACTCGGGCCTCCTCCCATTTGTCGCTACACTCGCCATCGAGGCCCCGTACAGCAACCTCACCCATTTAATAAACCCCACCCCAGACCCGAACCTCTCCAACACCTCCCACAAGTAACCCCACTCAACCCTGTCAAAGGCCTTCTCCGCATCCAATGCCACCACAATCTCCGCCTCCTTCTGCTGCCGGCATCATTATCACATTTAGCAGCCGTCGCACGTTAATGTTCAGCTGCCTCCCCTTCACAAAACCCGTCTGATCTTCATGTACCACCCTCGGCACCCAGTCCTCTATTCTAGTGGCCAAGATCTTCGCCAGCAACTTGGCGTCTACATTCAGCAGTGAAATCGGCCTGTATGAACCGCACTGCAAGGGGTCCTTATCACGCTTCAGGATCAGGGAGATTAGTGCCCGAGACATCGTCGGGGGCAGAACACCCCCCTCCCATGCCTCGTTGAAGGTCCTAACCAGCAGGGGGCCCAGCAGGTCCGCATATTTCTTATAAAATTCAACCGGGAACCCATCTGGTCCCGGCGCCTTCCCCGACTGCATGTGGCCAATCCCACTGACCAGCTCCTCCAACTCGATCGGCACCCCCAATCCCTCCACCTGCTCCTCCTGCACCCTTGGAAATCGGAGCCTGTCCAAAAAACTCTCCATTCCCCCTCCCACCGCCGGCGGCTCTGACCGGTACAGTTCCCCATAGAAGTCCCGAAAGACCTCATTGACCTCTGCCCCCTGCCGCACCACATTCCCATCTCTATCCTTCACTCCACCAATCTCCCTAGCCGCGTCCCGCTTACGAAGCTGGTGCGCCAGCATCCTGCTCGCCTTCTCTCCATACTCATAGACCGCTCCCTGCGCCTTCCTCCACTGTGTCTCCGCCTTTCTGGTGGTCAATAAATCAAACTTGGCCTGCAAGCTACGCTGCTCCTCCAGCAATCCCTCCTCCGGGGCCTCCACGTACCTCCTATCCACATTCAACAGCTCCTCCACCAGTTTCTCCCTCTCCCTCCTCTCCACCCTCTCCCTATGGGCTCGGATGGAGATCAGCTCCCCCCCTAATCACTGCCTTCAGAGCCTCCCACACCATCCCCACCTGGACCTCCCCAGTATCATTGACCTCGAGGTACCTCTCAATACATCCCCGAACTCTCCTACACACCTCCTCATCAGCCAACAACCCCACGTCCAGACGCCAAAGCAGGCGCTGGTCCCGCACCTCCCCCATCTCCAGATCCACCCAATGCGGAGCATGGTCCGAAATCGCAATAGCCGAATACTCGGCCTCCTCCACCCTCAGGACCAATCCCCTACTCAAAACAAGGAAATCAATGCGGGAATAAACCCTGTGCACATGGGAGAAAAAAGAGTACTCCCGAGCCCTCGGCCTCCAGAACCTCCAGGGATCCACTCCTCCCATCTGGTCCATAAACCCCCTCAACACCTTGGCTGCCGCCGGCCTCCTGCCTGTCCTTGAACTAGAACGATCCAGTGGGGGATCCAACACCGTATTGAAGTCCCCCCCCCATGATCAAGCCCCCCACCTCCAGGCCAGGAATGTGGCCCAACATACGCCTCATGAAACCAGCATCATCCCAATTTGGGGCGTACACATTAACCAACACCACCCTCTCCCCCTGCAGCTTACCGCTCACCATCACATATCTGCCGCCACTATCAGCCACAACCTCAGACGCCACAAACGCCACCCTCTTCCCCACCAGTATCGCTACCCCCCGGTTCTTCGAGTCGAGCCCCGAGTGGAAAACCTGCCCCACCCACCCCTTCCTCAGACGGACCTGGTCCGCCACCTTCAGATGGGTCTCCTGGAGCATGGCCACGTCCGCCTTCAGCCCCTTCAGATGCGAAAACACCCGGGCCTGCTTAACCGGCCCATTCAACCCCCTCACGTTCCATGTAATCAGCCGGATCAGGGGGCACCCCGCCCCCCTCCCCCGTCGACTAGCCATAGCCCATCGACTGCTCGCCCCTGGCAGCATTCGGCCCATTTCCCACGGCGATAGAACCTCACCCCGACCCACACCAACTCCTCCCTGGCCAATCCAGCAGCAACCCGGTATCCCCCCCCCGGCTAGGACCCCTCCTAGCCGCGACTCCCCCTCCACTGTACTCCCGTGAGCCAGCTGACTTCTGCTGGCCCCGGCAGCTCCCGCTCTAACTCCGACCCCTCCCGATATGAGGTCTCCCCTCCTCCCCTGAATCAGCTCCTTGGCACCGCTTCAGCGCGGGAAATCCAGTCTAATAACCATGCCCCTCGCCACCAGCTCCACCCCCTCGTCCCGCAGCGCGGGAAACCAGAGAAAAGCCCGCGCTTTCACACTGCCCCACCCCAACAACGCAGCTCCCAAACAGCAGTCCCAACCCAACCACCAACTCCGTACAAACAAAGACACAGATCAACCACAAACCCCAGTACCCCCCTTAGAACACAAAACCATAACCCACATCGTCCGAAAGCGAGAGAAAAAACAAAAACAAACAGAATAACCCGCTACAGCAGAAACAATGATACAGAAATAGAAAAACTCCCACGGCCCCCAATCTCTAGTTCGAGTCCAGCTTTTCAGCCTGCACAAAGGCCCACGCTTCCTCCGGGGACTCAAAGTAGTGATGCCGGTCCTTGTAGGTGATCCACAGGCGCGCAGGCGGCAACATGCCGAACTTCACCTGCTTTCCATGGAGCACCGCCTTCGCCCGGTTAAACCCGGCTCTCCGCTTGGCCACCTCTGCACTCCAGTCCTGGTAGATACGCACTACCGAATTCTCCCACCTACTACTCCTCACCTTCTTGGCCCATCATAGAACACACTCCCGGTCACTGAACCGATGGAACCGCACCAACACTGCCCGCGGGGGTTCATTCGCCTTCGGCCTCCTGGCCAGTACTCTGTGGGCCCCCTCCAGCTCCAGGGGCAGATGGAAGGATCCTGCCCCCACCAGCGAGTTCAACATCACGGCCACATAAGCCGGCAGGTCCGACGCCTCCAGCCCCTCCTCGGGCCCCTTCCTCCGTGACCGAAGCTCCATCTCCTCGAACCGATCTTGCCACTTTTTATGAAGCGCCTCGTGTATCTCCACCTTCCCCACGAGGGCCGAAACCTCCTCCTCGCGCTCAGAGGCCTGCTGCTGCAACTCAAGTATCACTGCACCCTGGGTTGTCTGGGTCTCCAGCAGCTTACTCGTTGTCACCTTCAGGGATTCCAACAACTCCCCTTTCAGCTCCGTGAAATAGCACAGAAGGGCCGCCTGCTGCTCCTCAGCCCACTGCCTCCACTCCTCAGGGGCTCCACCGGCCGTCATTTTGTCCACCTTCCCCCGCTTTTCCAGGGGAGCTGCTGCCGTTTTTCTCCTCACCCCACTTCGAGTCCGCACCATAAATCCCGGGGGGTTTTGCTCCAGTGGGAATCGTCGAGTCAGCGCCGTTTGGGGCCCTTAAAAGAGCCCACACGTCCTATTAAAGCGGGAGCTGCCGAACGTGCGGCTTAGCTCCGCATAGCCGCAACCGGAAGTCATCAGTCGCATTCACAAGACAACCCCGAAAGTCACCCAAGCACAACGCAACGCCATCCGCGCTCTCAAGACCAACCGCAACATCGTCATCAAACCAGCAGACAAAGGAGAGGCCACCGTCATACTGAACAGAATGGACTACTGCAAAGAAGCGTAGTGACAACTCAACAACCAGGAACACTACAGACATTTACCTGCAGATCCGACCAAGGAACACACCCGCCAACTCAGCAGACTGATCAAGACCTTGGATCCAGACCTTCAGAGCACCCTATGTGCTCTCATCCCACGCACTCCCCGCGTTGGAGATCTCTACTGCCTCCCGAAAATACACAAGGCCAACACACCAGGCCGGCCAATCACAACAGGCAATGGGACCCTGTGTGAGAACCTCTCTGGCTAAATCAAGGGCATCTTGAAACCCATCGTACAAGGAACGCCCAGCTTCTGTCGTGACACGACGGACTTCCTACAGAAACTCAACACCCATAGACCAGTTGAACCAGGAACATTCCTCATCACAATGGACGTCTTGGAACTCTACACCAGCATCCCCCACGACGACGGCATTGCTGCAACAGCCTCAGTACTCAACACCGACAACTGCCAATCTCCAGACGCAAATCTGCAACTCATCCGCTTCATTCTGGATCACAAAGCCTTCACCTTCGACAACAAGTTCTTCATCCAGACACACGGAACAGCCATGGGGACAAAATTCGCACCTCAATATGCCAACATCTTCATGCACAATTTTAACAAGACCTCCTCACCACACAGGACCTTCAACCACCGTTATACACCAGATACATTGATGAAATTTTTTTCCTTTGGACCCACGGTGAAGAATCACTGAAACGACAACACGATGACATCAATGAGTTCCATCCCACCATCAGACTCACCATCGACTACTCTCCAGAATCGGTTGCATTCTTGGACAAACTCATCTCCATCAAGTACGGTCACCGCAGCACTTTGCTGGTGGGGGGGGGGGGTTGTTGGGTTACGGGTATAGGGTGGATACGTGGGTTTGAGTAGGGTGATCATTGCTCGGCACAACATCGAGGGCCGAAGGGCCTGTTCTGTGCTGTACTGTTCTATGTTCTATGAGCCATGACAGACACACAATTTCGCACTATGCGAAGAATTCTGTACCAAAGAAGAATAGAAATATTAAAATATGATAGCTGCCTGCCCCAATTTGCAGGACAGAAGTGCTGAAAGCAGATCATTAAATGTAATGGAATAAATCCAGTGGGAGGAGAAGATAAAAACCACTGCAGATGTTGGAAAACTGAAATACAAATGGAAATGCTGCAAATACTCAGCTGATGAAAGGGTCGCAGACCTGAAATACTGGCTCTGTTCCTTTCTCCACATATCCTGCCAGATCCTCCTGAGTGTTTCCAGCATTTTCTGCTTTCAAATCCAGTGGGATGAAATTTAGAAGCAAAGCCGAGTCTTGCTTCACCAATAGCTAATCACAGTCACACTTGAAATGCTGGAATTTTCCAAAGTCGTTTTTCTCATGCTGCTGTTATCTTTCCTGAATTATTACTTTGAATGATATCATATACAGCTAATAAACTTTATAGCAATGATAAGTGAATTAATAGAAGTTATGCAAGTTTTATTGTGACCGTTGTGAATTATAGTCAGGAGACTGCATCTGAAAGAAGATGGTCGCCTCAAACAAATTGTTTCATTAACTGGATCCATTATGATAACATGTCTCTCTTCTCAATAGCATCTTATCTTTTTATTCCAAATCCGGCCAGTGCTGCCAATCTACCTCTACCTTACTTTAATACTTTAACGAGATCCTTTTGCTTCCCTACTCTTCTCTTTCCTGCACCATACAAGGAGCAAATCATGCTCCAGCTTTTAGTCTTCACTTATAGAATCATAGAATCCATCCGTACAGTAAAGAAAGAGGCCATTCGGCCCATCGACTCCGCATTGATCGACCCAGGCCCAATCTCTCGCCCTGTCCCCTCACCCTAAGGGGCAATTTAGCATGTCCAATCCACCTAACCTCCATATCTTTGGACTGTGGGAGGAAACCAGAGCACCCGGAGAAAACCCACGCAGACACGGGGAGAAAGTGCAAACTCCACAGACAGACAGTCACCCAAGGTGGGGATTGAACCCGGGTGCCTGGCGCTGTGAGGCAGCAGTGGTAACCACTGCGCCACCATGCTGCCCCTTCTCTAAGTAAAGGTGAAAACAAAGCAAAACTTCATTCACCATGGTGCAAAATCTTATTTCATTCTGGTATCATTAAGTACAGGATCATACTTCCAAATGAATGTTAATAACTTAATTTACATTTAATTTCTAGAGCATGTTCGCATGAGTGTGTAGGAATTACAGCTGAACTCCAGAGCGGATATGTTCTTAAGTGGTGGTCCAAGTTTAAAGTACTGGAGAAAAACTTTTTGGACAAATGACATGTAAACGATTGGAAAACCAAGTTCTTGATGCTTGGTGGACGATGCAGACACGATGGGCTGAAGGGCTTCTTTTTGTATTGTAAACTTCTGTGGCTCGATGACTTCTTTCATAGTATATGGAAGTAAATTTTATTTTGGTAACTTTAATTAGCAATCTTCACCACTTTTCTCGCAAGCTATGATTTGCAATGTGCCAGCAGCTGCCTGATATCCTGCCCATAAATAAGCTCAGGATGTGATGGAATATTTGCTCTCAGAGGGATTCACAGAGAAACCTTATCTGACATCCACAGACATGTACTTCTCAGACAGTGTTATTGGGCGATGATTGGGAACAGCAACCTTAGTCGATTTTTCCCTTCCCACACCCAGGACCACTGGGAGAACTTTAGCCTTTAAAAACAGGCAGACTTGGATCAGGGTAGATGGCAAAATGTTAATCATCTGACTCGCACTCCCAAACCACCTCTGACCCCCACTGGTTTAATCAGAGGTGGGGTGGGGTAGACAACCAATCCATTCAGTGGAGGCAGCTTGACAATTTAAATATTATAACAAAGCTGTATGCCTCATATTCAATGACCATCTTAAATCTATCCCTGACTGGCTACGTTTTCAAGGCCTGGTGATACCAGGTGGCTAAAGACAGGCCTGCACTGGTGGATCGAGAAGATACGTGTCTTTTCACATGACTGTTGAATGTCGTCTGCCTGCTTCACCAAGCCCCGGGACCAGAATCCTGCTCCCCCTCCCCGCTCTCTACTCCATGCATGAAGCCTCAGATCTTCTCCGACTAGGGCTTCTGATCTTCCTCTGGCCTCGGATCTTACCCGGCCCTTGCCTTAAGGCTGCTTGATTCTATATTCTGATCATCCCCCGCGCTGGATTTTGATCTTTCTCCCCTTTACTTGCCTCATCCCCAATCTTCCTGACTTCTATTTCTGACTTTCCTCCCATCTGCCCTCTCCAATCTTCCCCCATCTCTTCTCTGCTTCCTGGCTGTGGCCTGGTGCTGAAGGCCTACTTGTTTGACAGCCAGAGCCTCAGTCTGGCTGGCTGCAGCCAGGAAAGGAGACCACAGATAACGATCAGGTCCAGCTGCTAATTTGGCAGTGCTTGCAGGAAACCCATTCTTCTGGTTTTCCAACCTCCAACCAGCCTCCTACCCACCTCGGAATTAATATCCAGCCTCGAGGTCAAAACAATTTTACTCCCACATTGCTACATTGACAAAAGTCCTGTGAACAGAGCATGGAGCAGAGATTGAACTTGGGAGCTTCCAGTTCCTAGTCACTAAATGAACAGTGCATTTATTGGGGAGCTTTCTGTAGCTATGTTTTTGAGAATAGCAAGCAAATACTACCACAATGCATTGAGTGTAAACTCAGGTGGAGCATAAATCATGGGTGGAATTCTCTGAAAATGGGTTATGTCCTCACGCCCGCGAGAAAACGGGCACAAATCATTTTGGACTTCTTTCAAGAAAGTCCAGAGTGATTCTCCGTTTTGAAGGGGGCTTGCAGGGCCCCGGAGTGCTCCATGCAGCTCCAGCTGCCGATACAGGGCGCTGCATTTCTGGCTGCGGGTCCGTGCATGCGCACAGCGGCCGCCTGCAGCAGCGGCCCAGCGCAACATGGCGGACCAACACAGCAAGCCGGCCCCCACAAAATAGGCCCCCCCCCCAGATCACGCGCATCCGCCGATCGGTAGCTCCCGATCGCGAACCTGGAGCCCCCCCCCCCCCTCCCCCCCGCCCCAGAGGCAGATCCCTCGCCCCCCCACCAGGGCTGCCGAGAACTGGGTCCGCAGCCGCCACTCCGAGCTCACGCCAGATGGAACAATGAGTGAACCACTCCGTCGGGAACTCGGCCAGCTGCCTGCGGAGAATCACCTCTTTTTATGGCCCCGACTGGTGATGATTTTCTAGTCAAATCGTGGGAAGGCGTCAGAACCGCTCGAGGGTCTGACGTCCAATTCTCCTCCCCCCCCCCCCCCCCCCCACCACCGCTGAGCATGATTTCGGCACGGAGAATCCCGCCCCATATGCGTGACTCGAATTCTTAATTTCAAATCAGGGCTGAAGACTAAGAAATATAAATGTTTAAAAGTTCGAGAGCAGGAGAGTGGATTACTCATAAAAGTCTATTATGAAATAGCTTGACAATATTGTTCCAAATTGCAATAAACATGGTTCGGAACCTTGACAAACTTTCCTAGAATTCAATAAATTAGACAGCATCTCTGCTTCAAAACAATTATTGAATCGAGCAGAAGTAATGCTATTTTGCCTTTCTCCTAATTACCTGGAAGGAAAATACAGTAATAAATCCATCCAACCACTAGTTCTGCTACAATACTCAGATGCCTCCTTGTTGAAGCTGTTCCTTTGTTTTACCAATTTCTTAACTTCTTTAGCTATTGGTGGTAATTTCTGAGAGAGTTATTGTTCTGTTGGTGCTGGCAATCCTATGTTCTCTTATCCAAGTGGCCACTCTTCACATGTTATAAGTGAGCTTTGGAGTCACATATTGGCAGGCTACTCAACTGCAGAAGTCATCACAATCAAGCCCAATTCTATCTTTACACCAGGGGAGGGATTCTCCGACCCTCCGGCCGGTATCGCACCCGGCTCAAGAGCGGAGAACAACCGTTCACGCCAGAAATCCGGCGCGACAGTGCTTCCGCGATTCTCCGCGAACCCACTAGTTCCATGCACGTGCAGTTGGTGTGGCGCCGGTCGGGGGCCATTGGAACAGGATCCCGTGGTGATTCTCTGCTGTCGACCAGCCGAACTCCTGCCGCTGTGGTTTACATGTGGTACCACCCATTGGGAGCTGGGACCTGCGGCCGTGGTGGAGGTCCTGGTGGGGGGTATGGGGTATCTGATTCTGGGGGGGGTCCTCAGGGGTGGCCAGGCCCGCAATCGGGGGCCACCGATTGGCGGACCATCGCGATCGGGGAGGGACCTACCTTCCCCTGTACAGGCCCGGTGTGTGGCTCCACCATGTCAGCGGCGCCCGCGCCAAGTGGGCTGACACGCGCATACTTGGATTTGCTTGCGACCGCCGTGCGCTGGCGTGGCCACCCGGTCTGGCTAGCAGGGCCCTGCCTGAGCCCAAACCAGGGATCTGATCTGCGATATGACAGAGTTGTGTACCAGAGATCCTTCGTCTTCACAAACTTCAGGTTCGCTCCCCAGTCCACCCTGTCCTCCACCCACAACCTAGTCTAGTATTCCTGGATACTAAGGGACAATTTATCATGGCCAGTCCATGTAACCTGCACATCTTTGAACTGTGGGAGGAAACGGGAGCACCAGGAGGAAACCCACGCAGAGACGGGGAGAAAGCGCAAACTCCAGACAGACATTAACCCAAGGCTGGAATTGAACCCAGGTTTCTAACATTGTGAGGAAGCTGTGTGAACTACTGTGCCACCATGCCACCTACGTGGTCACATTGCTCTGACCTACTACTGTTCAGTGCTGAAGCTCCCACAATGAAAAGTGTCTCTATTAAAATATTTCACTTTCTTTGTTCTTTATTAACTTGGAATCACTAGTACACACTGCCAAATACTTGCTTGATGCACTTGTTGCCAACTGTTAAATACGATGCATTACAAGACACACCCCAACACAGGATCAACCTTACAGGAACTCAGATCTGTGGCTTCTCCTGTTGTCATGGCATTCGAGATATATGACGCATTTATACTATGGGCTCATCTGCCAAAGCCCCAACAAATTAACCTGTGGCCTTGGAAAGCCATGAGTAAATCTTTCCATTAGGTGCTAGTTTAGTTTTTGTTAACTATATTCAGTGAGCTACTGTTAAATTTGCTCTTGAATTGCTTTCATTGGAACAGTGTTTCCTAATAGCAATGGTACATCAGACGTTTCCAAATTTTTCCTGAAACTTTTAAATGCAATTTAGGGTTTTTTTAATATTGAGTTTTAATAGTAGTGTTTGAAAAGTGTGTAAAAAAATTAATTCAAGTTCTGTGCAGACAAGCTGGTGGAACTTTACTTTTTATTTGAAAGAGAATACAAAAACAGTAACAATCAATAACATTAAACAAAAACAAACACCATATGAATTTGGAAATTTTTCGGGGTATAAATTGAACATGGGAAAAAGCGAGATGTTCGTGATCCAGGCAAGAGGACAGGAGAAGAGACTGGGAGAGCTGCCATTTAGAATGGCAGGAAAGAGCTTTCGCTATCTGGGAATCCAGGTGGCCCGGGAATGGGAGGCAGTGCACAAGTTAAACGTATCTCGGCTGGTAGAATAAATAAAAGGGGACTTTAAGAGATGGGACATGCTCCCGCGATCACTGGTGGGGAGGGTACAGACTGTGAAAATGACGTTCCTCCCCAGATTTCTGTTTGTCTTTCAGTGCCTCCCCATCTTCATCCCTAAGGCCTTTTTCAAGCAGCTGAATAAGGTTATTTCGGGCTTTGTGCGGGCGAGTAAAACCCCGCGAGTGAGGAATGTGTTGCTGCAGTCGGGGTGAAGATGGGTTGGCGCTACGGAACTTCTGCAATTACTGGGCTACTAATATGGCCATGATTAGGAAGTGGGTAGTGAGGGGGGAGGGATGGGGGCGGGGGGGGGGGGGGGGGTGCTGGTGTCGGTGGATGAAGGCAGCGTCAATCAAAGACACAAGTTTAGGAGCACTGATAACGGCACCTCTTTCGTTCTCGCCGGCCCGATACTCCACAAAGTAAATGAGCTTGTTGCGCACATTGAAATTGGCCGGTACGATGTGCGGGCATTACAGAGACGTGGCTGCGTGGTGACGGCGACCCTAAGAATCTGGGGACAGTGGAGACGGCATCGGGGGGAAACAAGGGGCTCGATGGAGGCTCCACTGGGTGGCAACCATCGGTTCATCCCGGGGAACACGGATGGGGGATTTAGGGGGTGGCAAAGGGCGGGCATCAGCAAATTGAGGGACCTGTTTATTGGCGGGAGGTTTGCGGGCCTGGGGGAACTGGAAGATAAATTTGGCCTTCCCCAAGGGAACATGTTCAGATACCTGCAGGTAAAGGCGTTTGCTAGGAGACAGGTAGAGGGATTCCCTTTGCTGCCCTCGCGGGGGACGATGGACAGAGTGCTTTCGGGGGTGTGGGTCGGAGAGGGGAAGGTGTCTGACATCTATAAGGTAATTCAGGAGGTGGAGGAGTCGTCAGTGGAGGAGCTGAAGGCTAAATGGGAGGAGGAACTCGGGGAGCAGATAGAGGACGGGACTTGGGCGGATGCCTGGGAGAGAGTCAACTCTTCCTCCTCATGTGCGAGGCTCAGTCTCATCCAATTTAAGATGCTGCACCGGGCCCACATGTCCGGGACGAGGATGAGTAGGTTCTTTGGGGGTGAGGATAGGTGCACCAGAGGTTCGGGGAGTCCAGCGAACCACGCCCATATGTTCTGGGCATGCCCAGCACTGGAAGAATTCTGGAAGGGGGTGGCGGAGACGGTGTCGAGGGTGGTTGGATCCAGGGTCAAACCAGGATGGGGACTCGCGATCTTTGGAGTTGCGGTAGAGCCGGGAGTGCAGGAGGCGAAAGAGGCCGGTGTCCTGGCCTTTGCGTCCCTAGTAGCCCGACGAAGTATTCTGCTACAGTGGAAGGATGCAAGGCCCCCAAGTGTGGAGACCTGGATCAGTGACATGGCGGGATTTATAAAATTGGAAAAGGTCAAATTTGCCCTGAGAGGATCAATACAGGGGTTCTATAAACAATGGCAGCCTTTTCTGGACTTCCTGGCTCAGAGATAGGTAACTGGGTCAATAGCAGCAGCAACCCGGGGGGGGGGGGGGGGGGGGGGGGGGGGGGGGTGCACTATTGTTGTGTCTATTCTGTAACTTTATAGTGTGTTAATTTGCGTTGTTGTTAAAATGCTGTGTTGTTCATGGAGGGGGGGGGGGGGCGAATGTATATGATTGTTAATATTATTGTTATTTTTGGTATTTTACTAAGGTGTGTCAATGTTGTATAAAATCAAAATTTTTCAATAAAAATTATTTTAAAAAAACAGAGACGTGGCTGCAAGGGGATCAGGGCTGGGATCTAAATATCCAAGGATATATGTCCTATCGAAAGGACAGGCAGATGGGCAAAGGGGGAGGGGTTGCAATGTTAGTAAGGAATGAAGTTAAATCAATAGCAAGGAGTGATAGAGGATCAGAAGGCATAGAATCTCTGTGGGTAGAGTTGAGGAATCGCAAAGGTAAAAAGACCCGGATGGGAATTATGTACAGGCCCCCTAGCAGTAGTCAAGATGTTGGGCAGAAAATAAATCATATAGAAAAGGCATGTAAAGAGGAAATATTACAATAATCATGGGGAACTTCAATATGCAGGTGGACTGGGAAAATCAGGTTGGTAGTGGATCCCAAGAAATGGAATTTGTGGAATGTCTAAGAGATGGTTTTTTGGAGCAGCTTGTGACAGCCGACTAGGGAACAGGCAATTCTGGATTTGGTGATGTGTAATGAGGCAGATTTGATTCGGGAACTTAAGGTGAAGGAACCCTTAGTGACCACAACATGATAGAATTTATCCTGCAGTTTGAGAGAGAGAAGCTGCAATCAGATGTAACGGTTTTTCCAATTAAATAAGTGTAACTACAAAGACATGAGGGAGGAGCTGGCCAGAGTTGATTGGAGAAGGAGCCTAGCAGGGAAGACAGTGGAACAGCAATGGCAGGAGTTTTTGGGGGTTATTAGGGAGGCACAACAGAAATGTATTCCAAGGAGGAGGAAACATGCTAAGGGGAGGACAAATCATCCATGGCTGATGAGGAATGTCAAGGACACCAGAAAGGTTAAAGAAAGAGCATACAAAACGGCGAGGATTAGTGGGAAACCAGAGGATTGGGAAGAACATAAGAACATAAGAACATAAGAACTAGGAGCAGGAGTAGGCCATCTGGCCCCTCGAGCCTGCTCCGCCATTCAATTAGATCATGGCTGATCTTTTGTGGACTCAGCTCCACTTTCCGGCCCAAACACCATAACCCTTAATCCCTTTATTCTTCAAAAAACTATCTATCTTTACCTTAAAAACATGTAATGAAGGAGCCTCAACTGCTTCACTGGGCAAGGAATTCCATAGATACACAACCCTTTGGGTGAAGAAGTTCCTCCTAAACTCAGTCCTAAATCTACTTCCCCTTATTTTGAGGCTATGCCCCCTAGTTCTGCTGTCACCCGCCAGTGGAAACAACCTGCCCGCATCTATCCTATCTATTCCCTTCATAATTTTAAATGTTTCTATAAGATCCCCCCTCATCCTTCTAAATTCCAACGAGTACAGTCCCAGTCTACTCAACCTCTCCTCATAATCCAACCCCTTCAGCTCTGGGATTAACCTAGTGAATCTCCTCTGCACACCCTCCAGCGCCAGTACGTCCTTTCTCAGGTAAGGAGACCAAAACTGAACACAATGGTGTGGCCGCACTAACACCTTATACAATTGCAACATAACCTCCCTAGTCTTAAACTCCATCCCTCGAGCAATGAAGGACAGAATTCCATTTGCCTTCTTAATCACCTGTTGCACTTGTAAACCAACCTTCTGTGACTCATGCACTAGCACACCCAAGTCTCTCTGAACAGCGGCATGTTTTAATATTTTATCGTTTAAATAATAATCCCGTTTGCTGTTATTCCTACCAAAATGGATAACCTCACATTTGTCAACATTGTATTCCATCTGCCAGACCCGAGCCCATTCACTTAACCTATCCAAATCCCTCTGCAGACTTCCAGTATCCTCTGCACTTTTCGCTTTACCACTCATCTTAGTGTCATTTGCAAACTTGGACACATTGCCCTTGGTCCCCAACTCCAAATCATCAATGTAAATTGTGAACAATTGTGGGCCCAACACGGATCCCTGAGGGATACCACTAGCTACTGATTGCCAACCAGAGAAACACCCATTTATCCCAACTCTTTGCTTTCTATTAATTAACCAATCCTCTATCCATGCTACTACTTTACCCTTAATGCCATGCATCTTTATCTTATGCAGCAACCTTTTGTGTGGCACCTTGTCAAAGGCTTTCTGGAAATCCAGATATACCACATCCATCGGCTCCCCGTTATCTACTGCACTGGTAATGTCCTCAAAAAATTCCACTAAATTAGTTAGGCATGACCTGCCTTTTACGAACCCATGCTGCGTCTGCCCAATGGGACAATTTCTATCCAGATGCCTCGCAATTTCTTCCTTGATGATAGATTCCAGCATCTTCCCTATTACCGAAGTTAAACTCACTGGCCTATAATTTCCTGCTTTCTGCCTACCTCCTTTTTTAAACAGTGGCGTCACGTTTGCTAATTTCCAATCCACCGGGACCACCCCAGAGTCTAGTGAATTTCGGTAAATTATCGCTAGTGCATCTGCAATTTCCCTAGCCATCTCTTTTAGCACTCTGGGATGCATTCCATCAGGGCCAGGAGACTTGTCTACCTTTAGCCCCATTAGCTTGCCCATCACTCCCTCCTTAGTGATAACAATCCTCTCAAGGTCCTCACCTGTCATAGCCTCATTTCTATCAGTCGCTGGCATGTTATTTGTGTCTTCCACTGTGGAGACCGACCCAAAAAACCTGTTCAGTTCCTCAGCCATTTCCTCATTTCCCATTATTAAAACTCCCTTCTCATCCTCTAAAGGACCAATATTTACCTTAGCCACTCTTTTTTGTCTTATATATTTGTAAAAACTTTTACTGTCTGTTTTTATATTCTGAGCAAGTTTACTCTCATACTCTATCTTACTCTTCTTTATAGCTTTTTTAGTAGCTTTCTGTTGCCCCCTAAAGATTTCCCAGTCCTCTAATCTCCCAGCAATCTTTGCCACTTTATATGCTTTTTCCTTCAATTTGATACTCTCCCTTATTTCCTTAGATATCCACGGTCGATTTTCCCTCTTTCTTCCGTCCTTCCTTTTTGTTGGTATAAACCTTTGCTGAGCACTGTGAAAAATCGCTTGGAAGGTTCTCCACTGTTCCTCAACTGTTCCACCATAAAGTCTTAGCTCCCAGTCTACCTTAGCTAGTTCTTCTCTCATCCCATTGTAATCTTCTTTGTTTAAACACAAAACACTAGTATTTGATTTTACTTTCTCACCCTCCATCTGTATTTTAAATTCCACCATATTGTGATCGCTCCTTCCAAGAGGATCCCTAACTATGAGATCATGAATCAATCCTGTCTCATTACACAGGACAAGATCTAGGACCGCTTGTTCCCTCGTAGGTTCCATTACATACTGTTCTAGGAAACTATCGCGGATACATTCTATAAACTCCTCCTCAAGGTTGCCTTGACCGACCTGGTTAAACCAATCGACATGTAGATTAAAATCCCCCATGATAACTGCTGTACCATTTCTACATGCATCAGTTATTTCTTTGTTTATTGCCTGCCCCACCATCTCGTTACTATTTGGTGGCCGATAGACTACTTATCGGTTATTAAAGGAAGCCTTTAAAAGCGAGCAGAGGACTACTAATAAAGCAATAACATAGAACATAGAACATAGAATTTACAGTGCAGAAGGAGGCCATTCGGCCCATCGAGTCTGCACGGCTCTTGGAAAGAGCACCCTACCCAAGGTCAACACCTCCACCCTATCCCCATAAATCAGTAACCCCACCCAACACTAAGGGCAATTTTGGACACTTAGGGCAATTTATCATGGCCAATCCACCTAACCCGCACATCTTTGGTCTGTGGGAGGAAACCGGAGCACCCGGAGGAAACCCATGCACACACGGGGAGGATGTTCAGACTCCGCACAGACAGTGACCCAAGCCGGAATCGAACCTGGGACCCTGGAGCTGTGAAGCGATTGTGCTATCCACAATGCTACCGTGCTGCCCAATAAGGGGGAGAAGATGAAATACAAGTGCAAGCTAGCTAGCAATATAAAGGAAGATAGGAAGAGATTTTTTCAATATATTGTCATGTGAGAGTACCTTTAAGAAATGGGTGTTCAAGAAATATACCTTTAAGAAATGGAGCTGCTCATGTTACTGGAGTGATTTCAGAGTGTGGGTGGAGCTGAGCTCTACTTCTGCTTTTTAGTTTCAGTTTGAGAAAAGGCTTGGGTATGTTGTGTTTTTCAGTGAGCTGCATCTGAAGTTTAAACAAAGAGATGTAATGTTGATCTCTGCCATCCAAAGACTATCTATGGATCATTTGGTGAACCCAGAATTCTAAAAGGTCTCAATATTGAATGTAAACCTAATGTGCTCCTGTTTGAAGGTTTGTTAAGTCTTTTGGATGTTAAAAGGACAGCTTACAGGGTTACTTTGCGCAGAAGTCTTTGGGGTCGTATTTGAATTAATAGTTGTGGGTCAGGTGAACTCCATGATACACTTTGGGGTTCTCTAAACCCTGACCCATAACAATTGGGGGCTCAAGGGGAATAAAAGTCTATCTATTGGATTGGCTTAGTGAACTTAAAGACAGTGAGGGGTGAGCATATTGTGGTTGCTTTTCAGGGGTGATATTTTAGTTTAAGTGGGGAGTGTGTTGTGGACAATGGCTCTTTCAGAGGCTCAGAAGTTTTTGGGGGTGGAGACGGTCACACGCAGTACCTTATGGACAGAGACTAAAAGCAGACTGCTAGATTTGGCAAAAACATTGCAGTTAACATTACCTGACAAAAAGCAAAATGATGAGGTAATTATGGCGGTGGCTAAGCATTTAAAGTTGCCTGAGATACAGTTTGACTCATTGGAAATGGCAAAATTACAGTTACAACTTAAACAAATGGAACATGAGAAAGAATTAAAGCAGCTTGAATACGAAAGAGATAGAGGGGAAAAAGGAAGAGAAAGGGAGCTAAAGATCAGGAAAAAAAATTAAAGCGAGAGTTTGAACTTCAGAAAATGGCCATGAAACATGTCAGTCAGTTAAAATTGTCAGGCATAAAGGGAAACGTACAGTTGGATGATAGTGATGAGGATAGTGAGAAAGAACATCTAAGTCGAAGGCATGGTGGGGATCTATTTAAATATGTCCAAGCATTGCTAAGGTTTGACGAGAAAGAAGTGGAAGTCTTTTTCATTTCATTTGAGAAGGTGGCTAAACAAATGAAATGGCCACAGGACATGTGGGTATTACTGATTCAAACAAAGCTGATAGGTAGCGCTAGTGAAGTGTTTGCATCACTATCAGAGGAGGTATCTGAGTCATATGAGGAGGTGAAAAAAATCAACCTTAGGTGCATTTGAACTAGTGCCTGAAGCCTACAGACAAAGTTTTAGAAATGTAAAGAAAGAACCTGGTCAAACATACATGGAGTTTGAAAGGATCAAACAGAGTAATTTTGATAGGTGGATAAGGGCTTTGAAATAGACAAAACGTATGAAGCTCTCAGATAAATTATACTTTTGGAGGAGTTTAAAAATTCAATTCCTGATGTAGTGAGAACTCATGTCGAAGAGCAGTGGGTTAAAACTGTGAGATTAGCAGCAGAAATGGCAGATGATTATGAATTAGTTCATAAATCAAAGTTTGGTTTCCGACATCAGTTTCAGCCTGTGAGGAATAGAAACTGGGGACATGATAAATACTCAAGTGGTAAAGGTGATCTGAAGGGAGATAATAAGGAGAGTGTACCTCAGACTAAAAACGAAATCCAGGAAGGTGGAAGAGACATGAAAAGTTTCAAATGTTTTCACTGTAATAAACTAAGCCATGTAAAGTCACAGTGTTGGTGGTTGAAGAACTGGGAAGCACTGGGAAGGCTGATGTGGTAAAACAGGATAAGACAGTGGGGTTTGTTAAAGTGGTAAAGGAAAGCCCAAGGGAAGCGAAGGAGGTGCAAAAGATTATACAGCCTGATCAAGAGGTGATTGATAAGAAGGTGCCAGATGTCTTTAAAGAATTTACTTGTGTAGGTAAAGTTTACTCATGTGTATCAGAGGGAGCAGGTAAAGAAGTCACAATTTTAAGAGATACGGGAGCTAGTCAATCTTTAATGGTAAGAAATGAGGAGTTACGTAGTTTGGGAAGAATGTAAGGTAAGGTTGGAAAGTCCAGTGAAGAGTGGTGAAGTGATAGTAGGAGTAATAGAGAAACTATCTTGTCCAGGAATACAGTTTATCTTGGGTAATGATATAGCTGGATTGCAGGTGAGAGTTATGCCTACTGTGGTTGATAAGCCAGTGGAAAATCAGACAACTGAAATGTTGAAGGACGAATATCCTGGGATTTTCCGGGATTGTGTAGTAACAAGATCGCAAAATCACAGGTTAAGACAAGAGGAGAAATCGAAAAGTGAAGATGAAGTTGAAGTGCAATTATCAGAAACGATTTTTGATCAGGTGGCTGAAACAGTACGAGGATGAGGCGGATATTTTTAGTTCAGGAAAATTGGCGGAGTTACAACAGAAAGATGTAGAAATAAAATGGATGTATCAGAAGCATATACAGAAGAGGAATCTGAGTGTATACCGGAGCGTTATTACCGTAAAAATGATGTCTTGATGAGAAAATGGAGACCTTTACATATGCAGACGGATGAAAAGTGGCCAGAAGTTCATCAAGTAGTATTGCTGGTAGGGTATAGAAAGGAGATGTTGCGAGTTGCACATGAGGTACTAGTGGGAGGTCATTTGGGAATAAGGAAAACTCAAGCTAAAATCCAGAAACATTTTTATTGGCCTGGACTACACAAAGATGTAGTTAAATTTTGTCAATCATGTCACACATGTCAAGTGATAGGGAAATCTCAAGCAGTGATCAAACCAGCGCCCTTAATACCTATTCCAGCATTTGAGGAACCTTTTACAAGGGTCCTAATTGATTGCATAGGACCCCTTCCTAAAACAAAAAGTGGAATCAATATCTTTTGACTATAATGGATGTGTCTACTAGGTTTCCAGGGGCCATTCAAGTACGTAATATTAGAGCTAAAAAGATTGTGGAGGAGTTACTTCAATTCTTTACTAGATATGGACTACCCACAGAAATACAATCGGATCAAGGATCAAATTTTACCTCAAAGTTATTCAAAGAAGTTATGGATAGCTTCGGAATAAAACAATTTAAATCAACTGCGTACCATCCAGAATCGCAGGGAGCATTAGAAAGGTGGCATCAGACATTAAAGACAATGTTGAGGGCTTATTGTCAAGATTATCCAGAGGATTGGGTTAAAGGAATTCCATTCGTACTGTCTGCAATTAGGGATGCTCCTAATGAGTCAACCAAATTTAGTCCTTTTGAACTAACTTTTAGTCATGAGGTAAGAGGACCTCTTAAATTGATTAAGGAAAAATTGGTGGGTGAGAAATCGGAAATTACACTATTGGATTACGTGTCAAATTTTAGGGAAAAATTAAATAGAGCAGGTGAATTGACTGGACGCTTAGCTCTTCGGGGTAGAGGATAGGTGTGCGAGGTGCGTGGGAAGCCCAGCAAATCAGGTCCACATGTTTTGGGCGTTTTGGGCATGCCCGAAGCTTAGAGGGTTCTGGCAGGGTTTTGCTAAGGCAATGTCCACGGTGCTAAAAACATGGGTGGTGCCGAGCCCGGAGGTAGCGATCTTTCGAGTGTCGGAAGATCCGGGAGTTCAGGGGGCGAAAGAGGCCACGTCTTGGCCTTTGCCTCCCTGGTAGCCCGGGGACAGATCTTGTTAATGTGGAGGGACTCAAAGCTCCCGAGTGTGGAGCCCTGGGTTAGTCACATGGCTGGGTTTCTCAGTCTCGAGATGATAAGGTTTGCCCGAAGAGGGTCAATGGTCGGGTTCACCCGGAGGTGGCAGCCGTTCGTCGACTTCCTCGAGGAAAATTAAAATGTCAGCAGCTGCAGTATTCCAAGGTGGTGTGGGGAGGGGGGGGGGGGGGGAAGAGGGACGGATTGTTGTTTTATGGTCGGGGGTGTGAAGATTGGGATGGGGGTGGAAATGTTTATTATACCATGTCATTGTTATTGTTATCATTATAAAAACTTTCAAATTTCTGAATAAAAATATTTTTTTTAAAAACAAACACCATATGACATATTAATAATACATATAACACTATAACAGTACAATACAACAGGAGCCCCCTATATGTACACAAATATGATGCCAACACCCTCAATGAGAAAAAATAAACATTTTTATATCTTAGTGAAACAGAATATTGAACCCCCTCTGCACCTTAATAGTTGACATAAATACTCTTGCACTCCCCCCCCCCCCCCCACCCCACCCCACCACCCGCTGATGGTCTATTAGTTCTTGAAAAAGTCGATGAACAGCTTCCACCTCATGGAGAACCCTTCATCGGAACTTCTAATGGTGAACTTAATCTTCTTCAAATGAAGGAACTCAGCAAGGTCCTGCACCCATGACCCAGTACTTGGCAGTTCTGCGGCCCGTCAATTAAGCAAAATTCTCCTTTGTGCCAGTAAGGAGACGAATGCCATGACATGGGCTCCCTTTCCCACCATGGCACCAGGATCCTCAGACACACCAAAAATAGCTACCCATGGAGAAAGCGTGACCACTACCTCCACCACCCGAGACAATACATCCGTAACACCTTCCACAACTCCACTAGTTTTGGACAAGACCAGAGCATGTGGACAAGGTTCACAGGGGATCCGGCACGTCGTGTACATTGACCAGCCATTGACGGGAAGAAACGGCTCAGGCTAGCCGGTGCCAGATGCACCCTGTACACAACGTTAAGCTGTATCTGACTGAGCCTAGCACATGACGAGGAAGCCATTAACCCTGCACAACGCTTCCTCTCGAAGCAAGCCACGCACTGCTTCTGCCAATTCCTCTTCCCATCTCTGCCACATTGTCACCATCAAGACTTCCTCCCTACTGGCACAATCAGCATACACATTGGAGATCTTAATCGGGTCAATGGCCTTTGGAGGTTTCCATCCTCTGTTTCTGGAATTGTGAGGTTAAGAAGTCCACTAATTGGGCCGTAGGGCATGGAGCCGGGAGTACAGGCTCCGGGGCCAGCTACCATCATGCCTTTGACTGCTCTCTCCAGAGCCTCACGGTCTGTCTGCTGCCGTTTGTTTTACTCCGTTGCTTTTCATTGAATGCATGCCGGCTCTAAAAGTCTGCCGCCACTTTTACAAAGCCAAACTCGCACTTCAGAACTGAAATCGCAAATCTAATCGCGACTAAGTAAAAAAAAAATCTCCGCACGGGAGCCACCAAGTTCACGGCCGCCTATCGCATGGCCGCCACCGGAAGTCACTGGAGAACTTTACTGATTGCATTGCCATGATTGGCCTCCATAATCAAATCCACAGATTTGGTTTAAAAAGAAACAAAGTAGTAAGTTTGATTTTACGAATGGAGACAGAAACATTTCAACATTTCATCTTCTAACCATTCTCTCTACACTCTGTGGTAACCACCACTGTTGTGTATATTAGGAGATGTGTGGTAAGACCCTGTACTACAGGTAAGGGGGTAGTCCCTGCCTGCTGGCTCCGCCCAGTAGGCGGAGTATAAATATGTGTGCTCCCCGCACAGCAGCCATTTCGCCAGCTGCTGTTGGAGGCCACACATCTTAGTGCAATAAAGCCTCAGTTGTATTCAACTCTCGTCTGTGTGCAATTGATTGTGCATCAATTTATTACTCTAAGATTTTCAAAAGATGGACCTCCGCATCAAGCTGGATCACCTGCAGCTGGACCCGCAATCAAGCGACGAGAAAAAGGACTTTCAACATTGGCTAGCTTGTTTCAAAGCTTACATCAGGTCTGCACCAGGCCCAATTCCGGAAGATCAGAAGATCCAGATACTCTATTCGTGGCTGAGCTCCAACGTATTTCCACTTATCCAGGACGAGCCGATCTACGATGAAGCCATGGAACTACTGAAAGAGAATTACGCCCAGCAGACGAACACGCTCCTCGCCAGACACGTACTCTCTACTCGTAGTCAACTCCCTGGTGAGTCCGTAGAAGATTTCTGGCGTGCTTTAATTCCTCTGGTCAGAGACTGTGACTGTCAGGCCGTCACGGCCACGGAACATTCGAAACCTCCTCATGCGGGACACTTTCGTTACAGGGATAGGGTCAGACCTCATACGCCAGCGACTTTTGGAGGGGGCCACGCTCGAAGTCGCAGAAACCAAAAAGCTGGCGCTATCGATGATGGTCGCCTCGCGTAATATTCAGCCCTACACCCCGAGCCGCGCGGCCCACCCCTCCTACGCATCGTGGACTCCACAGATGGCTGCCTCACCGGGGGCCTCACCCAGCCAATCCTACGCCTGTACCACGCGCCAGCCAGCCAACCCAGGGGCCCCCGATGTTACTTCTGCCGGCAACGGAAACACCCCGCCAACGCTGCCTGGCCCGCAGCGCCCTTTGCAAGGGCTGCGGCAAGAAGGGGCTCTTTGCTGCGGTGTGCCCGGCCCGCGCATTCGCCGATATCGCTCCTACTCCCCTCGCGTACAGACAGGGGTGACGTCATCTTCCCCTCCTTGGACCACGCCTGGCCAGTGGGCGCCGCCATCTTCCCCTCCTCGGACCACGTGCGGCCTGTGGGCGCCGTCATCTTGTCCACCCCAAGATCATCAAGCGCCACCATCTTGTCACCCCCACGGCATATGAGCGTCACCATCGTTCCAGGACCCAGACACCTCATCGTTCGACACCAGCGACGACCAGCTGCGACTCGCCTTAGTCACGATTGACCAGTCTCGCCCACACAATCTAGCCACCGCCTCGACAAGTGTGAAGATCGATGGGCACGAGACCTCTTATCTGCTGGACTCCCGGAGCACCGAAAGCTTCATCCATCCAGATAGGGTAAGGCGCTGCTCCCTCGCGGTACACCCCGCCAATCAGAGGATCTCCCTGGCCTCCGGGTCCCACTCCGTGGCGATCCGGGGGTACTGTATAGCCACACTCACGGTCCAAGGCGTAGAATTCAGCGGCTTCCGCCTCTATTTCTGCCCCACCCTCTGCGCTGCCCTGCTACTCGGCCTGGGCTTCCAGTGCAACCTCCAGAGCATAACACTGAAATTTGGCGGGCCCCTACCACCCCTCACTGTGTGCGGCCTCGCGACCCTAAAGGTCAACCCACCTTCCCTATTTGCAAACCTAACCCTGGATTGCTAACCCGTTGCCACCAGGAACAGATGGTACAGCACCCAGGACAGGACCTTCATCAGGTCCGAGGTCCAGCGGCTGCTTCGGGAAGGCATCATCGAGGCCAGCAACAGCCCCTGGAGAGCCCAAGTGGTAGTGGTGAAAACTGGGGAGAAATACCGAATGGTCGTGGACTACAGCCAGACCATCAATCGGTACACGCAGCTCGACGTGTACTCCCTCCCACGCATATCTGATATGGTCAATCAGATTGCACAGTACCGGGTCTTCTCAACTGTAGACCTAAAATCCGCCTCCCACCAGCTCCCAATCTGTAAGGCCTTTGAGGCAGATGGCCGCCTCTACCACTTTCTCAGGGTTCCCTTCGGCGTCACCAACGGGGTCTCGATCTTCCAAAGGGAGATGGACCGAATGGTCGACCGGTACGGGCTGCGGACGACTTTCCCCTACCTACACAATATCACCATCTGCAGGTACGATCAGCAGGACCACGATTCCAATCTTGCCAAATTTCTCCACACCGCCACTCTCCTAAACCTCACCTATAACAAGGAGAAGTGCGTATTTAGCACAAACTGCTTAGCCATCCTTGGCCATGTGGTCCAGAACGGAGCTCTGGGGCCTGATCCCGACCGCATGCACCCCCTCATGGAGCTCCCCCTTCCCCACTGCCCCAAGGCCCTCAAGCGCTGCCTGGGGTACTTTTCTTACTACGCCCAATGGGTCCCAAACTATGCGGACAAGGCCCGCCCAGTCATCCAGTCCACCCTTTTTCCCCTGACGGCCGAGGCTCAACAGGCCTTCAACCGTATTAGAGACAACATCGCCAAGGCAGCGATGCATGCAGTTGACGAGACGTTACCCTTTCAAGTGGAGAGCGACGCATCAGACATCGCTCTAGCCGCCACGCTCAATCAGGCAGGCAGGCCCATGGCATTCTTTTCCCGCACCCTTCATGCCTCCGAAATTCGGCACTCCTCCGTCGAAAAAGAGGCCCAAGCCATCGTAGAAGCTGTGCGGCATTGGAGGCATTACCTGGCCGGCATGAGATTCACTATCCACACTAACCAACGGTCGGTAGCCTTTATGTTTAACAACACACAACGGGGCAAGATCAAGAACGATAAGATCTTGAGGTGGAGGATCGAGCTCTCCACCTACAATTACGAGATTTTATATCGCCCGGTAAGCTAAACGAGCTCCCAGATGCCCTATCCCGAGATACATGTGCCAGCGCACAAGTAGACCGACTCTGGAGCCTGCACGACAACCTTTGTCACCCGGGAGTCACACAGTTGTACCACTTCATAAAGGCCTGAAATCTGCCCTACTCCGTCGAGGAAGTACGGGCAATCACCGGAGACTGCCAGGTTTGGGCGGTGTGCAAACCGCACTTCTACCAGCCGGACCGCGCGCGCCTGGTGAAGGCCTCCCGCCTCTTTGAACGCCTCAGCGTGGATTTCAAAGGGCTCCTTCCCTCCACCGACCGTAACACGTACTTCCTGAGTGTGGTCAGTGAGTACTCTAGATTCCCCTTCGCCATCCCGTGCCCTGACATGACGTCTGCCACCGTCATCAAAGCCCTCAACATAATCTTCACTCTGTTCGGCTTCCCCGCCTACATCCACAGTGACAGGGGATCCTGATTCATGAGCGATGAGCTGCGTCAGTTCCTGCCCAGCAGGGGTATCGCCTCCAGCAGGACGACAAGCTATAACCCCCAGGGAAATGGGGAGGTGGAGAGGGAGAGCGGGACAGTCTGGAGGGCCGTCCAGCTGGCCCTACGGTCCAGAAATCTCCCGGCCTCCCGCTAGCAGGAGGTCCTCCCTGATGCACTGCACTCCATTCAGTCGTTCCTATGCACTGCGACTAACAACACATCCCATGAACGTCTCTTTGCCTTCCCCAGGAAGTCCACATCCGGGGTATCGCTCCCGTCCTGGCTCACAGCTCCAGGACCCGTAATCCTCTGTAGCACGTACGACTCCACAAGGAAGACCCGTTGGTGGAAAGGGAGCAGTTACTCCGCGCTAACCCCCAGTATGCCTATGTGGCGTACCCTGATGGCCGCCAGGATACTGTCTCCCTCAGGGACCTGGCACCAGCAGGTTCCACACACACACCTCTGGCCCGGCGCCACCCTCTCCTCCCCCCCCGCGCATCCAGCAGCACCCTCCCAGGACCATCCGTCCTTCCCCTGCCAAGCCCGAGGATGAAGAGGATTTTGGCACGCTCCCGGAGTCACTGAGGATCAGACCACCACTGGAATCGCCCCCACCACTGCGTCGCTCCCTATGTCACGTCAAGGCCCCGAACCGGCTAAACCTGTAATTGGTTCGGGACTGTTAAAGCACCTTGTACTGGACTTCAAAATTTTTTTTTGCCTCTGTATATTAAACTTGCTCTGTATATAGTTCTCCGCCAGCCCCGCAAGACTCAATTTTAACAGGGGGTGAATGTGGTAATCACCACTGTTGTGTATATTAGGATATGTGTGGCAAGACCCTGTACTACAGGTACGGGGGTAGATCCCTGCCTGCTGGCTCCGCCCAGTAGGCAGAATATAAATATATGTGCTCCCTGTACAGCAGCCATTTCACCAGCTGCTGTAGGAGGCCACACATCTTAGAGCAATAAAGCCTCAGTTGTATTCAAATACCGTCTCTGTGCAGTTGATAGTGCATCATGCTCAGAATTATTTCCGTAAATTCATGTTATTCTTCAGATCAAATGTTCACTTCTTACTACGCGGCAGAAGTGTTGTTTTTAACAGACCTAGCTCTGGAGAAAATGAAGTGTTTGCTCTTGAGGTGCACTCTAATGCTTATATGACAGCTAATGCGATGGCAGCAATACAAGGAATTCTAACAACTACAATATATAGGGTTGGTGGTCCAGTAAAAGTCGATAGTTTAACTAGTGTGAGTTCTCTTTCAGAAGGTCACACAAGAAGCCTGTGAGGCTGCACAATACCATGACCAAACATGTTACCATTTAACAACATTATGGAGAGACTACTATAGCCAGTATCACATGCATATTGGGAGAAGTCAGAATGTTTAGATTTGAATATAAACACACATAATATAAAGTCAATAGGGTGGTTTTTCTTTTGCTCTCTAACTGACTTCCTATTTCTTCTGTCTCTGGCTCCACTAAGATTGTCAGAAGGAGACCAAAGGCTCCACTTCTGCACAGCCTGACACTGGTCTCCAATTGTCAGTGTTGCCCAGCAGTGGGCCTTGAAAGTATCGTATTGATCTTCAATAATTACTGAATCTTTCCATTGACCCTGAACTAGGGATTGTGCAAGTGCCAATTTGAATAGATATTCATCTCTTCACATCAAACCTGTGAATGCTGGGAGTGTGAAACAAAAAGAGATGATATTAAGATACAAAGCAGGCCTATTAGTAGTTGAGATGGAAAAAGATGGATCAATCAATATTTTGGATGTTATGTGGCAGTGTCTTACAATGGAAACATTAAACCATCTTGTTTACTGACAATTGCTGGCACAGCTCTGCTGTATTTTTGATTATTTTTAATTTTGTTGCAACCTTCAGAGTTTTATTTTAAAATGCTATAGCAATTGCTACCTGGGCTTTCAGGCGAGTTTCCGGATTCTGATTGAAAGATACGCTGAATACTCTATGAAAGAATGCGCCAGTAGACGAGGGAGGGACTGTTGCTGAGGGACAGAAAGGAGGTCGGGGTGGAGGCTGCCTGGGGGCGGGCCGGTGGAGGCGGGCCCAAAAAAGGTGATGGCTGATCGGTGAAGGGTGGGGGGCGGGGGTGATGAGCCCCCCAACTAGGCTGATTACCTGGAATGTAAGAGGACTAAATTGGCCGGTCAAGAGGGCATGCGTGTTCGCGCATCTGAGGGGACTGAAGGTGGACATGGTAATGCAGCAGGAGACGCACCTTAGAGTAGTTGACCAGATTAGATTAAGGAAGTGATGGGTCTGACAGGTTTTTCACTCGGGGCTGGACACCAAGGCTAGAGGGGTCGTGATCCTGATTAATAAGCGAATGATGTTTGAGGCGAGAAGAATAGTTTCGGATGTGGGAGGCCGGTACATTATGGTCAGTGGGAAGCTGGAGGGGTGCAGGTGGTATTAGTAAATGTGTGTGCGCCAAATTGGGATGATGTGGAGTTTATAAAGAGGATGCTGGGGAAGATCCCAGAACTAGATTTGCATAAGTTGGTCATGGGAGGGGACGTCAACACAGTTATTGACCCCGGTTTAGACCGGTCGAGCTCAAAGACTGACAGGGTGCCAGCAATGGCAAAGGAGCTAAAGGGGTTCATGGAGTAGATGTAGGGGGGGCATGGAGATTTAGGCAGCCGAGAGTGAAGGAGTTTTCCTTCTACTCACACGGGCATAAAGTGTACTCCCGGATTGATTTTTAAAATTTTGAACAGGGTTCTACTGACGGGGGTAGTGGACACGGGGTATTCGGCAATCACAATCTCAGATCATGCCCTGTACTGGGTTAATGTACAGGTTAGCAGGGAGAGTAGCCAGCGCCCACACTGGAGGCTGGATGTGGGACTTTTAGCTGATGAAGAGGTGTGTGGGCGGCTGAGGAAATGTATTCAGAACTACCTGGAAGTCAACGACACGGGGGAAGTTTCAGCAGCGGTGGTCTGAGAGGCAGTGAAGACGGTGGTTAGAGGGGAGCTGATCTCGATAGGGGCCCACAGGGAGAAGGTAGACAGAGCAGAGACGGGCCGACTGATGAAGGAGATATTGCACGTCGACAGGAGGTCTGTGGAGACCCCAGAGGCAGGGCTTTTAAGGGAACGACGGAGGCCACAGGTGGAGTTTGGCTTGTTAACTTCAGGGAGGGCGGTGGAGCAGCTGAGGAAGGCGAGGGGGGCGATCTATGAGAATGGGGAGAAGGCCAGCAGAATGCTCGCACAGCAGCTTAGAAAGAGGGAGGCGGCTAGGGAAAGTAAAGGGTGGGGACGGGAGCCTAGTTGGAGACTCCGCAGGGGAGAATAAGACGTTCAAGGAGTTTTACAGTAGGCTGTATGGGTCGGAACCTCCAGCTAGGCCGGAGGGGATGAGGCACATCTTAGGGGGGATGAATTTCCCGAAGGTGGACGGGAGGTTGGTAGAAGGTTGGGGCCCCGATCGGGTTGGAAGAGATAGCGGAGGGTCTGAAGGCCATGCAGTCGGGTAAAGCCCTGAGGCCGGATGGGTACCCAGCAGAGTTCTATAAAAAGTTCTCTTGGATATTGGGGCTGCTGTTGATGAGGATATTCAATGAGGCAAGGGAGAGAGGGGTGCTTCACCCGACGATGTCACAGGCCACGATCTCGCTGATTCTGAAGCAGGACAAGGACCTGGAGCTGTGTGGGTCCTATAGGCCGATATATCTATTGAATGTGGACGCCAAACTGCTGGCCACAATCTTGTCCTCTAGGCTTGAGGATTGTGTTCCGGACATTATTGGGGAGGACCAGACGGGGTTTGTTAAGGCAGTTGGTTGGTGGCCAATGTAAGAAGGTTGTCAAATGTGATCATGATGCCCCCGGAAGGTAGGGAGGTGGAGGTAGTGATCGCAATGGATGCAGAAAAGGCTTTTGATCGGGTAGAATGGGATTATCTGTGGGAGGTACTGGGATGGTTTGGATTTGGGCGGGGCTTTATTGACTGGGTCAGGTTGTTGCATCAGGCTTCTGTTGCGAGCGTCCGGACAAATAGGACAACCTCGGACTATTTTAGGCTACACCGGGGGACGAGACAGGGGTGCCCCCTCTCCCCACTGTTGTTTGCGCTGGCTATAGAGCCGCTGGCAATTGCGCTGAGAGCCCCAAGGGGCTGGAAGGGGTTGGTCCGGGGGGGGGGGGGGGGGGGGGGGGGGGGGAGTGGAACGCAGAGTCTCGCTTTACGCAGATGACCTGCTCCTGTATGTATCGGACCCATTAGAGGGGATGGAAGAAATTATGAGGCTTTTGGGGGAATGCGACCAGTTTTCGGGGTATAAACTAAATATGGGGAAAAGTGAAATGTTTGTGGTCCAGGCAAAGGGGCAGGAGAGGCGAGTGGGGGAACTGCCATTTAGAGTGGTAGGGGGAAGCTTTCGGTATCTAGGCATCCAGGTGGCGCGGGAATGGGAACGGCTGTACAAGCGACATCTGGCCCGACTATTGGACCAAATGAAGGATGATTTTCGGAGATGTAACGCGCTCCCGTTGTCACTAGCTGGCAGGGTGCAGACAGTGTAAATGACGGTCCTCCCGAGATTCCTGTTTATGTTTCAGTGTCTCCCCATCTTAATTCCGCAGTCCTTTTTTAAACGGGTCAATAAGGTAATCACTGGCTTTGTCTGGGCGGGTAAGACAAAAAAGAGAATGCTGGAGCGCAGCCGGGGGGAGGGCAGGCTGGCACTGCCGAACTTTACTAATTATTACTGGACGGCGAATATAGCCATGATCAGGAAGTGGGTGGTGGGAGGAGGGTCGGTATGGGAGTGTGTTGAGGCGGCTTCATGCAAGGCACCAGCTTGGGGGTGTTAATAACAGCGCCTCTGCCGTTCCTGCCGGCACAGTACTCCACCAGCCCTGTGGTGGTGGCGGCCCTGAGGGTCTGGGGGCAATGGAGGAGGCGCGTGGGATCAGAGGGAGCAACGGTCTGGTCTCCAATCTGTAATAATCACCGGGAGGGATGGATGGAGGGTTCCGGAGATGGCAGAGAGCAGGGATTGAAATGATGGGGGATATGCTTATAGAGGGGAGCTTTCCTAGCCTGAGGAAGCTGGAGGAGAAATTTGGATTGGCAAGTGCGGGACTTCCTACTCAGGCAGGCTTCAACCTTCCCGCTCCTACCACCAAGGGAGATACAGGACAGGGTAGTTTCCAGAGGGTGGGTGGGAGAAGGGAGGGTCTCTGACATCTACTAGGAACTCATGGAGTCAGAGGAGATGCAGACCGAGGAGCTGAAGCTCAAGTGGGAAGAGGAGTTGGGAGGAGAGAGAGGATGGTCTCTGGGCAGACTCGTTGAGTAGAGTCAACGCGTCCACAACATGTGCCAGGCTCAGCCTGATACAATTCAAGGTCGTTCATCGGGCTCACATGACAGTGGCCCGGATGAACAGGTTCTTTGGGGTAGAAGATAAGCAAGGTGTGCGGGTGGGCCAGCGAACCATGTCCACATGTTCTGGACATGCCCACTGCTGAGGGGATTCTGGCAGGGGTTTGCGGAGATCATGTCCACGGTGTTAAAAACAAGGGTCCAGAGGTGGCGATTTTCGGGGTGTCAGAAGACCCGGGAATCCAGGAGGAGAAAGAGGCAGACGTTGTGGCCTTTGCTTCCCTGGTAGCCCGGAGATGGATATTATTAGCTTGGAGGGACTCAAAGCCCCTGAAGTCGGAGACCTGGCTATCTGAGATGGCTAGCTTTCTCTGTCTGGAGAAAATTAAGCTTGCCTTGAGAGGGTCAATGTTAGGGTTCGCCCGGAGGTGGCAACCGTTCGTCGACTGCTTTGCGGAAAATTAACTGTCAGCAGAAGGTGGGGGGGGGGGGGGGGGGGTGTTAGCTTAGTTTAGGGTGGGGGGTTAGTAAAGGTGGGGCCTGTAATGGAGGGAGGAAGATGGCTTTTGCACTCTGTTTATAAATTCATGGACATTGTTTATTTTGTAAAACCATAAATACCTCAATAAAATGTTTATAAAAAACGAGAATATGCCAGTAGAGTGGTTAGATGGCTAAATTGCTTGAGGTGTTCCTTCCTTTCAGTTTCAGGACCCTACTGAAATCCCGGTTCAACTCAATGAGTTTGCCAATTGGAATCTTACCCTGACTCGGTCAAAAACATGAAAACATCACACAGACTGGAGAATGCAGATAACCCAGTGCTTTAAAACACAGTTAGTACTTTATTAATGGAGCTCTTAGTAGTTCAAGTTACTAATCTATCAGCTCATTTTAAAAATTCATTCAATGTGGATATCACTGGCTGGGTCAACTTTATTGCCTGAAGGAATTTAAGAGTCAACCACATTGCTGGAGTCACATATAGGCCAGACCCGGCACCCTACCTCTGGGCCAGACCAGGCACCCTTCCTCTGTGCCAGACCAGGCCCACATCCTCTAGGCCACACCAGGCACCATTCCTCTGGGCCAGACCCGGCACCCTTCCTCTGGGCCAGACCAGGCATCATTCCTCTGGGCCAGACCCGGCACCCTTCCTCTGTGCCAGACCAGGCCCACATCCTCTAGGCCACACCAGGCACTATTCCTCTGGGCCAGACCCGGCACCATTCCTCTGGGCCAGACCAGGCACCATTCCTCCAGGCCAGACCAGGCACCATTCCTCCAGGCCAGACCAGGCACCATTCCTCCAGGCCAGACCAGGCACCCAACCTCTCGGCCAGACCAGGCACCCATCCTCTCAGCCACACCAGGCACCATTCCTCTGGGCCAGACCAGGCACCATTCCTCTGGGCCAGACCAGGCACCATTCCTCTGGGTCAGACCCGGCACCATTCCTCTGGGCCAGACCAGGCACCCTTCCTCTAGGCCAGACCAGGCACCATTCCTCTGGGCCAGACCAGGCACCATTCCTCTGGGGCAGACCAGCACCCTTCCTCTAGGCCAGACCAGGCACCATTCCTCTGGGCCAGACCATGCACCATTCCTCTGGGCCAGACCAGGCACCATTCCTCTGGGCCAGACCAGGCACCCATCCTCTCGGCCAGACCAGGCACCATTCCTCTAGGCCAGACCAGGCACCCTTCCTCTAGGCCAGACCCGGCACCATTCCACTAGGCCAGACCAGGCACCATTCCTCTAGGCCAGACCAGGCACCCTTCTCTTGGGCCAGACCGGGCACCCTTGCTCTAGGCCAGACCGGGCACCATTCCTCTGGGCCAGACCAGGCACCCTTCCTCTAGGCCCGATCAGGCACCATTCCTCTAGGCCAAACCAGGCACCCTTCCTCTAGGCCCGACCAGGCACCATTCCTCTAGGCCAGACCAGGCACCCTTCCTGTAGGCCAGACTTGGCACCCTTCCTCTGTGCCAGACCAGGCACCATTCCTCTAGGCCAGACCAGGCACGCTTCCTGTAGGCCAGACCAGGCACCATTCCTCTTGGCCAGGCCAGGCACCATTCCTCTAGGCCAGACCAGGTACCAGTCCTCTAGGCCAGACCAGACACCCTTGCTCTGGGCCAGCCCAGGCACCCTTGCTCTAGGCCAGACCAGGCACCCTTGGTCTAGGCCAGACCAGACACCCTTCCTCTTGGCCAGACCAGGCACCCTTCCTCTAGGCCTGACCAGGCACCATTCCTCTAGGCCAGACCAGGCACCCTTCCTCTAGGCCCGACCAGGCACCATTCCTCTAGGCCAGACCAGGCACCCTTCCTGTAGGCCAGACCAGGCACCCTTCCACTATGCCAGACCAGGCACCATTCCTCTAGGCCAGACCAGGCACGGTTCCTGTAGACCAGACCAGGCACCCTTCCTCTCGGCCAGGCCAGGCACCATTCCTCTAGGCCAGACCAGACACCAGTCCTCTAGGCCAAACCAGGCACCCTTGCTCTGGGCCAGCCCAGGCACCCTTGCTCTAGGCCAGACCAGGCACCCTTGCTCTAGGCCAGACCAGACACCCTTCCTCTTGGCCAGACCAGGCACCCTTCATCTAGGCCCGACCAGGCACCCGTCCTCTAGGCCCGACCAGGCACCATTCCTCTCGGCCAGACCAGTCACCATTCCTCTAGGCCAGACCAGGCACCCTTCCTCTAGGCCAGACCAGACACCCTTCCTCTAGGCCAGACCAGGCACCATTGCTCTAGGCCAGACCAGGCACCCTTCCTCTGGGCCAGACCAGGCACCATTCCTCTAGGCCAGACCAGGCACCATTCCTCTGGGCCAGACCAGGCATCATTCCTCTGGACCAGACCAGGCACCCATCCTCTTGGCCAGACCAGGCACCATTCCTCTCGGCCGGACCAGGCACCATTCCTCTGGGCCGGACCAGGCACCATTCCTCTGGGCCAGACCAGGCACCATTCCTCTCGGCCAGACCACTCACCATTCCTCTAGGCCAGACCAGGCACCCTTCCCCTAGGCCAGACCAGACACCCTTCCTCTAGGCCAGACCAGGCACCCTTCCTCTAGGCCCGACCAGGCACCCGTCCTCTAGGCCAGACCAGGCACCATTCCTCTCGGCCAGACCAGTCACCGTTCCTCTGGGCCAGACCAGGCACCCTTCCTCTTGGCCAGACCAGGCACCATTCCTCTAGGCCCGACCAGGCACCCTTCCTCTAGGCCAGACCAGACACCCTTCCTCTAGGCCAGACCAGGCACCATTGCTCTAGGCCAGACCAGGCACCATTCCTCTGGGCCAGACCAGGCACCATTCCTCTAGGCCAGACCAGGCACCATTCCTCTGGGCCAGACCAGGCATCATTCCTCTGGGCCAGACCAGGCACCATTGCTCTAGGCCAGACCAGGCACCATTCCTCTGTGCCAGACCAGGCACCCATCCTCTCGGCCAGACCAGGCACCCATCCTCTCGGCCAGACCAGGCACCATTCCTCTCGGCCAGACCAGGCACCATTCCTCTGGGCCGGACCAGGCACCATTCCTCCAGGCCAGACCAGGCATCATTCCTCTGGGCCAGACCAGGCACCCATCCTCTCGGCCAGACCAGGCACCATTCCTCTCGGCCAGACCAGGCACCATTCCTCCAGGCCAGACCAGGCACCATTCCTCTTGGCCAGACCAGGCACCATTCCTCTCGGCCAGACCAGGCACCATTCCTCTGGGCCAGACCAGGCACCCATCCTCTCGGCCAGACCAGGCACCATTCCTCTAGGCCAGACCAGGCATCATTCCCTTCGGCCAGGCCACGCACCATTCCTCTAGGCCAGACCAGGCACCCTTGCTCTAGGCCAGACCAGGTATCCTTCCTCTAGGCCAGACCAGGCACCCTTCCTCTGGGCCGGACCAGGCACCCTTCCTCTCGGCCAGACCAGGCACCATTCCTCTAGGCCAGACCAGGCACCCTTCCTCTAGGCCAGACCAGGCACCCTTCCTCTAGGCCAGACCAGGCACCCTTCCTCTAGGCCAGACCAGGCACCCTTCCCTGAAGGACATTAGTGAACCAGGACGGTTTTTACAATAACAGTTTCACAGTCATCGTATTGAATTCAAATTTCACCATCTGCCATATTGGGATTTGAACCTGGGTCCCCAGATTATTACCTTGGATCACTAGTCCAGCAATAAAACCACTACACCACTGCCTCCACATAATCAGCGTTCAGTGTGGTGGGTCAAATCCATTTGTCAGCTATTAACTTTTGACTGGATTATTTGAGCACTGAAGAACAGAATATTAAACAGTCATAAACATTAAATAAATATTAACAGACATCCTCGACTGCATGAGCAAGATCTGCAACTCTGATTTTATGTAAAATAAGATCCAAGAATGTCAGTTTGTTTCTACTCCCCTCCTGAAAGTACTAACTCTGTTCCTTGGTGGTTCTCATAAAACAGCGTTTTTGGACATTTCCCCTGGAGTAGAGAACTGAGGTTAATTGTAGCTCTCTGCCTGCCCCCAATCGTTCCTCTATGTGAGATAACAGAAGACTCAAAGATAGAGAGGGAAAATTGGATAAGGCCAGTAACTGGGTAGAGTGATTGCATTGATGATTACCCTCTACCCCCATTTGTAGAGATGCAGGAAGCACATCAAGGCAGCATTTAACAGAGTATGGCATCAAGGAGCCCTCGCTAAACTGGAGTCAATGGGAATCAAGGGGAAAACTCTCCGCTGGTTGGCATCATACCTGGCACAAAGGAAGATGTTTGTGGTGGTTGGAGGTCAATTATCTCAGTCCAGGACATCACTCCAGGATTCCTCAGGATAGTGTTCTAGGCCCAACCATCTTCAGCTGCTTCATCAATGACTCCCATCATACGCGGTGGGGGGGGGGGGGGGGGGGGGGGGGGGGGCGCATGGGGGAAGGCGGGGGGGTGGGTGGGGGGATGGGGGGGGTTTGGGGGGACGATAGTGTGCATTGTGTTCCTGCAGCTTCCTTCAGCTGAACCACTCTCTTGAGTCTTTATTCTTCAGTTGCCCAATAACGGTCAGCAGCTGGTGTGGGAGCCTGAGGAACAAGAGTCACAAAATAAAGAACCACCATCATTTGATCTCACTTTTGCAGCCATCAGCTCGAATATTGGCACTGCATGAGCATTAGAGGGGAAATGGCAGGAGTTCAGTGAGTATTAAGCCGCCGTCCTCTATCACGGTGACAGCATTGGTTTTCCCACCGCTGTCATTAACCAGTGCCCTTGCTGTTGCCTGTCAGCCAGCTAGACTAGACTGCTGCCATTCATTCCAAGTTGGTGCAGTCCGAAGCCGGGCCTTCTAAGTCCAGAGTCACTCAAGAGCTTCCTGCAAGACCGTCTACAGTCTTTTCCATTGAAAGTTAACAGTCCCCCAACAGCTATTTCTCAGCCATTGGAGAAGCACTGCCGAGGTGCATGAGGACAGGCAAAAGTATTTGCAAGACAGACACTAAAGGGTATGCACTGGAATGATTTTGTGACTTTTGTACAGGATATTGGATAGTAAGTTGGATAAAGTTGGTATGGAATGTTTATCCCGTGGTGGCTTCTATTTCAACATTGTGGTTGTACTGGTCTGTAAGTGAGGGATGGTAAGCTGTGTAACTGTTGTACAATGGGGATTTTGGGTTACGTTCAGTGAACTGTAGTCAACACCCTCACCAATGTTTTATTTGGTATGAGCTGAAAGTATAGCTCGTGTGGTGCAGCTGCCAATTTGGCACCAAAATGTCACCCTAAACTACAGGCACTGCAGAGCTCAATTCTGTAGTCAGAAAATGTCAAGGGTGTGGTAGTGCAACAAAACCATCTGAGTTGTGAGGTGGTGGTGGCGGTGCTGGTGGGGAGGGGGTGGGGGGGGGGGGGGTTGCGGGTTGGTGGTGCAGGATGTTTTTTAAAAATTTAAGTTGATTAGTCGTGTCATAAATAAACTTGCGAGCTCATTCATTTCTCACACCGTGACCTAATCGGGAAGTTGGGTGGTGAGAGAGGCTGTGATTATGGTGTCAGCTGCATACTGGATCTGATTATGTTGCTCGTACTGCTCTAGTTAAAGGCCTGGTGCTGGAAGCAACTCTGTGACATTTGGTGCAATTTTGTTATGAATGCAACATTTGCTTTGTACTTAAGAGCAACACTACTGAATTATGGCGGAGATTTACTTCCAGCTTGTCATCAAATGTGATTTGTCATCTGGAAATCCATTCATAAAGGAATACTTGTAACAGGGTAACAGTTACAAACAGCTGTGACAAAGTCTTGAAACTCGAACTTCACTTAGTCGCAGAACTTGGCCACTTTGCAACAGGGATGTTGTGATGCAAGACCTGTGTCAATGAATGGAAGAACCTCAGCTTTGAAGTTTAGGATCTCCAGTGAGAATCTGAAGCTGTGAATGTCCCAGGCAAAAGGGTATATTTTTGTCAGAGGTTAAGTCTTGCCTGACCTTGCCTCTGCTACAGCAGTTGTCACTTCCCTCATTTAAAATATACTATAGCACAGGCAGCACGGTGGCACAGTGGTTAGCATTGCTGCCTACGGCGCTGAGGACCCAGGTTCGAATCCCGGCCCTGGGTCACTGTCCGTGTGGAGTTTGCACATTCTCCCCGTGTCTGCGTGGGTTTCGCCCCCACAACCCAAAAGATGTGCAGGATAGGTGGATTGGCCATGCTAAATTGCCCCTTAATTGGAAAAAATAATTGGGTACTCTAAATTTAAAAAAATATATATATACTATAGCACATGCCATACTCGACCAAAAAAAGTAAGCTTGATTTTCACGATAAAAATAGATATAAATAATTAATTTGCATTTACATATCGCGTTTAACAATCTCACGACATCTTAAAGCACTTTCCAAGCGATGTACTACCTTTGAAATACATTCACTGACCGAATGTATGACTAAGAAGTGGTTAAGGAGGGACAGCTAAATGCATCTCACCTGTGAAAACGTTAATTGCTGGAAAATCCTCAGTGCCAACGAAAAATAAATATAACCATTAAGCTGAGGATTGACTAAAACAAATGTTCCAGATTTCTTTGTGCCTCTGGGGCACAAGTGCTCTGAAAATAGTTGCTGACAGGACTTTGACTCAGACTTGTTTTCTCCTTTTCTATATGAAGGTGCTGTGAGAAAGATGAAGGTGATATGAACATCAGAATCACAGGATAATACAACACAGAAAAGGCCCTTCGACCCATCGAGTCTACACCGACGCATGAAAAACACCTGACCTGCCTACCTAATCCCATTTGCCAGCACTTGGCCTTGAATGTTATGACGTGCCAAGTGCTCATCCAGGTACTTTTTAAAGGATGTGAGACAACCCGCCTCTACCACCCTCCCAGGCAGTGCATACCAGACTGTCACCACCTTCTGTTTTCCTCAAATCCCCCCTCACTTTGAACTTTTGCCCCCTCGCAACTCACCCTTCAACCAATTGGAACAGCTGTTCACTATCCACTCTGCCCATGCCCCTCATAATCCGGTACACCTCCATCAGATCACCCCATAGTCTTCTCTGCTCCAGCGAAAACTACCCAACCCTACTCAAACTCTCTTCATACCTAAAATGTTTCATCCCAGGCAATACCCTTGTGAATCACCTCTGCACCCCCTCCAGTGCAATCACATCCTTCCTATAATGTGGTGACTAGAATTGCACACAGTAATCAGGCACCACGGTCTGAGTGGGATGCTCGGTAATGACTCCCACATGCTACGTGGCCCGTCCATCCAGAGAAATCAACTTGGCTTGTGTGAAGTGCTCACTATTAGCAAGAGTCTTCAGCCGTATGGCCAGAGGCCTCAGCAGTCAGTGGGGTTATGAATGGTCGATGGCGCAGACAGGCAAGGGTTGCCCCCAGCATGGGTAAACATGATCCAGGGGTTGGCATGGTGGTTCCGTGCGTGGTTGCCCCCGGTTCCCCCCCCCCCCCCCAGCGCCTCCCCCCCACCCTCCTATGATGGCCCACCCTTACGGAGGGTCCCCCAACCCCGCTGAGCACTGGGCTGGATAGCTCAAAGAGCCCCGGGCTCTTTGCATGTGAGCAAAACAGCTACTCACCTCCTCGACTTCCTGCAAAAGCCCGTCTGCCAGATTCGCATTTTTCAAAAGGAGTACTTAATCGGCGCCAGCGTGAGCACTTGCTGGGAAGGCCTGTGAATGACAGGAGGCTGTTGGATACGGGGTGGTTCCCATTAATTGTATGGAAATAGGGCTTAAGTGGTGATTGAATTGGTTTCTCAGCAAGCTACAGCGGGATCTCGATGTTCCCACAGGAGTAGGCCAATTGCATCGCAAACTGTTTGACGCCACTGCGATTCTTGTTTTCAGCTTCTCCTGCTATTTACCGGCCTCGTTTCGTCGAGTGAGAGCACAACAAGGTTGGAGAATCGCGTCCATTGTCATTAATATAAATGACAAACAATAGGGGACCCAGCACAGATCCCTGTTGTATGCCATTGGACACTGGCTTCCAGTCACTAAAGCAGCCATCTATCATCACCCTCTGTCTCCTACAGCTAAGCTAATTTTGAATCCACCTTATCAAGTTACTTTGTATCCCATGTTGTATTTATTTTCTTTATAAGAACCTTGTCAAAGGCTTTGCTGAAACCCATGTAAACTATATAAACTGCACTACCCTCATCGACACACTTGGTTAAATGCTCAAAAAATTCAATCAAATTTGTTAGGCATGACCTCTCTTTGACAAAGTCATTCTGACTATTCCTGATCAAACCTTGTCTCTCCAAGTGAAGATAAATTCCTTCAGAATTTTCGCCGATAGTTTCTCGACCACTAGTGTGAGACTCACTGGTCTGTAGTTCGCTGGCTTATCTCTGCAACCTTTCTTAAATCGTGGGACCACATTAGCTGTTCTCTAATCCTCTGGCACCTCTCCCGTAGTCAGAGAGGAATTAAACATTTGGATCAGAGCCCCTGAAATCTCCTCCCTAACCTCCCACAACACACTGGGACACAATGCATCCGGACCTGGAGATTTCTCCACTTTTAAGCCTGCCAACACCTACAACACCTTGTCCCTCCCTATGACAATTTGCTCAAGAACCTCACAGTCTCCCTTCCCGAGTTCTGTATCTACCTACTCATTCTCTTGGGTGAAGACAGATACAAAGTATTTGTTCAACACCCTGTCAATGTCCTCTGGCTCCACCCACAGATTTCCCTGTTGGTCCTGAATGGGCCCTACTCTTTCCCTAGCTATCCTCTTCCCATTGATATACTGATAGAATATGCTGGGATTTCCCCTACTTTTACCCGCCAGAGCTTTCTCATATCCCCTCTTTGTCCTCCTAATTGCTTTCTTAAGCTCCATCCTGCACTTTCTGTAGTCCACTAATGCCTCCATTGATTTGCTCCCCTTATACCTGCTGAAAGCCTCTCTTTTCGTTCTCATTATATCCTGAATGTCTCTGGTCATCCATGGTTCTCTGGGCTTGTTATTCCTTCGTATTACCCGAGAAAGAACATGCCCCCCACTGTTCTTCTGTAGATTTCCCCACAAGTCACTCTTTCCAGTCTACCTTGGCCAGATCCTGCCTTATTTTACTAAAACCCGCTTTCCCCCAATCCACAAACTTTGTTTGCAACCTGTCCATTTCTTTATCCATAAGAAACTTAAATTGTCCCATGTTGTGGTTGCTATCACTAAAACCTTCTGACCTATACATCAATCACCTGTGCGGCCTCGTTCCTCAGAATTATGTCCAACACTGCACCATCCCTTGTTGGACCCTCTTCTTATAGTAAAAAGTTCTCTTGTATACATTTTAAGAACTCCACTCCATCTAAGCCCTTAAAACAGGGACTAACTCAATTAATGTTGGGAAAGTTGAAATTACCCTATTATTATTTTTACACACCACTGCGAACTGCGCACATATTTGCCCGTCAGTTTCCCGTTAACTATCTGGGGCTCAATAAGAAACACCTGGCAATGTAGCTGTCCTTTTTTTTGTTCCTAAGCTCTACCAACAAAGCTTCATTTGTTGTCCCCTCCAAGATATCATCTTTCCTTTCCGCACTAACTGATTATTAACTAATAATGCAATGCCTCCTCCTCTTCTATCCCGTCCTCTGTCTTGCCTGAAGATTCTATATCCTGGGATTCCAATCCTGCCCCTCCCTCAGTCACGTCTCTGTGATGGCTACTATTTCACTCTAATTTGATTGCTTTTCAATGTTATAAGCTGTGTCCCTATTCTGCTAACGATCTGCATCCACTCTCCATGTCACATTAGTTTAAACTCCACCCAACAGCACGAGCAAACCCGCCAGCAAGGATGTTAGTCTCGCTCTAGATCAGTGGGCAGCATAGTAGCACAGTGGTTAGCACAGTTGCTTCACAGCTCCAGGGTCACATGTTCGATTCCCTGCTTGGGTCACTGTCTTTGCGGAGTCTGCACATTCTCCCCGTGTCTGCGTGGGTTTCCTCCGGGTGCTCCAGCTTCCTCCCACAGTCCAAAGATGTGCAGGTTCGGTAGATTGGCCATTCTAAATTGCCCTTAGTGTCCAAAAAGGGTCGGTGGGGTTTTTGGGTTACGGGGATAAAGGGGATAGGGTGGAGGTCTGGGGCTAAAGTAGGGTGCTCTTTCCAAGGGCCGGTGGAACTCGATGGGCTGAATGGCCTCCTTCTGCACTGTAAATTCTATGATCAGGTGTAGACTGTCCAGCTTGTAGAGGTCCCATCTTCCCCAGAAACAGACCCGGTGGTCTAGGAATCTAAAACCCTCACTCCTGCATCAACTCTTAAGCTATGCATTCATCTGTGCTATTCTCCTATATCTATACTCGCTAGCACATGGTACTGGGAGTAATCCAGAGATTACAACCCGAGAAGCCCTGCAGTTTAGTCTATTGCCTAACTCCCTCAATTCTTGATGCAAGACCTCATCCCTCTTTCTACCTCTGTCATTGGTACCAACATGTACCATGACTTCTGCCTTATCACCCTCCCCCTTCAGAATGCTCTGTGCCCGTTCAGAGACATCCTTGACCGTGGCACCAAGGAGGCAACATACCATCCTGGAGTCTCTTTTAAGTCCACAGAAGCTGCTATCTGTGCCCCTCACTATGGAGTCCCTATGACTATTGCTCTTCTGCACTTTGACTCTCCCTGCTGAACAACAGAGCCAGTCATGGTTCCACCGCTCTGGCTGCCTTTGTTGTTTTCCCCGATTGGCCATCCCCGCCTAGTATCAAAATGGTATACCTGTTAGAGCAGGGGACAGCCACGGGGGATTCCTGCGCTGACTGTCTTCCCCTTCTCGAGGTCACCCATCCATCTGCCTGCACTTTTGGTGTGACCAAATCGCTAAAACTCCTGTCTATGGCGTTTCCGCCACCTGCATGCTCCTAAGTGCATCCAACTGCTGCGCCAACCGATCCATACGGCCTGTGAGGAGCTGCAATTGGGTGCACTTCCAGCAGATTTAGTTGTCCGGAATGCTGGAAGTGTCACGGAATCCTACATCTCACAATTGAAGCATTTTACCCCATTTATAGCACTAATTAATTAATTAATTAAAAAATAAATACTTATTAAATTAAGTTACAATTACTATATGTTCTCTAACCAAATTTCTACTATAAATATTAAATGATAAATACACTAATCTCCATCCCCCAGTTTAGTTACCACTCTATTTAGTTAATTAATTAGTCAGCAATTAGCCAATAATACAGTTATGAAAATAGTTCACCATTGCCAACAGCTATTAGAAAAATAAGCAGGAGAGCCACATCTGCAAACTCATATTTTAAAAGCGCAACTAAACACCCAAAAGCTCCCTTATTTGTATTGAAAGTGGCCATTTCAAACACTCCACCTGAGATAACTCCCAGCTTTCGGCATCAGAAATCATCCAGTCGCCAATAGGTCCCTAGTATAGCTGTAGCACCTTGGTGTGACTTTTCTTAAAAGCCAGAACTTCATAAATATTACTCTTTTACCTGCTGTAACATATCTATGTTTCCCTATAGAATTGCCTGATTTATTCAGTCGGCACTCTTTATCCTTAAGGTTAAACTAATACCATTTATGAATATTCTTGACATGGCTGAGACTGTGCCTTTCTGTAGGTCTCTGCAGAAATCCTTTCAATTTGTTCCCACACCTTTTGGAAATGGGCAAGTATTCCTCCACAACCATACCTGGGGTGAATGCTAGGGGATTAGGGAGAGAGTCACAGCAGGAATAGGAGGTTTACATCAACTCACTAATGAGGAGCAAAGACCTAATGCTCAATCTCAATTCCGAAGGCCTTTCAATTGAATAAGAGAATGTTAGCATTTAATGAACCAGTGATACAGTATTCTGTTTATTACATGGGGAATACTGTTTCCATTATAAACACCTTTTCAAGTGAATGTGCCTGGATGTTCAGGCCATCATGTAATAATTCACTGCAGTCAGCACTTTAAACCTCAGAGCAATGAGTTATTACCTGGCCAGGCAGTGAAATATTTATCTCTTTCATTTTAACTGATTTACGTCGAAATTCTGGGATGACTAACGTTGTTCATTGTTACTATAAAGGATGGCCCTATGCAGAATCTCTGCATTGTCACATGAAGCTTGCTGCCTTTTTTAAAAGCTGTTGAGAATTGAAATTGACACTGTGTAAATGGGCATTGTCGACAGAGCGAGAGATTTGTTTTTAACTCCTTAGATTACTGGTGCAATCCATTGTTGGACTTTAATGTCTTTCAACGATAATGTACATCTAACTCACCTGTTCTTTTTCCAGAACACAAATTAAATGTTCCATTCCACAGCTATAACTTAAAATAGTTTCCCACCAATTGCCAATTTACTTCCCTACATTTGTTTATCTGTATGGCCCCTACTAATGAGGGGAGTAAATGGAAAGGTGGGGAGGGGTGGGAGGGGGGCGGTGCAGACGCCATTTGGGGATATAGAATTTTCAGCATGCCACAAAAAATAATTGAACTGTTAATACAATTGATTCTGATTTCCAAGTGTAACATTTTGGTAGAGGACATTTTGTTACTGACTTTCCAGTTCATGTTTTCCATGTACTGTTTGCTACCAGACGTTTTTCCATGGTACACAATCGATGCAGAGTTCATAGCTCATCTTAAAAGATGTTTAAAAAACTAAATGTTGCTAAATTAAAACAATAAATTGAAACATAAGGTTCAATTTGTACAACGTTTTACATTGCCAATTCTCCATTTTAAGTGTATGCGCATACTTAAGTGAGAAAATTTCATGATGTAAATCCTGTTAATATGTTACTATGAAAGAGAAAAATGTGAAATGTTCATCTGATGCTTAGGCTTAGACACTGAACTTTCATCTCTGAGACCTGAATTTGAAACCAGCCTTGAGTTATCGGATGAAAGTCTCATCTCTCTCCTCGTTGGATGGGTTCTCTGTGAAATACATTGGGCAGACTCAATCCAGAGGACCCATATGTTTATTGGTGTAAGAAGTGGAAATAATAGCACTAATATCTCTCACCCTGATATATACAAAATCTGGCATTTTTAAAAAATGTCCCTGTTGAAATTTATGTCTGTGAATGGGACAGTATAAGACCCGCTGTGTAACTGCAGCCAGGTGGTTCCAGAAAGTACAGAGTGTGACTAAACTGACTGCTATTTTGTTTCTCAAAGCACATTTCATGACGTTAGATTATCTCAAAGCACTCTACGGCCAATTAATTACTTTTTTGGAGTGAAGTCATTTTTTGTATGGGCAAATAGACATCTAATTTGTGCATAGAAAGATCTTACAAACAGCAGGGAAACAAATGATTGGATCATCAGTTTCTGGGGATGGCTGGGGAATAAGTATTGGATTTGATTTATTGTCACGTGTACCGAGGTACAGTGAAAAGTATTGTTCTGCGTACAGTCCAGACAGATCGTACCAAACATGAAAAAACATAGGACACACATAAATACACATAGACACAGGCATCGGGTGAACATACAGAGTGTAGTACTACTCTGTAGAGAAGATGCTTGAAGAGATCAGATCAGTCCATAAGAGGGTCATTCAGGAGCCTGGTAACAGCGGGGAAGAAGCTGGGCGCGATTCTCCGCCCCCCACGCCGGGTGGGGGAATAGCGGGAGGGCCTCCCGATATTTTTCACGTCCACCCGCTATTCTCCCCCCCCACCCGACGCCCGACCCACGCCACGAATCGCCGCTCGCCGTTTTTTACGGCGAGCGGCGATTCTCCGAGGCCGATGGGCCGAGCGGCCGGGCCTTCACGCCCGTTTCACCATGGCAGCAAACACACCTGCTTGCTGCCGTCGTGAAACGGGCGCCAGATGCCCGTTTGGGGCATCTAGAGGCCCGATTGGCACGGGAGCACCACGACTGTGCTCGGGAGGGGACAGGCCCGTAGTCGGTGCCCACCAATCGTCGGGCCAGCGTCCAAAACAGAAGCACTCTTTCCCCTTCACCGCCCAGCAAGATCAAGCCGCCACGTCTTGCCGGGCGGCTGAGGAGAAAGACGCCAACTGCGCATGCGCGGGTTGGCGTTGTCCAACCTGCGCATGCGCGGCTGATGTCATCGGCTGCATCAGCCGCCGTGACACTTGACGAGCGGCCTTGACAACCGTCGTCAAGGCCGCGCCGCCGTGACGCATGGGGCCGGAAGTGGCCGTGAAGGTTGCCGTGGGTCACGGCATGTCCCACGGCAGCCTTTACGATTCTCCGCCCGCTGTTTTTGAATCTGTTAGTGTGTGTTCTCAGACCTTTGTATCTCCTGCCCGATGGAAGACGTTGAAAGAGAGAATAACCTGGGTGGGAGGAGTCTTTGATTATGCCTTGAAGAGATGCTTTGATTATGACTGATGATTTACTTTCCATATGCGGAATGGAGGAAGAAAGTTTTGTACAACACATCAGCTGGAGAAAAAAAGGACTGTATCAATTGCGCAAGGCGTCTTGCAATATGTTCAGTATCTACGTATAATGATGTAGCCCCAATGCTTGCTCATATGTGCCTTGCTTTGAGGTGGAGGGCGTTAAGGAGTACATGCTCTGGCTAATGTTCCTTCTATTCTATCATGGCTGTAAAGAGGATATTTCTATATGAGGGATAAACAGAACATCCATGGATCTGTTTCCTGTGTGTTATTTACCACTATTCTACAACTGTGATCAGCTTCTTTAATTTTTCCACTTTCTACATGTGAGTTCGCAGTAGCTTCTGGCTGTGTTGACCTTCAGATTGCACATGTTTAAAAACCCTCTGCATAGAGCTGAGTGAGGGATGTTGCTGAACTCATATTGTTCTTCCCTCCCCCCACAGATTTCTCCTTTACTCTCCTCAAGGCACTGATGTGCGTTGGGGTGCAATCATGATTGCCTTCAGATTTCCCACCCAAGCAGCCATTCTTTCAATGCGAGTCCATGTCAATAGACTATCCCTACCCTGGGGAAGTATCACAGTCATATTAATTGTTCAGGGGAAATAGCAGCAAAGACAGCTATATATAAATTAAATAGATATATGTATTAATATTTAACAGACTCAGTGAACCTTGGACAAAATGCCTGCTTATAGAGGATGGATATTATATGTTATATTGTTACGACCTTTTCCTTGGGTAAGTTTCTGCTGACTGACATATTTTTGTTGTTCTTATTTGCAGTTTATTTTTGGAGCATGAGGAATCTACTATTCAATTCCCCCCTTTTGTATTTAGCCACTTTGCTCAATGTAAAAGGGATGCATTTTAGAGTTCACTGACGATTACAGAAGGTTACGATTTTTTGTTAATGCCCTTTTTGCAGTATTATTTTCCACTTTGTACCACTTGCGCAGAGTGCAAATAAAAGTGTCTCTGTGAGTCTTAAAGCTTCACTCCTGTGGCCAAGGCATTTTAAATAATGCGGTTGATTGCCAGTCCACTTTCCACAAGTAGAATTTAGATAATTGTCTTTTTTCCTTTAAAAAGTTTCTAAGCTTTGTCAAAGTAATTTTTTTGATCAGTATCTGGATGACATTTCTCCCCTACTCACCTCCATGTTTAGCACATTTCCTTTCAAACACAACATTGGAAGACACCATTATACCACCTAGTGGTCAGACTGAGAACAGGCAAACATGTCAGTAAATTGAAGCCCTCAAGTCAAATCGAAAGTTGGTAACTAAACCCATTGACCCAAAAGATTGACTTCAACCAGAATGCATCTCCCCCGACCAAATTTCATCTGTTTTAGTGTGTCTCTGAAAAAAGACACACATCACTTGAAAGCAAATGGTGAACGAACAGGAATCTAAAAACATCATTTATCTTCTGACTTATGAGTGGCTGCAAAAAGTAACATTTTATACAGAACAACAAAGCCAAGTCAGACCACTTATAGCAAGTTTGTTTATTGTTTTCAGTTCAACTTCTTCAATGGTGAAGGTATTGACTCATTCTGGAGAACAGTTCTGCAGACTCTCTATCCTCTTGTACTTTACCCAAGGAACAATTATTTCTGTGTGACCAGGCTATTCTATCACAGCAAGCATCACATTTCAGGCTGATTCAATGTTCAGTGAGAGATGCTGGAGGACAATCAGGAATAGGGGGCAGGATTCACCGAGCCCCGCGCTGGGCCGGAGAATCGCCGCAACCATGCCACACCGCATCGACGCCGGCACGCAATTCTCCGAGGAGCGGAGATCGGCGCCATTTGCGCCAGTGCGTTTGGTGCGGCGCCGACCGCGGGCCGCTGTCTGCGGTTGGGCCGCCAATTCTCTGGCTTTGATGGGCCGCGCGGATGTGTGGAAACAGCAGAGTCCCGCCGGCGCCGTTTACACCTGCTCGCAGCTGGCAGGAACTCTGCGCGCAGGATCGAGGGGCGGCCTGTGTGTGTGGGGGGGGGGGGGGGGGGGGGGCTCCGATGGGATCTGGCCCGGGGTCAGGGCCCACCAATCGGTGGGCCGGCCTCTCCAGCGCCAGCCCTAATTTGTTACGTGGCCAGCCCCTGAACCCCCACGCCATGTTGCGTCGGGGCCGGCACGTTGAGGAAGTCCCCCGCACATTCGCGGGTTGGTGCGGCGCCACTGCGCATGTGCGGGTTGGCGCGAAGGGAGGCTGGAGCGTAGTGCCCGTGCCCGTTTCGTGCCGTTGTTAAACGCGATGGCGTTCATGACGGCGTGGACACTCTGCGTCCATTTCGGAGAATCCCGCCCAGGAACCCTGGCTAACGTTGCTCTCTCTCTAGACCAACACAGCACAACTAGCACAACAGCAAATTATTGTAAGCCTACTGCTGCCATGGTTGAGATCACTAACCCAGCAAATCAGGAAACCTTTAAATTTCTGCGTTGTTTGGCACTGATGGTGTCTTTCACCTTGCATCCTGAAGGGTGCTTCCTGTTTCAGAGTTTTTGTAAAAAAAACTTCTATTGTATTGTGTACCTCAGAGACATTATTGTAAAGTCAACTCTGCTGAAGGTGAATGCCTGAGATGTGATAAGAAACTGAAAATCTGAATGGTCTTGCATTCATTGCAGCCAGTTATGTTAAACACTGCTTGCTAACTTGCAGTGTGTTAACTGAATATTGATCCACATTACAATGTTTAGCATCTGCAATTATGTAGTTAGCTTTCGTATGAGGTTTCATTAAGTAACCAATCGGGTGAACTATAGAATGTGAAATGTAATTGCTGCTTATTTTTCAGACACACTTACATTACAGTTAATGGCTGTGAGAACTAGTGACAAGCCTCCTTGTTTGACAGTTAGCAGCTGGAGCACTCCCTTCATCCTGCTCACCAGCTCAATGGTGTAGATCACTCCACACAATGGAAATTACGATAGACGTCACTGAGTCAACCTTCTTATATTGTTTATTTGATCACTGTCAGTTTTCCTTCAGCTTACGATGAGGCACTGATCTGCTACGAGTCAATTTCTCGATTAACAGAAATCCTGTGATCTACCCTATTTCCTCACGGGTCTCCGTTAGTAGTGGAAGGCTCAATGACTATGGCGTTTACTTAATTATTTGCAGTTCAGGCTTGGTACAGGATAGAGAAAGATGTTAGTTCCCCTGGAATGCACTTCATGCCAATCAAGCACATAACGAAAGGGTATCACTGTGTTAGCGTGCGAGCAATCCACCACCATTACCCTCCTTATGCCACAGACTAAACAGGGAAGAGCCACAAAGTCTTAAATTAACTGACCCAAGTAAAATGCCAGCACTGCTGAAGTGAGCAGGAATTCAGAATGCAGGTCACAGCTTGGCTGATAGAATTGCGGGGTAGATATTCCTAGACTTACAGCACTACCTAGTGGACAAAAGGCTAAACACCTTTTTTCCAGATGAGGAAATAAAAAGTCATTTTTCCATTGGTTTGTGGTGAGCCTGGCAATAAGACAAGCAATGATAGCTGGATTTTCTCTGTCTTAACTGAATGCTTCCCTTTCTTCCTAAATAAACCCTACCGTATAATATTCCACAGCTATGTGGCTTGTATAATTTTATTACACCCACATGCTTGGTGTCGCTTTACTGCCTAAGCCATGCTAAGTTGGTTTTATCATTGGTTGGAGAGCTTATTATTTTCAGCATTTGGTGGGACAGTAAATTTTGTGGGTTTGAGTTCTTTCATTTTATTTGACTTGTTTAACACTTCGTAAAATTTAACTGGTCTGCTTGGTGTTTACAAGGCCACAGAAGTACTGGCAGCCTGTCAGAGCTCTTTTTATTATGATACTCAGTGAAATATTACTGGGCCTCCGCTAATCATGCCAAGACCTTTATGGAAAGCCAAGGGATTATCCAACATCATTTCCCTACTGATAAGTTATAGGATGGATACAACGAGTCCAATGGAACTTTCCCCCAGAGAGGAAAAAGGGAAGTGTGGGGAATTTGTGCTATTTATATGACAGGAGTTTCCGTATTTTTCCAGGCATCGCTTTGTGCCTTTGCAGCCATTAAATATTTCAGTCTGAAATCAACTGTTAGGCCTTAATTAGACCAGAAAAAAATGGAAAAGTTAACTTGTATAAACAAACAATGTAGACGTAATGCGTGATTAATGTTATCAATTAAAAAATTATCTGCTCATTGTACTTTGCTGCTCTTTCTTCTCTTGGTGTTCAGATGTTATTATTTTGTTATTTCTGTTTAAATGAGTGGAAACAAAAGCTTGCCTGTGACTCCTTGGAGCACAATTGGACAGTTTGAAAGCAGCTCCATTACTTGCTGCGTGTATCTGCACACCAAATAGACCATAAAACAGAATGAGTCTCTGCATATGTAAACAACTTGTTTTGGGAAGTTATTATTGTTCCATAAAGTTGGTGGTTGGCATTGTCACAGCCTTTCACTACACATAATTTGATATTTGTTTATTCCCAATTCAAAATGGACACCAACTTTCCGGGTTAATGCTGACGCTAAAAGATATCAAGACTTGCACTGTTCTCACCAGCCATGAAGATTTTCAAAATGTCATGCATGCTGTGCATTCTCTCCTTGGCAGACTTAACACATATCCCAAATAATGCACATAATTTGTAAGTACCACTGTAATAATGGGGAGGAACAACAGATTATGAGGAATTTAGGGATATTTCCCCATGCTACCCCAGAATGATGCTAACCTTTAAAAGAAATGGTGTGTAGTTTTTATCATTTTCAAGTATGATATACATTTCTTCAGCTACAATTCAGTGCAACAACAGCGCTGGTACAACACCACAGAAGATACAGTAGGAAAATACAGTATAGAAAATACAGTAGGGAAGTTCTCCCATTGATGAGACCCCCAGAATGCATTCAAAATTGGGCCCAAAGAATTTGCAAAACACTTTGGCTGTTTTCCTTGTGTGATTTGTTATGTTTTCTTTGTCTGCTATAATTTACTCTGACTGGACATAGGACCTTTTGCTCTGTTGTCTAGGTCTGTGATACTTACTGAGTTAACTCTGGATGGGTGACAAGGCAGACATCTGGCTGTCAGCTACAATTACACCCCTGCACATGAAATTGTTTATAAATACTTTGGTTTTCCTTTGAACGCAGAACTGTGACAAATAGCAGTTTTGGGTCATTAATGTAAGGGTTGAGCCAATTTAAGGATTAAAAAGGATTAAAAGAGATTTATGAGAGGCATTGTATCCATTTTACTGAGAGGGAGTCTCCTTTCCAGCACTATCTCCGTGATGCTGTTTCCTTTAATGGCCAACATAACCAGACTTTGAATGCAGTCAGACCATTTCTAGAACTCCTAATCAGATTGCCAAAAGGAGTTTACAACTGTCCAAAATTAAAACAGTGCTATTTTCCAGAACTTTCTTGTGGCATTTTACATTGATAATAAGAAGTCGTGGATAATAATCCAGAAATTATGAGTTCACAATATTAGGGAAGATGCTACAAGTGAGGTTTGCGATCAAACATTTGTCGATCTATTTAATTATGTGGAGCCATGTTTGTTATGAATAAATATGGCACATCTCTTAAGGTAAAATAGAGACTTCTTCGGTCTGAACAATTCCTTTACACAGTCATAGTGGGATGCAGGTGCCAAAGATAGTAAAAGAAATATCAATCCATTCTATTTGTTCCCAAAGGACAAACTTTGACTTTCATGGTGAGATGTTCATTTTAAAAAAAAATATGAGATTATTCAAATGACTGCCACTATCTTTGGAGTGGAAATAAGAATTTCTAGTTTAAACAATACTAACTGAAGAACAAGACTACAGACAGCCGCAGAATAAGTTAGTTTCGAACCCTTAACTGATGTGAATCCAGGCACCAGCACTGACAACACAAGAACAGGTTTTGTATTATGACCCTATTGGAACCAAGTACAATGTTTCTGAATCAAACCATAAAGTGTACTTGTTGTCAGTCCATGAAACATATGTGGTTAATAATGTCCTTGCTGTAGATTTATTATAAGATGTGTAATGATCATTTTATACATGTTACTTTTGAAGTTCTTTGGCCACATTTATATTGATGCAAGCTTGCAGAGGCTTTAAATCTCATTTATTGGACAATTAGCACCGGTAGTGTACAAAATAATGACTGGTGCAGAGATTTTAATGTAAACTGCGGCTTGTATGTAGTGATTAAAGGAGTTAGATCCTAGCTCAGCCTCCAACAGGCAGTGCTGTTTTTCTGCCGGATCTGTCAGCATTAAAGCTATAGAGAAGAAATGTGCGTCGAGTGGCTCTTGAGGACTCTGATGTTTCAGCCATGGATCATTTTAGTAGTGTACCTACTGAGCAATTAAAATGCATTTATTGTGGACTCTCTGGTACAATAGTTACCTCCCTCTGACAAGTCAAGCAACTCACTCGTCCTTTGGTTCCATTTTCGTCCCTCCTTGACTCAGTTTTTTCAATGGTAAAAGGAATAAGCCTTCTCCCTCTTGCATTGGCTGTGTTTTGTCAAGCATATTTAAAGCAGCTTAGGATGGATGAATAACCCTTATGAGAATATACATTATACTTAAGCAAGTGCTTTGATCAGTTGATTGCTATTAAAATATATACCAGAGATTCACTGCACTTCAGAAGGTGTCACTATTCTTTGCGAGAGGCTCTATTATAAACAAAGAAGTTTCATAGGCAGTAGAAAGCAAACGTTAAGCATTTTAAAAATAAATTGCAAACGTTTTAATCTAAAACAGGGAGCTTCCTTATCCTGGCCACATCAATAAATGGCTCATTCCCTGTGCCAAGTGGACCTTTTTATGCTCAAGCCCCCCATTAAACATGTATTTCGGGCATGATTTAACGGAAATGACTAAGTCCCCGTGCCGGGCATGTTTAGCCAGATGTTTCCCGGCGTTAATTGCCCCTCTATTAAAAGGGACTCTGCTTCATTTCTGGGCCTAAGCGATGAACGGCCTGGGTAAGGCACCCGTTGCCAGGCTGGCAGTGCCATGGTGGCATTATGGGTGCCAGGGTACCACCCTGCCCAGAGCCCGACCACCCGGGGGCGCCCGATCACCTACAAGACCCCCCAAATGCCTGGTCACATTTGTGGAACCAGGGGTAATGGCGCCAGATGGAGTCTCTGTGGCAAGGCTGTTCAGTCCCAGGCGCTGGGTAGATCCGGCATAGACATATTCAAGTGGGGCGGTACGGTGGCACAGTAGTTAGCACTGCTGCCTCACAGTGCCAGAAACCCTTGTCTGATCCCAACCTCAGGTGGCTGTCTGTGTGGAGTCTGTATATTCTCCCCATGAGCTGAAACAGCTGGCTTGTAATGCAGAACAAGGCCAGCAGTGTGGGTTCAATTTCCATACCAGCCTCCCCGAACAGGCGCCAGAATGTGGCGACTAGGGGCTTTTCACAGTAACTTCACTGAAGCCTACTTGTGACAATAAACGATTATTATTATTATTATGTCTGTGTGGGTTTCCTCCAGGTTCTCTGGTTTCCTCTCACAGTCCAATGATGTGCAAGTTAGGTGGATTGGACATGATAATTTGCCCCGAGGTGGGGTTACAGGATAGGGTGGGAAATTGGGACTAGGTAGAGTGCACTTTCAGAAGGTTGGTGCAGAATCGATGGGCCAAATGGCCTCCTTCTGCACTGTGGGGATTCTATGATTATTCTATAATTCTGATACTCACTTGAATAGGTAAATCTGGATCCCGACCTCAATGGGTAAGATCCAGATCACAATGCTTTGCGGGATCTAACTCGCGAGATCCAGTTAGATCTCACGAGATGTGACAAGGCTGTTAAATCTTGCGAGATTTACCAGCCTTGTTACAACCCAAGTAGGGCGTGATGAGACTAATCCTAATGTCAGCCAATGAGTGCAGGAATGGAATTCAGCGTCATATGGATACCATGGCTGGGCCGAGATTCTGGAATACATTTCTAGAATACCTAACTAACATTCTCAGTACTCAGTTACTTTTATCACTTCAGCTGTCGAATACTTTCTTGCTAAGATTCACTGAGTGTGTGTGAGTGTGAGTGTGTGTGCGAGTGAGTGAGCAATCGCTAATCAACAGTGACCAAGGTCCTGTGAGGAGGAGTCCATCACAGTTGCTCGAAAAGGCTCGGAGCAGAAATGACCAAATAGTGAGGTCTGAAGTGAGTAATTAAAATGATCCCAGAATTTAACACTGATCTTCCTGAAATTAATCAGTGCATTTCAGAAACAAAGCGGTTGAAATTGTCACCAGTCAATGGATAGCCATAAATAGGCACTTTCTCAATGACTGGGAGAACTTTGTTTAGTATACTTTATTCCTCCTTTTTATTATTAGGTAGATTTGAATAGGATCATATGGTTTTGGGAATTCCATGGCAGAAAAAACACACCCTGTATTTCTCTGATAGCAGTTTCAAAGAGATTCTACAGGGCATGTGACACTGATGATAAGCATTACCAGCCATTTTGTGAACTATTCACTTAATTGCAATCAATATATAATTATCGTTAAATTAATCAGTTCAATCAAAAAGTCAATAACTCTTTCCAACTTATTTTGTTCCTTTGTCCTGCCTGTTTGCTGTGTTAAAGGAAACTGTGTGCTAAATAATACTGCGAGATCTGTGAAATCGCCCTGAATTACTCAGCCCTATTTTGAAGCTTTGATATGTATTTGACCTTTACAAAACATACTCTTACTGTCCTGCATCAGCGGCACTACAGAAAACAGATGCAAATGGCATTTGAAGAATTAATTTCACGTATCAAAATTAATTGCCCACCTTTGTAATTCAATTATTGTTTAGTTCTATTCTATAGAGCATTGTGAATTTCTGATTTGGTAATGATAAAGCTGTTGTTCCCTCAAATGTTATTTACATGAATAAAACAGGAGTACATGAATTACAAATAAATAATACATTCCAATATTTTATATTAATGTGCACTGGTTATTACTGAAAAAGGAAAATAAAAGTATTATTAACATTTTATTTCTATTAGTTATTAAGCAGAACGATAGTGTGGGTGTTTTATATGACTATGTTTATCTTTTTAGTAAGCCAAAGTATTTGGGGTGGGTGGGCGGAGGTGCTGGGTTCAAGAGGTGGGTGAGGCTGAAGGGGAGAATGACCTTTATGGAGTGTGTCTGATGGGAACAGTTTAGCAGCAAAGGAGGTACTGGTGTCCAGCAGAGTTCACTCACTATTACTAAATTGCGCTCTGTGATTCACCAAGTTGTTCCTTCAATTTAATAAATTATCCCTGAAGTAGACTGCTTGCAATTATTCGGGGTGGGTGAGACAGGGTATGTAAGGAGTCATGGAGAGGTCCAATATTTCCTTTACTGGGCTCCTTACAAGCAGCAATGGAATAAAAATCAAACATACTACAGCACAATATTGCTAATGAGCTACCACTTCAAGCACAGCATACATTTATAATCAGGGATGCATGAACAGGTAAGGAAGCAATAAACTGAAAACAAAACGTGGTATTAAACCTGAGTTCAAGGGAGACCTCCAATCCTGACTAACCCTGCTCCCTTAATTTCCACTAAGTCCCAGAATCTGGACCCTCCCTTCATAGTTTATCAATGGGGGTCTGTTAATGGGTCAAGTTTTAGCTTGTGACACAATCCAATAAACATACATCAGACAAGTAGTGTTGTGTTTGGTAACCCTAACTTGAAACATTCAGGTGCAGCTTTAGATATATATTTTTCGAAGCAAATCAGTGTGCCCTGTTGCATCAACGCTAATCAGATGAACGTTTGCCTTTTGTCCTGAATATTTCCTTTCTGATTTTGCACTGTGGTGAAGATGAACTGCTGTTGGCATTCATTGCAAGCCTTATCAATAGCAGACAACATGCAGGAATACATTGGCAAACTTATGAGTTCTGAAAATGTCCTTTTCATCTGCTACCTCACTGGGTGAGACTGTATTCACCACCACCATCTCCGTATTGTGCATTTTTCATTTATTAGTGTCTGTTTCTAAGCTTTGAAACACTCATCAGTTTTTAGAAATGTACATGGAGCAAGACCTTCAAACGCGAAAGAGGAAGTGCAATTTCCCAGCTTATTACTACTCAATCAAGTTGTAGTGAGAACATTTTGTGCAAAAAACAACTTGGAGAAGTGAATAAGAGCCCATTGCTGGATATTCAACCCATTAACCCAATTTCTGTACAATAGACAATCTGTGGAAGAGACATCAACATCATATTAAAGTTACAATCCATACAATTTCTCCCTCTCTTTAGAAACCGAGTCATATGTACTTGAAACATTTACTCTGTTTTTCTCCCCACATATGCTGCAAGACCTGCTGAGTTTTTCCAGCATTTTCTGTTTTTATTTCAGATTTCCAGCATCTGAAGTATTTTGCTTTTATAATATTCAAGACAACTTGAATTCACGACATGGCACAAACTGAACCTTCTCCATAACTGGCACACACGGCTCTACAATTTAACTAGGAAAAAAAGCTAATGTGGGATCACTAAAGTCAGCTGGCATTATATCCGTAAGAAGTCTTACAACACCAGGTTAAAGTCCAAAAGGTTTGTTTCAAACACGAGCTTTCGGAGCACTGCTCCTTCCTCAGGTGATTCTACCAACTTGGTTGGAGGTTCCAGGAGCGCGACATCGAGGCGCTCCTGGACGCTGTAGAGCAGAAGAGGGAGGCCCTTTACCCCGGACACAGCCGCAGGGTTACCCCACGCCTCAGCCGGTGCCTGTGGAGGGAGGTGGCAGAGGCCGTCAGCACTGTGGCTGTAACACCAAGGACAGGCGCCCAGTGCCACAAGAAGGTGAATTACCTCATCAGGGCAGCCAGGTTGAGTAACCACACCCGATGTGCGGCACACGCCCAGGTGCAACCAACCCTAACCTTAACCCTAATGTGCTGCGTACCTATGCTAATATACGCATAACCTCTGGCCTGCATGTATATCCCTGCCTAACACTGTTGCCCTTTATACCTGCCACCCACCCGCCCGACCCCCCTTAGGAGAAGCATGCACACAACAACAGGGAGCGTGAGAGGACCGGAGGGGGCCCAGCTTATGAGAGACCACTCACCATTCCCCCCATATCCCCCATTTCCCCCTCCCCCATATCCCCCAATATCCCCCCATATCCCCCTCCCCATATCCCCCTCCCGTTATCCCCCAATATCCCCCTCCCCCATATCCCCAATATTCCCCCTCCCCCATATCTCCCCTCCCCATATCCCCCTCCCCCATATCCACCATATCCCCCCCTCCCCATATCCCCCTCCCCCATATCCCACCTCCCCCATTTCCCCGATCACCGCCTGTGTGTCTAACCATGCTGCTGTATTGTGTATTGCAGGACCAAACGTCGAGGCACCCGTCCCCGTGGATGCCGACTGCCCGCAGGAGGCCCCAGGGCAGCCGCGAGACAGGGACAGGCCCGTCCCCTCCGGCATGGAAAACGCCCGCAGGATGCCCCAGGGCAGCCACGAGACAGGGACAGGCCCGTCCCCTCCGGCATGGAAAACGCCCGCAGGATGCCCCAGGGCAGCCACGAGACAGGGACAGGCCTGTCCCCTCCGGCATGCAAAGCCCGTAGGATGCCCCAGGGTGGCCACGGGACAGGGACAGGCCCGGAGCAACATGGAGGCGACACCCCTGTCTTGTGCAAGTGTGGCGACACAGGCGTGTGACACCCAGCGACGAGTGGAGCAGCCATTGGCCCCCGTCGCAGCCGAGCCAGGCCACCTCTACCCAGGACAGCCCTACCCAGGACACCACGACCCAGGGCACCACTACCCAGGACAGCCCTGCCCAAGACACCAATACCCAGGAAACCCCTACCCGGGACACCGACACACATGACACCGAAAGATAGGACAGTGACACATAGCAGACGGGTGGACACGAACCCCCACCCCAGGGGACCATGGATTCTGGGTCGCACGATGCTCACGACACAATGCCACTGCTGTCTCCAACACCCTCCACCATCGCAGAGACACTCACCTCGGTTGGGCACTTTAGTGATGAGGCTTCTGGTACACTCACTGGTTCGCACAACACAGCCGGACTGGTACAGCAGGTGGAGGTAGGAGCAGCAGAGGGGCCGGGAGGTCGGAGGGCATCCTGGCGCAAACAAACATCTGCCGCCCAGACGGGTCCCAGGTTCCTGAAGTCATCACACCCACCCATAGACCCGATGCAGTCACCGAACCAGGGATGATCGAAGGGGGTGACGGCCGGCTTGCGGCAGCTGTAGATGCAGGTGGAGGAGTGCGCCCGCGTCCATGAGCTGGGAGTGGTGCCGGTCAGTCGTGCCTCCCAGGCCGACACCGCAAGGGTGGCGTCCGTGGTGGAGGCAATAGGTGCGACGGTTTCAGACATGGGGAGCAGTGTGCAAGGCCTGGGGCTTTCCGTGCAGGCGGCGTCTATGGCACAGGACATGGCTGCCCTCTCACCGGAAGCAATGAGCCAGAGCCAGCAGTAGATGGCAGAGGCGCTCAATGCCATGGCCCTGTCTCAGCAGACCATGGCCCAGTCCCAGCAGGCCATGGCCCAGTCTCAGCAGACCATGGCCCAGTCCCAGCAGGCCATGGCCCTGTCTCAGCAGGCCGTGGCCCAGTCTCAGCAGGCCGTGGCCCAGTCCCAGCAGGCCATGATCCAGTCTCTGCAGACTGTGGTCCAGTCCCAGCAGGCCATGGCCCAGTCCCAGCAGGCCATGGCCCAGTCTCAGCAGACCATGGCCCAGTCCCAGCAGGCCATGGCCCTGTCTCAGCAGGCCGTGGCCCAGTCTCAGCAGGCCGTGGCCCAGTCCCAGCAGGCCATGGCCCAGTCTCTGCAGGCCATCGCTGAGGGCATCGGTGCCATTGCCCATGTACTGTCCGGCATCGCCCAGACACAGACAGGGATGGCCAACTCCCTGAGCTCCATGGCTGCAAACTTGCAGACCCTTGTTGATACCAGCACAAGCCTCCAGGACTGGCAGCGCCAGGTGTTGGGGGGGCGTTGGATGATCGGTCCGTTCGCATCCCTGACCCATGTAGAGGCCTGGGGGCCATCAGGCACCCCGAGGGAGGAGGAGGTGCTGGGGCCCGTCCCGGGTCCCTCTATAGGGGAGGTCCTAGAATACCGTGGCATCTTGGACTCCCCGCCTTCGTTCCCAGGTGCATCTGGTGGGCAACGGGCAGGACAGGCTTGCAGCTCGCCATTCCAGTCACCCGAGCTGCAGCCTGGCCCATCTAGGCTGGGCCACCCCAGGAAACGGCCGCCAAAGGAATCCCGAGTCACAGGGCATGAATCACAGGAGACCACCTCCAGTTCTGCTGCACCGTCTGGGGAACCACCTAGGCGTAGTCAAAGGGCCCGTGAGGCCAAACAATTAGATACTGAGTAAGTTGGCACGGGTGCAGGGCACCGACGAGTTATAGGGCGAGGGCATGTGTATGGACTGTTTGTCATTAAAATCACTTTCACACATACCAATCTGCCTTTGTGCTCTGTCTGAAGCGTGCGGGGGCGTGGTGTGAGTTGAGCGCCAGTGTGTGTGTGAGGGGTGGTATTATGTCGGCCCCAGGTGAGTGTGCCCCCTTTCCCCCCTGGTCTCCCTCGCCATCCCCCCGGGCAGAGGACGGGACCGTGCGATGCAGTGTCACGGCCGCATGCAGAGATGGTCCGGGTGGAGGGTGGTACTGTGGCCATGGGTCAGACATTGTCCAACGATGTAGAGCCAGGAGTTCATCGCAGGGCGGGTCGTCATCATCCCCCATAGCCTGCGATAGACACGCTTCCACCGGCGACCGTGTGAGCCCGGCCCATTGTGCCGCAGGTGGATCTGCAATGGAGAGGTGGTGTGCATGCGGGTGGGTTGAGGGTGGTTGGTGGTGGGTGGGTGGCTTGAGGGTGGTTGGTGGTGTGCATGCGGGTGGGGTGGGTGTGGTTGGTGGGTGGGTGGGCGTGGGGGTGAGGGTGGGTGTGGTTGGTGGGTGGGTGGCGGCGGGTGAGGATGGTCGGCTGGTGTCGTGGTGTGCGGTCTGTGCCCATACTCGCCGATTATCACCCCCCCCCCCCTAGTTAGTGAACCGGGCGGCTATCAGCCTGTCTCGTGCCCGCTGGCCCAGCCGGTAACGATGGACATGGCCTCCCGCCCATGTCCAGCCCACCTGTCCAGACCATTGCCCCCATCCTCCTCATCTGGGGAGGACTGCGCCTCTTCCTGCTGCTCCTCCACTCCCCCCTCCACTGCCTGCGGCACATCGCCCCTCTGCTGGGCTATGTTGTGCAGGACGCAGCAGACCACAATGATGTGGCCGACCCTATCTGGCGGGTACTGGAGGGCCCCTCCAGAGTGGTCCAGGCACCTGAAACGCATCTTTAGCTGCCCAAAGCACCTCTCTATCACACCCCTTGTTGCTGCATGGGCATCATTGTAGCTGTTCTCCGCGTCAGTCTGTGGCTTCCATATAGGCGTCATCAGCCACGACCGCAACGGGTAACCCCTGTCACCCAGCAACCAGCCACTCAGCTGGGGTTGGTGTCCCTGAAACATGCCGGGGATGTAAGACTCCGGCAATACGTATGAGTCATGTACACTTCCCGGGTACTGGGGGCAGACGTGCATGATCATCATGCGGTGGTCACAAACCATCTGAATGTCCATGGAATAGGTCCCCTTCCTATTGGTGAACTCGGCCCTGTTATCTACAGGTGGTCGCACGGCAACGTGCATCCCATCGATCGCGGCCTGGACCATGGGAAACCCGGCCACGGCAGCGAAGCCCGTTGCCCGGGCATTCTGGTTCGCCCGGTCCATAGGGAACTGGATGCAGCAGTCTGCAAGGGCATATAAGGTGTCTGTCACTGCACGGAAGCACCGTACGCACGGGGCCTCCTCGGGCGTCTCTGTCACCGTGGCGTAACCACCTCCTCCTCCTCCTCCTCCTCATCCTGCCGGGTGGGCGGCTCTCCAATCTGGACAGCTGCCACCTGCCCCTCTGTGGCATGCTCATCTGTGGCAGCCGGCGCCGCCTCCCTGGCACACTCCCCTCCTGCTCCTCCCCCAGGGCAATATGTAGAAGTGCGGCTGCTGCCACGGCGGCCAACATCGCTGGCTGATCACCAAACATAACGGCCTGCAGGGGGTGGGGGGGACGGGACGACATGTCATCATTGCCCGTACCCCCCCCCCCCCCCCATCCCCGGCACTCGCCCCCTCCCAGGCACTTGCCCCTTCCAAAGCACTTGCACTTTCCCCCCTCCCCGGCAATCGCCCTCCCTCCCCGGTACTCACCCCCTCTACAGCACTCGCCCGCTCCCCGCTTCCCAGCAATCGCCCCCCCCCCCTCCCTGGCACTCACCCCCTCTACAGCACTCGCCCGCTCCCCCCTTCCCGGCAATCGCGCCCCCCCCCTCCCCGCCAGTCGCCCTCTCCCCCACCCCGGCACACGTCCCCCTCCCCGGCACTCGCCCTCTCCCCCACCACGGCACTCGCCCTCTCCCCCACCCCGGCACACGTCCCCCTCCCCGGCACTCGTCCTCTCCCCCACCCCGGCACTCGCACCCCCTCCCCGGCAATCGCCCCCCTCCCTTGCACTCGCCCCCTCCCCGGTACTCGCTCCCCCCCATCCCCGGCACTCACCCCCTCACTCAGGCACTCGCCCCCCTCACCCCCCTCCACCCCCCACCCAGCCTCCACCCCTCACCTGCCCCTCCACCCCCCCTCACCCCCACACCTCCCCCCCACACACACACAGACTGCGGCTGTGCCGTCACTTCTCCTGCGGCCACCCCAGGCCGTGACCTACCTCCGCGCTGTCCGGCGTCAACCATCAGCACTGGTTGACGCTGTTATATAAGGTGGTTTAATTTACGCCGGCGGGACTTCGGCCCATCTGGCCGGGAGAATTCGGGGCGCCCCGGGATCCATAGCGTCGCGCCGGTCCCCGCCATTCTCCGAGGCGGGCGGCGCAATTTACGCCTCGCCGACTTTTGCGGGGTCGGAGAATTCGGAGGATGGCGGGGGCGGGAATCATGCTGACCCCCAGCGATTCTTCGACCCGGCGGGGGCTCGGAGAATCCCACCCCAGATCTTCAAAATACATCGAGGGAAGTTTTTCTCAATTGCTGGCATCCATCCACTGTGAATCCTGTTTCACAGGTGGGATGAGCCCTGCATTTGCTGCTTTCATAAAATGGAAGCTATTGGAAATGCACAAACGCATTGAAGCGTTTGTCAAATAGGTTTTTCATTGCTGTCATCTTTTTACTTTTCATATTTTCTGTTAACTATAAAGTATTCAAATTAGCATATTACTTACAAACCATATGTGTTTTAGAAGGGGATATATTTGATGACAGGCACCCTTTAATTAAAGTAATTTCTTTTATGAAAATCACGAATTCCTATTGCTACATTGCTACATTGTGTGCAAGTTATTGTGAGCAATAGAGGAAATTTCTGTAAAATGACCTTTTCCACATCAAAATATACAATATTACGTCAGTATGACTTCCTTGCACGCTTGGCACTGTTCCTAATTTACAACAACATCCTGTTTGAACTGTATTACAGGGACTTACTTACCTCTTTTTTTTCCAAGTTGATCTCATGTCTAACTAAGCAGGGTAACCCTCACAGCACTGAATTTCCATGTTTTAATGAACAGTACCTAAAAACATTAGTCATTTTGGAAATAAACTTTGTTCTATCTTAGGGAAAGATACAAAATATTATTCAGTTTATTAAACAACATACTGCTTAACTTTGTTGTCAGTATTTAAATTTATTTTTTAGAAAGCAGAAATGAAAATGGTTACAACAACTGTTTGTAATTATAGAGCATCTTTAATATAATAACATGTCCCACGATGCTTCACAGGAGCATGATAAAGCTAAAATGGACACTGAGTCACATAAGGCGATATTAGGTGGATGTCCAATAGCTTGGTCAAAGAGGCAGGTATGAAAGAACATTTTGGAGGCGGCATAGAGGTTCAGGGAGGGAACTCGAGAGCTGCGGGTTACGGCAGCTGAAGGCATAGCCACGAAGCCACCAATAGTGGAGCGATTCAAATTTGGGACGGTCAAGAGGCTGGAATTTGATGAACACAGACATCTCGGAGGATTGTGGGAAGTTTTCAGACATTGGGTGAGATTGAATTTGTTAAAACTGAGTCCGGCTTTCGGCACAAATAATGGGGTGTTTCTTGGTGTTTGCAGTGCCGAGAATAACCCCGCTATCAAACAAAGACTTTGTTTTTCTTTTGGCCTCGGTAAGGAACCCTCGCCGAGGCCGTACTTAACTTATTTCCTGCACTGATGGGCTGAACCAGTTTGAAATGCCAAACTCTCGACACCCTCACCAACGGCACCGCGGCCTCCAGAACCCCCCAACCTACCTCTTAGGTGATCCTCGAGCTCCTCCTCACCTTACCTCTTAAGGAAAGGGCATCCCCGTGCCCAATCCCTGGCATGGGCAACCTGGCACCTGGGCAGTTTGGATGTGCCAATCTGATGCCCTTGCTGTGCTGCTGGCAGGCTGGCAGTGCCACCCAGAGTGACACTACCAGGGTGCTTGGGAGGCACTGCCAGTGCGTCCTGGTGGCACTGCCCAGGTGCCAGGTTAGCAATGCCAATGTGTCTGAGTGGCAGCAGGAGTGCCAGGGTACCACCCTCCCAAGGCCCAAACACCTGGGTGCCTCCGATGGCCTGGGAGACCCCTCTGGGTGCCAAATTGCCTAGTCTACATTTGTGTGGACCAATGCTAAGGTCTCCGAGGAGCAGATGTCCATTTTCGGGATAATCAGGCACAGACATTTTAAAATTAGCCTAATAAGCTCATTTAAGTATGTTAATCCCGATCTTGACACCACACGAGATCTAACAAGAGATGTGATGAGGCATTCCAAGCATTGCCAATCTTGCGAGAGGCCTCTCCCAAGATTTAAAGGCCACGTTGTGACATCGAGTCGGGCATGACAAGGCCACTTGATTGTGCCCACAGAGAAAGGTAAGGCCATGGAGGGATTTGAAAACAATTGAAGCATTGCTTAACCAGGAGCCACTGTAGGTCAGTGAGTACCAGGGTGCTAGGGGAACAGAACGTTGTATGAGTAAAAACGCAGAGTAGTGTTTTGGATGACTTCAACAGCTAAAAGTGAATTGGAATAGTTCAGTCTAGTGGTTAAAAAAAGGCATTTGTAAGAGATTTCAGCAGCAGATGATCTGAGACAAGCACAGAGCCGGGTGATGTACGGAGGTGGAAATAGGTGGCCTTAGTGATGGTGCAGATACATGGTTCGAATCTCACCTTGGAGTCTCTTATTACACTAAGGTTAATTTGAAGTTAACTTTTAGCATGGTGACACAAACAGTAAATTAGTTTCCAATTCATCAGTTAAAGATGTTCAATTCTATTCATCTGACAGACTGGAAAGTTGCCCTTTAAATATAGAGCTTCAGAATGTTCATGCTATTATGTCAAAGCAGACAAGATAAAAATGTGGACCAGTAGATACCTTTGCTCTCTCGCCTTAATTGTCTCAAATGACCCATAACATTTTAGTACAATAGTATATTTGCCTTGTGCTCTATGCGATAACTCCGCATTAATGAAGGAGATTAAAGTGACAATTTGACATGATATCATAAATTGCTAGCGTCACAATTCTGTGTAATGACAACACATCGGTGAGTAATCAAATCGATTGTAAAAGCCACGGTGTCAGTTACACCATCTCAACTTTTACACAAACTAGCTGGAAAGGGTAGTGATCATATTGCAGTGCGGGTTGTTCTCTCAGGTGTAATATCCTGTGGTGATACTTTCTGACAGGGCGAATAGTTACTGTGCTTGAGATTCCATTCGATGGTGATAGCACCCACAGTCGATTTCAAGCTAAACCAGCTCTGTTATTTTTTATTTTCCTTCAATCGCTGGGCTGTAGTTTTGGGGAATGTTACCTTTGTACAATCATCACAATTTACAATGTGGAATTCACAAGTCAACTTTTATTATTAATACAGCAGCTTATTAAGAAGATTTAAGAACCTTCACATTAATTTTGATTTTATATGATAAAATAAGACCAAGATGTGATTGATAGTAAACAGAATTACAGGGGGGGGGGGGGGGGGGGGCTGTAGGCTGCAATGACATTAGTCATCTCTTGGTCATCTCTGTAACGAGGCCCTCCCAGAACTTCCTTCCTTCTTTCGAGGGCAGTTGTTCCTACTGCTCGGTATTGTGCTCTAGTCTATTGGTCAACTGCTGTTTCCCCTGATTTTGGCTAGCAAACGGATTGGTAGCACACAGATGACGCCCCAGAGTTAAAATCTACAGGTTCTTTCAGGCTTCTGAAGGCAGCACATTTTGTCAGTCTGCTCCAGCTGTCCCCCACCCAATTCCTGGCTCAAGTTGCAGTGTTCTGTCACGAAGCATTTTGCAGCAAGTATCTAATGACCTGGAGTCACTTGTTCAATCCACCAAGTTGAACCGGTGTGATGAGTTCAAGAGACATTTCAGAAATCGTACACTATGTATATAAAGCTAGTCATAGTATTTCTGCTTCTGCAACGAGACTCATATAAGTACCTGTGTCATGATCTAAACCATGATCTAAGCCTCAGATCACTGCTGTTCTTTTAATGAACTATATAATTTTCAACAGATGGTCCAACAGAAGAACAACAGTAGCTCGAGCAAATAGTAGCCTTCAGAAAGACCTGAAGTTCTTTCTCTGCATGGGACTCTCAGACCATTTCTTTACTATGTGCATGTCTTTTAAAGAGCAAATTCTGTGGATTGAGTAATCATCAGTATAACAGGTTCCATGGTGCTGGACTGTGGCATCTTATTCCACTACTCACTAGGATTTGGCTCCTGACTCTGCAGTTGGATCCTCGACTTTCTGACCCATAGACCACAATCAGTAAGGATAAACAACAACACCTCCTTCACAATAGTCCTCAGTACGCCCCTCAAGGTTGCAAACTTAGCCCCCTACTACACTCCCTATACACACATGACTGCATGGCAAATAGTGGCTCCAATTCCATCTGCAAGTTTGCTGATGACACGACCGGAGTGGGTTAGATCTCGAACAACGATGAGTCAGAATACAGGAGAGAGATAGAGAACCCAGTGGAGTGGTATAATGACAACAATCTCTCCCTCAATGTCAGCAAACTAATAAGCTGGTCATTGACTTCACGAAGCAAAGTATCATACACACCCCTGTTTGCATCAACGGGACCGAGGTGCACATCACCACCAATCTGTCCTGGTCCACTCATGTCAACACTACGGCCAAGAAAGCACAACAGCGCCTATACTTTCTCAGGAAAGTAAGGAAATTCGGCATGTCTACATTGACTCTTACCAACTTTTACAGAAGCACCGTAGAAAGCATCCTATCTGGCTGCATCACAGCCTGGTATTGAAACTGCTTGGCCCAAGTACCGAAAGAAACTACAGAGAGTTGCGAACACAGCCCAGTCAATTACATAAACCTGCCTCCCATCCATTGACTCCATCTACACCTCCTGCTGCCTAGGGAAAGCAGGCAGCATAATGAAATAGCCCTCCCACCCGGCTTATTCAGTCTTCCAACTTCTTCCATCGGGCAGGAGATACAAAAGTCTGAGAACACGCACTAACAGATTAAATAACAGCTTCTGCCTTGCTATTACCAGACTCCTAAACGACCCTCTTATGGACTGATCTGATCTCTTCATACATCTTCTGTACTGAGTGGTATTACACTCTGTATGCTTCACCCGATGCCTGTGTCTATGTATTTACATTGTGTATTTTATATCTGCCCTGTGTATTTTCATGTACGGAATGATTTGTCTGAACTGTACACAGAACAATACTTTTCACTACACCTCGTTACACGTGACAATAAACAAATCCAATCCAATCCAATGCCTGGGACATGTATGATGTGTGGATTCCTCCAATTAACATGCATTTCACTACAGCCTTTGATAAAATGTGCCATTTCCAGCCATAGAGTTCCCTGTTAGTAAAATAATTTCTCCAGCTACAACAGATTGCAGATGTGAAACACATTATCAATCTCTATTCTTCACTATTCCTGCTAACCGAGAAGCCCTGACAAGGTTATATTAATAGACAATGCATTTCATTTTTAAAAGAAATTGTCCAATTAAGGAGCAATTTAGCTTGGCCAAACCACCTAGGACCTCAAAAGAGTGGCCAATCCACCTACCCTGCACGTCTTCAGATAATGGGGGTGAGACCCATGCAGACACAGAGAGAATGTGCAAACTTCACACAGACAATGACCCGGGGCTGAACCTGGGTTGTCGGCGCCGTGAGGCAGCAATGCTAACCACGGCACCAACATGCTGCCCTGGCATTGCATTTCAAAGAAATAGAGAAAAAAACAGAGTTAATCTAGCACTGTACACCTTGTTGTACTATATAAATACTATTTATTTGATGTAGTATGTAAATGGTGCTGAAACAGAACTACACTGTGGTGATCCTTTTTGTTCAGAAGATCAGTCGTTTTGTTCAGAAGATCACTACAGTGCTGGATTGTGGCTGGCTCCCTCCAGTGACAAACAAAGCTCACTGCAATAGCATCATTCTGAATGATTAGCTTAGAAATTACTGTTGGTAATACTTTAGCAAAGGAAAGCTGAACATATTTGTATGTATTTCCACGGTCTCATGCTTAAAAAAAATTGTTAATCTTTTATTTATAATTCACTGATTGCCTCTGGCAACATAGCCAAGACAGCATTTGTTCACTAATGTCACCAACAGCTCGCTCTAACTTACAGTTTTCAGTTTTCAAACCATGAGTGGGATTTTGCGTAGGCGACTAGGCTTAGTCACTGACTATAGGGAGCTGCTGAGTCCCCTGTATCACCTCTTTTAGAGAAAGCCGACTGAAACTTGGACCATTCAGGAGCTTAACAAACCAACAATGGGAGTCCCGCCCACTGAGAGCTACCGGCTAATCAGAGGCCAGCAGCTCGTTACTTAGCAGAGTCACCATGGAGGCAGTGGCTGCTGCTGGTATGACACCCATCCAAGGCCTCTGATCAAAGAGGGTCCCGGGGCATGGTGAATGATAGCGGCAAGAGGGTCGCGGGATGGTGGAGGAGGGGGAGGAGGAAGAGGAGGTAGTCAGCAGCAAGGGCAGGGGAAGTGGCTCTCAGTGGCCACCAACTGAGGGCTTTGAATGAAGGACATGATGTACCATCAATTGAACGCGAGACGAATTGCTGTACAAAAGTATGGCTTTAATCAGCTAGATGTTAGCCCTGCGGTCGACTACAGTAAATGGACGACCGCCGGGGAGTACTGGGTATTTATACCCTGCCACTGGGTATTTATACCCCGCCTTTAACTCAGCCTCTCGACCAATCGGGGAGCCGTCACATGACTGGTCTCAACCAATCAGTCGAGAGGCACATGACCGACCAGGGCCAATGGTAAGCCGGTGTTCTGCACCAATGGCAGGCAGCTATGTTAATCATACCACCACAGGACACCACCACTGCACCGCCCCCACCCCCCTGAAAGCAAACATTTGCTTGTCATGCTCCCCAGATAGCAAACCTACTACCTGCCCCTGGGTTAATACCAGTCATGTTGGTATGAAGCCTTTAAGTGGGCTTTAATTGGTCCACCGTAAGTCTCACCATGGGCTTAGTCGAGGTGGAGGCAGAAAGGAGGTGGGGTTCCCATCTGCCAATTTCTGTCCCGTCCCCCCGACCCCCCCACCACTGAACTTGCTGTTGGGGAGGGCACAAGATTTCGTCCCTCATCTGTGGGCTCTCTGTGTCATAAAACCTCTCAGTTGAGGGAAATCAAAAAAGTGCCGATTTCTGATGTGTGAGCACAACTAACAGAATTATATGGTCTGTATCTCCTGCTGCTGCTGCATTATTCTAACTGCACAACCAGCAGTCTACAACCTGAATGTCACCAGCATTTTAATGCTATAATAGACTAGAGAATGGCATGAGTAAGAAAAGATACCTGCAAGTGAACTGGAGGTTTAGGTAAGCACACTATGCCGTTTTATAATTATCACTTAGCACCACAGGACTAGGCCAAAGGTTAAAACAATGGAAGATAAAGTAGAGCATCCAAAACTGCGAGTTTCACAAATTGAAATTTGTTCCAGAGCAGTTCAGTCTGTTTTCAGCCCCCATGTTAAGACGAGTTCGCTATCATTCAATTGGTGTCTTATTTTGTATTTTACATTCCTGCCTGATGTCTGTTTGCTCTGATTTTACAGTGGAATTTTCATGTCTCAGTATCTATTAAAGCAGATGGATTACACACACATCTGTCTCAAGCGCTTTGTTTGAATACTCTCAGGACTCTCAGGCCATCCCATCCCAAAAATAAAACCAGAACATATTTACAGTTATCGAGCTAATTGAAGATTGCAGTTTGCGCACAGTGTGAAGGGTGATCCTTCTGCTCTGCAGCTGTGATCAGTGCATGGCACAGAGGGAAACAAGAAGGGGAAAAAAGAAAATGCCTTAAACAGGAACCAGCCTTGTCCGAAATAACAATTGCAGTGTGCTTCATTCAATGCAATCCATGAGAAGCATGTAGCCAGTTTAAAGTATGGTTGTATGGCCTAATATCCTATTAGATATTGAGCTGGAAGATTTCTTTATTCAATAGATAATAATCAGATTTAATGAGGGTAAAATTGATTAATGCCAATAGCATTGATGAAACTGATAGCAAATCTTGAAAACGGAGAAGTAAATTGGATGGAGTGTAAAATGGGCTCTTTATTCACTATCAGCCCACATTACACAATTGGCGGTAACAAACTTCACCTCCATTTTTCTTTCAAATTTCTTTTGCTTTCTACGTTTTGTCGAACACACATGTTTTATTCTGCTACTGTGCACTTTTATCACATGGTATTCACATCGGAGTAGAGGACACAAAATGTGTGCCTTTACAACACATTTGTGTTGAAAGTTCACCAATTTTTGCAGGGTTTTGCTTGGCGGGGGAAACCTTCACACGCCCAGGTTGTGAGGTTACCTGCATCAGAGCAGTCATAGCAGGGATGAATTTCATTATTATAGTCTTGACAGATCAGCACCAGCTAGTATGCCCAGTGAAACTAGTCTGACTTGAAATTACAGGGGCCCTCTGGCAGTTCAGGTGTTGGTTATAGCCTGGACCCTCAAAAAGGTTATCGGATTTTTTTCGGCCTCTTTATTACAGGTGCCTATGGACCACATTGTGGCATTATTCCTTGTGAGGGGTGAGGAAGGGGTGAATGAAGGGGTAGTATATAGTTCTTTTTTAGAAAACATTCTATTGAAGCATTTGTAATTTTAACATTTTAACACTCGAAACAACCGAATGGTCCGACACACTCAACAAGCTCACAGTAACATACCCAACCTCCCCCCGCCCTACCTCCTGACTGTGCTGATATACATCACTGTGGATACACAAGGGGTTAATGTAAGGACACGTAGACTAGCTAGACACTAGAGGGAGCTCCAGAGACATGACACACAGACACTCAACCAATAGGTCAGTATGATAGGACACGACCAATGGGCATTCACGATACACACAGAGGTGACACTACCACAGGGGGGCATTACACCAACCCATATATAAAAGACACAGCACACATGATCTTCCTCTTTCCAGTGGAGACACTCAGTGAGTACAGACACAGGGTTGATTCAACATCACACCCACCACATGGATTGTGGCAGACTGGTTTGTCAGTCTGAGTAGCTATAGAAGGATTAACAGTCGAGGCAAATCCGAGTAGGAGAATTGTAAATAGTTTAATAAACGTGTTGAAGTTATCTCCACGTCTGAACTTTCCTTTGTCAGAGTGAACATCAAGGAAGCAGCTTATGCTACGCCAAGAGCATAACAAGACACTGACGACCCATATATTAGATTCCCTACCCGTTTTCTTCGCTGCCTTGCCTCCCTTCCCACCTCCCCCCTTTTCCACCCCCTCCCCCCTCTTCTGCTGACAGTCAGTTTTCCTTAAAGAAGTCGATGAAAGGCTGCCACCTCCAGGCGAACCCCTGAATTGAACCTCTTAAGGCAAACTTAATCTTTTTTGGCCCAGCACGGTAGCATAGTGGTTAGCACTGTGGCTTCACAGGTTTGATTCCCCGCTGGGTCACTGTCTGTGCGGATCTGCACGTTCTTCAGTGTCTGCGTGGGTTTCCTCTGGGTGCTCCAGTTTCCTCCCACGGTCCAAAGACGTGCAGGTTAGGTGGATTGGCCATGATAAATTGCCCTTAGTGACCAAAAAGGTTAGGAGCGGTTATTGGGGTACGGGGATAGGGTGGAAGTGAGGGCTTAAGTGGGTCAGTGCAACTCGATGGGCTGAATGGCCTCCTTCTGCACTGTATATTCTATGTTCTACGTTCTCTAGTCTGGGAAACCCTGCCATGTCACTAACGCACATTCCTGACTTTGGAGGCTCTGAGTCCCTCCATCCCAGGAAAATCTATCTCCAGGCCACCAGGGAGGCAAAGGCCAAACCGTCGGCCTCTCTCCCCCCGGGCTCTTGGATCTTCCGACACTCCAAATATTGCCATCTCTGGGCTCGGAGTAACCCTCCCTTTCAGGAACTCTGACATGACTTCTGAGAATCCCTGCCAAAATCGCCTCAGCTTTGGACATGCCCAAAACATGTGTACACGATTCGCCGGGCTGCCCCCACACCGCCCACATCTGTCCTCCACCTCCTCAAAAAGCTTACTCATCAGGGCCATAGTCATATGAGCCCTGTGGACCACCTTGAACTGGATCAGGCTGAGCCTGGCACACGACGAGGATGAATTGCCTCTCCTCAGGGTCTTTTCCCATAGTTCAACTTCCAACTACCCCCCCTCCCCCCCATCTCGTCCTCTCGCTTCCTCTTCACCTCCCTGATTGGGACCCCTTCACACTCCATCAATTCCGTATATATTTCCGAGACTCTCCCCCCCCCCCAACTCCTGTTTTTGACATCACCTTATCCTGTAATCCCCTCAGTGGGAGGCGAGGAAAGCCCGGAACCTGCCTCCGGACAAAGTCTCATACCTGCAGGTACCGAAATCCATTCCCACCTATATTTCAAACTCCTCCTCCAGTTCCTCCAGGCTTGGGAAACCCTCCTCAATGAACAGATCCCCAAATCTCTCAATCCCTGCCCATTGCCACCTCCTAAAGCCCCAGTCCAGCCCTCCCCTCGCACCCTGGCGATTGTCACGGATCGGTGACCACACTGACGCCCCCTCCAGTCTCATGTGCTGCCTCCATTGCCCCCACACTCTCAGGGCTGCCACTACCACTGGGCGTGTGGAGTACCGAGCTGGCGAGAATGACAGAGGTGCCATTAACAGAGCCTCCAGACTCGTGCCCTTGCAAGATGCCGCCTCCACTCGCTCCCACACCAACCCTTCCCCTACTACCCACTTCCTAACCATTGAAATATTAGCTGCCCAATAATAATTTATAAAGTTCGGACGGGCCAAGCCCCTCTCCCTGAGCCCCCATTCCAGAAGGATCTTCTTCACCCTCGGAGCTTTCCCGGCCCATATAAAACCCGAGATCGCCGTGTTCATCTTCCTGAAAAATGCCTCGGGGTGAGGATTGGGAGACACTGAGACACAAACAATAATCTCGGGAGGACTGTCATTTTCACAGTCTGTACCCCCCTTGCCAGGGACAGCGGGAGCACATCCCACCTACGGAAGTCCCCTTTCATTTGCTCAATCACCCTGCCCAAATTTAATTTATGAAGCTGACCCCAGTCCCTTGCCACCTGAATCCCCAGATACCTAAAATTCCTTCCCACCACTTTGAACGGCATCTCCCTCAGTTTCCTCTCCTGCCCCCTTGTCTGGATCACGAATACCTCGCTCTTGCTCATGTTTAATTTGTAACCTGAGAACCGACCAAATTCCTCCAATATCTCCATAATTCCTGCAATTCCCCCCAACAGGACTGTTATGTAAAGAAGCAAATAGTCCGCATAGAGCGAGACCCTATGCTCCACCCCCCTCTCATTATACCCCACCAAATGTTCCTTAGACTCATTAAAAGCCTTTACCAGGAGTGGCCCCAGCAACCCGGAAAACTTTTCACATAACTCAACCAGATATCCATCAGGTCCCGGGGCCTTACCCGATTGCATCGCCCTCAACCCGTCTATAACCTCCCGAGCCTTCTACCAAATCCTCATCTATCCTCGGGAACTCCAGCCTCCCGAAGACTCGCTTCATACCCTCCTCCCCGGCTGGTGGTTCCGATTTATATAATCTACTGTAAAAATCCCGAAACACATCGTTCACCCCCGCCGGATCCAAAAGCACCTTCCCCCCCTCTATCATTTACTTTCCCAATCTCTCTCGTCTCCTCCTGTTTCCTCAGCTGATAAGAACATAAGAACTAGGAGCAGGAGTAGGCCACCTGGCCCCTTGGGCCTGCTCCCCATTCAATGAGATCGTGGCTGATCTTTTGTGGACTCAGCTCCTGCTGGCTTTTTCCACATATTTATAGACCACCCCCTTAACCCTCCTCAGCTATCCCCGTGCCTTACCTGTGGACAGGAGCCCATATTTCAGTTGTAATCTCTGATGCTCCTTAAGGAGCCCATCATCCGGAGACGCCGCATACCTCCTGTCCACCTGGAAAATTTCACCTACCAGCCTGTCCAACTCCACCCATTCAGCCTTCTCCTTATGGGCCTGAATTGAAATGAGTTCCCCCCTAATAACCACCTTCAGTGCCTCTCACACCACCTCAGCCAAGATCTCACCCATGTCATTGATCCTTATGTATCCCCGAATAGGGCAGCACAGTGGCGCAGTGGTTAGCCCTGCTGCCTCACGGAACCGAGGTCCCAGGTTCGATCCCGGCTCTGGTCGCTGTCCGTGTGGAGTTTGCACATTCTCCCCGTGTTTGCGTGGGTTTCGCTCCCACAACCCAAAGATTGAAAGGGTAGATGGATTGGCCACACTAAATTGCCCCTTAATTGGAAAAAATGAATTGGGTACTCTAAATTTTAGAGTATGGCCTCCCTCACCCACTCGCACACCTCATCCTCTAATAGCAGCCCTACATCTAGCCTCCATTGCGGGCGCTGGGCCTTTCCTTTGTTGACTTGCAGAGAGTGTAGGACGTGGTCTGACACTGTAATTGCTGAATAATCAGCATCTACCACCTCAGCCAGCAGCGTTTTGTCCGACACAAAGAAGTTTATCCAGGAATACACCTTATGCACATGGGAGCAGAATGAAAACTCCTTACTCCTTGGCCTCCCGAATCTCCGCAGAACCACACCCCCCCTCATGCGCTCCATGAACCCCCGCAGCTCCTTTGCCACAGCTGATACCTTCCCAGACCTGGGACTCGGATCCAGGACCGTGTTAAAGTCTCGCCCCATAATCAGTCAATGTGAATCCAGGTCTGGGATCTACCCTAGCACCCTCCTAATAAACTCAACATCATCCCAGTTTGGGGCATATATAATTCACCATCACCATGGCCTTTCCCTTCAGCTTCCCACTAACCGTAATGAATCTACCCCTCCGGGTTTGCCTCTATACTCCACACCACCACCCGCTTATTGACCAGGATTGCCACTCCCCCCTTGCTTTAAAGTCCAATCCCAAATGAAACACTTGCCCAACCCATTCCTTCCTCAACCTAACTTGGTCCCCCACATTCAAATGTGTCTCCTGCAACATTTCCGCCTTCAGTTGCCTCAAGTGCACAAACACACGGGCCCTTTTGACTGCCCATTCAGTCCACGAACGTTCCACGTGACCAGCCTGGTCAGGGAGCACCGCACCCCCCCCCCCCTCCCCTGCCGATCAACCATGACCTCTCCTAGGCCAGTCTTTGGCCCATGTCCCACACCTCTCCTGACCCGCCCTCAGGCAACTATCGCCTACAACCCTCCTCCTCCATCACCTTGAAAGTCCCCACTCCTCAGCAGTCTAGCCCCCCTCCCACCCAACCCCCTTCCATTCCCCCCCCCCCCCCCCCCCCCCCCACATCGGTCTTCAGCTCATCCCCCACTTTGCTTCTGTGAACTAGCCCTCCCAGCTAGCTTGGCAGCCCCCACCCCTGGCACCTAGCATCTTAAAAGTTAAAAGTTTTACAAAGCATAGCTCAGTTCCCCACAGTCAAAGTTCAAGGTCCTCCTTCTCCTATCAGTCTATTCTCCTTCATAAAGTCTACTGCATCCTCCGCTGGCTCCCCCCCCCCCCCCCCCCCCCCCCCCGCCCCACGCTCTTAGTGCAAACAATCAAAACAAAGGCAAGAAGCAAAAACAAACAAACAATCCCTCCCAAGGTCCGAGCACAAAGGCCCACCCCTCCTCCCTTTACAAATTACTATATACCAGCCTAACCCCAAACCGAACCAAACAAAATGGCAAGAAACTAGCAAATCCCCTGAAATAAGTCCAAACATCGCAAATCAAAAGTTAAAAGTTTTACAAAGCATAGCTCAGTTCCCCGCAGTCAAAGTTCAAGGTCCTCCTGTAGTCATCTGAGATGGCCACCTGCAAAGCACCATGGGAATTATGGCCTACCCAGGACTCAGACAGATACAGAGCTTCTGTGTATTTGTAACGCAGGTAGCTAGACCTGATCGAAACCCTCCGCTCGTTTACCCTTTAATGGCCCATTCCCTTAGAACAATAGGACTGCAATCAAGAAACCGGTACAGCCACAGACTGATCGGTGCCACTCCCTTTACTCAGAGAGCCCAACTGCCAAGGTCAATGACAACTAAGGACCAGCCCAGCCACCAAGGCATCCGCCCCTTTATTGACCAAAATTGAAGGCAGTGATCAGATCCCTCTCGAACTATTGGGTCCAAGATCAAGGACCGCCCCAAAGAACGCGAAACTTCCACATAGGGATAAAAAGAGACACAACCATGTGCTCAGTCTCTTTTGGACCAGGCCTGTGCCAGCCTCTTTACAATCCGGCCCGTGCCAGCCAACTGCGGCAGGAACAGCCAGCCAAGTTCAAGACCAACGATCGCTACCTGACGGATAAGCCCAGCAGAGACAAAGCCACTTCTTCAAACCAGACACGTGAGATCAAGATAAAGGCCGAATCCACGAGGACAGTGCCAGTCATCCCAAAGTTAAGTATAGGTTATTATAGCTGATAGGTGTAGTTTAACTCGTAGTATATTGTGCTTGCATGTCGAAGTAACACTTGTGCGTAAATAAACTATCTTTGAACTTGAACTGACTAACTGGTTGTGTGGTCATTTGACCGATATACGGGAAAGCCTTGTGGTTCAGTAAGAGAAGTAGAAACACTCACAGTATTGGCGACGCTGTTGGGATATAACATCATATTGGTGACTTTAAAGAGCAACACTCCTTCTCCTATCAGTCTATTCTCCTTCATAAAGTCTACTGCGTCCTCCGCTGAGCTAAAGTACAGTTCCCGGCCCTCATAGGTCACCCATAGGTAGGCCTGGTACACCAGTCTAAACTTTATGCCCTTGTTCTACAGGGCCGACTTGACCTTATTAAAGCTCGCCCTCCTCTTTGTGAGTTCTACTCCCAGGTCTTGGTACACCTGGATCTCGACCTCTTCCCACGTACATCACCTCACCTACCTGGCCCACTTCATAATTCATTCCTTGTCCAGGAACCGATGTAATCACACCACCATCACCCTCGCCCCCCCCCCCCACCCCGGGGCTTCCGCATCAGTGCCCTGTGGGCCCGATCCACCTCCAGCGGTCGATCAAACACACCTTCCCCAAGCAGCTTCTCCAACATCTTCCCCACATACGCACCAGCGTCAGATCCTTCTCTTCCCTCTGGCAGACCCACAATCCAAATGCTCTGCCTCCGAGAACAGTTCTCTCAATCCCCCACTTTCTCCAGCAGTCGCTTCCGCTGGTCTTGCAGCAATCCAATCTCTGCTACCATCGAGGTGGACTGTTCCTCATGCTCCCCCTCCAGCTCCTCCAACCTCTGGATCGCCTGTCCCTGGGTCGTCAGTCTCGTCTCCATGCGGTCAACCACCGCCTCGATCGAGTCCATCACCCGGGCCAGGTCCTCCGCACACTCCTTACATTGTTGGGTGAACCTCCCGTTTAGGAAGCTCACCAACTGGTCCATCGACCACTGAGCTGACAGGGCCAGACCCTGCGCATCTGTCATTTCCACACTCGATATCTGCTCCTCACTCGCCACCACTATCTTGTTCCTCCTTTTCAGATTTTTTCTGGGCTGCAGCTCCATAAACTAGGGGTCTCCTCCTTCCGTTCTCGCTTCTACACCGTTACTTTACAAAGTTCCGACAACAATCCGGTGTAAAAGCCATAAAAAGACTACCATGAGCCGGAGCTGCCAAACGTGCGACCTTTCAATCCATGGTCACCGCCGGCAGTAATATATAGTTTTGATCTCTGCCATTCACCTTGGAACAGCTGCATTTTGTGGCCACCCAATACTAGCAGGTGCTTGAGATGTCCCCTCTTGGCATTGGGACCTGCTATTAAGGTGAGGGAACATCCCTCTGACCCCACATAGTATGCAAGGCCAGCTGTGGAGGTTCCAAACGGGTTACCTCTGCTGTCTGCACTGAGCTCAGTTTTTGGGCCTATACATTGGTACTGAGAAGACATTGATTCTGAGAAAGGCATTCATTGATAAAATAGAACAAGATATTGGTAATTTTGGAGGCTAACCTTGTACTTTGAGAGATACATTGGTGTTTGTAGAGGAGACATTGGCAAACTAAGATAAATGATATGTGTTTGAATGCTGGGAATAGAACTCTGTAAGGGAATGAGAATAACTTGATAAAGGTTTTCAATTATGGAATACATAGATTTACTGGGGAACTTGTCTTTTGTGGAGCTCTATGAGGATAGTTTGTGTTTTCAATCTGCTTTCTTTGGGTTAATCTGGGTCTTTGCGGAACACTCTTATGGTTATATGAGATTCCAGGATTGAGCTCCATACTGCCTGCTAAGTTTGAGGGGGTGTTCATACATCACTGTCGCTCACTGACATTTGCTCCACAGATGCTTAACTCACATGTATGTTGTGCAGAGGATAATGCTCTGCCACACAGTGGAAGAATAAATCATCCTACAGCTATTATTGAGATGTGCATTTGCCAGAGAGAATTACTAAGTGATGGGTTAGCCTAGCAGCATTGGTTCACATCTGTAGATCGTGAAACCTGTCATACGTCCTGTGGCTTTCTGAATTGTTGCCCAGAAAGGTTGAGAGAGAGGACAGGACCAGGACATGTACAGCAGTGACCAAAGATACTTCAGCATTCACTCTTATGTGAGGGGTGGAATTTATGGACCAGACTAGACTGCGGCAAGCTCAATGCATATGAAACCAGTCTCAAGAATTCTATCCCACCACTTTCACTGTTTATTGCCTCTTCCTCTCTTGCTGTGTTTTTATTCAGAAGCTCCCACCCTGGGAGAGGAAGCAGTGCATTAGGCTTACAGGTTCAATAATGCTTGGGGACTAATGGATGGAAAGGAAGGGGAAGGAAAGTGAAGGGCTGTGCTGTTAGAAAAGGTCATGCTGAAGGCCCCCAGCCATTGACTGAGGCCTTGGTGCAGGGAGATTATATTGAGTGGGCACTCACAAGGGCCAGATTGGCAAGGCCTTCCTGTCACCTCTCGTCACCCTCCTTGCCCAGGAAAGCTATCAGCAATGGTTCAGGATGCAAGGCCTGGACATTCACCTCTCCTCTTTAACGTTCACTCTGAATGTTGGTCCCTGCACCCTGTTTCCATGTTGACTGTTGAACTCTTCTCCGATCCATCAGTTTCTCCCATCAAAAATCTTGATTGACAAGTAGGGACTGGAGAAAATATGGCAAGTGGAACTTTTGAAAGGGATAATTAATTGAAGTTTTTGATGCGATTGTAGAAATTATAATTTGGTTCAGAAATTCTTTGGGCTTCAGGGGCAGTATTCCAATCCTGCGGCAGAGTGTCCACGCCGTCGTAAACGGCATCGCATTTTACGACGGTCCGCGCCCCTCCAGCTGCAGATCCCGGCGCGAACTGTGCGCTGCGGGATCCGCGCATGCGCAGTGGCCTTCTTCAACGTGCTGGCCCCGACCCAACATAGCCCAGGGCTAGAGGGGCTGGCGCGTCGGAAAGGAGGCCCCCAGCCACAGAGTCCGGCCTGCCGATCGGTGGGTCCCGATCACGGGCCAGGCCACATCGGAGGTCCCCCCCCGGGGTCGGACTCCCCTTCCCCCTCCCTCCCTCCCACAGGCCTCCACCCGACCCTTACACGCCGAGGTTCCGCCAGCCCAGAGCAGGTTAGAACGGCGCTGGCGGGATTGGGCTCTTTTCCTACGGCCGCTCGGCCCATCAGGGCCGGAGAATCAGCGGTCCGGCCACGTAGGGTGGCCCGCGACTGGCGCCATGCCAACCACCCCAGTGCCAATGGTGCCGATTCTCCGCACTGCAGAGAATCGTGTGCCGACGTCGGGGCAGCGTGGCCCGTTCGCGGGGATTCCCCGGCCTGGGGCAGGGCGAGGAGAATCCCACCCAGGATCTCTGAAAAACAAGGCTGACTTTTACATGAAGTATGTAAAAAAATTCACGGAATTAACTTTCATGAGATCAACTTTTACATGTCTATATGTGGCATATAGAGAGATGGTGGAGTAGGAGTGATGTCCCTGGACTAGTAATCAGGAGGTTCAAATCACACCATGTTAGCTTCTGGACTTGAAATGCAATAAATAAATCTGAAATTGAAAAGCTAGTTGTCAATTGTTGTAAAACCTACCTGGTTCATTAATGTCCTTTATGGAAGGAAATTTGCATCCTTGATATGACTCCCACGCCTTTAATTAGCAGTAGGCAACAAATGCTGGCCTTGCCAGTGATATCCACATCCCATGAAAGGATAAAGATACGGGGCACTTAACACAGACTATGTTAACATTTACACTCCCCCCCCCCTCCAACACTGCAAGCAAATCATTCTAATTACATATCAATTTTATCACTTTATTCAATCTAATCTTTGATTTAGATAGTTTCTGCCTCCAGCACTAAGCCTGGAAGTGAATTTCACCACCTCACAAGGGTGTGATGACATTTCCCTGCCCTGTATTTTAAATTTCATGCATTTCTGACCACTCATTCTTGACCCCTGAATTACAATCTGCTTCAATCTACCCTGATAGATGCTGAGAGTTTCAACAGAACATGTGTCAACACGGAGTAAGGCCTTGTAGAACTTGAGTGGGCAGCCAGAGTGTCTGGGATGTTCCCTGATTGCTGGTTCCGCTTCTTTAGCTGAGATTGTAGTAGTCCAGTAGTATTCCAATACTGTTCTTGTGTGGATTGGGAGGTATTCTGTTCCCTCTGAGGTGACCTGACATTTTGAAATGTCTGATAAAGCATAAGGTCTGCAAATACTTTGTTGGTTTTAATAGGCACTTAAGGTTTAGTTTGCTCTCTCCTTTCCCAAAGGGTATAGTTGTTGCATTCTGCACTTGCTATTGTAATGTTGATGTTGAGAGTTTCCTCGGTTTATCCCACTGCTTACACTATTTAGTCTGTCAGATGTATTTCCTGCTGCCAATGATAATAGGATGTTGAGTTTACCTCCAATCTGTAGTAAGCTCCTTGCTCTTCAATGGGTATCTCTGCGTTTCATGCACCTCCCAAGTTGTTTGGATTAGTAATAGGTTATGAATCTTGACAGAGGAGAAGATAAAGACATGGCTCCGAAGGACTATCTTGATAGTGTGGAAAAGTATTGGGGTCCTTGTTCTCCTTTATACCATTAATTTAGAGTATCCAATTACATAGAGTTTACATAGAATTTACAGTGCAGAAGGAGGCCATTCGGCCCATCGAGTCTGCACCGGCTCTTGGAAAGAGCACCCTACCCAAGGTCAACACCTCCACCCTATCCTCATAACTCAGTAACCCCACCCAACACTAAGGGCAATTTTGGACACTGAGGACAATTTATCATGGCCAATCCACCTAACCCGCACATCTTTTGACTGTGGGAGGAAACCGGAGCACCCGGAGGAAACCCACGCACACACGGCGAGGATGTGCAGACTCCGCACAGACAGTGACCCAAGCCGGAATCGAACCTGGGACCCTGGAGCTGTGAAGCGATTGTGCTATCCACAATGCTACCGTGCTGCCCAATTCATTTTGTTTCCAGGGGCAATTTAGCGTGGCCAATCCACCTACTCTGCACAGCTTTGGATTGTGGCGGTGAGACCCACGGAGACATGGGGAGAACGTGTAAACTCCACATGGACAGTGACCCGGGGTCAGGATCGAACCCGGATCCTCGCGGCTGTCAGGCAGCAATGCTAACTACGGCACCACGATGCCGCACCTCTCCAAACTATTTTAACATTTGAAAATTAATGTGACTGCCAGATACTGACAAAAACAAAACAGCAATAGAGCCGGCTAGTAACTAATTATTAACATTTTCACATTATAAATCAACATACAAATACGAAAATCTATACTTTAATCTATTTTGTAATTTTTTGAACTAATGAAGATTTCATTCAAACTTCCCATATTCCCCAGCTGCAGTAAACTCGGTGAAAGTTCTCTCCTCCTGATTGAAACACAAGACTGGAAGCTTCTTAGTCAGGATTTGTGGCTGACACAGGTTATTCATGAAATCTCCCCTTCCATCCACCAGATCCCTTCCTCTTCTTCTGTCATGTCTTCCTTTTTTCTGAACCAAAGGTTCCCCTTACTGTGGTTGACAGTGCGCTCAACAGTGTCCGACCCTTCTCCCACACCTCTGCCGTCACCCCTTCCATTCCTCCCAGAACAATGATAGGGCCACCCCCCCTTATCCTCACTTGGAAAGACCGCACCTGGAGCATTGTGTACAGATTTGGTCTCCTTACCTCAGGAAGGCTGTACTTGTCACAGAGGGAGTGCAACAGAAGTTCATCAGACTAATTCCTAGGATGGCAGGATTGTCGTATGAGGAGAAATTGAGCAAACTGGGCCTGTATTCTCCAGAGATTCAAAGATTGAGATGGTGATCTCATTGAAACTTACAAAATTCTTGCAGGGTGTGGCAGGATGGATGTAGATGGGGGCGGGATTCTCCGTAGCCCGACGCCAAAATCGTAATCATGCAATTGGACGGAGAATGGATTTCCATGCCGAAATCGGGGCCGGCGCTGGTTTGAAGCCGGCCCGCTATGCTCCGCCCCCCCCAAACTGGCGTCATCGTGCACCATTTCAACGGTGTTGGCGCCTCATCAGTCGACCCATCCGCGATGCTCTGCCGCTGATGGACCGAGTTCTGGATGGTGTGGGCCACGTGTGGTCCCAGTGGTCGGGAACCTGGTGTGCTGGCTGCAGATGTGCCCAGCGCTGCCACACTCAGCTAGGATCCATGCCGCTGTCCGGGGAGGGCTTCTGCTAGGGCTGGGAGGTCCAGTGGGGGGTGGCCATGTGGTGGCCATGGGGTGGGCTTGGGGTCGTGGATGGCAAGTTGGGTTCGCACACGGCCGGCACCATGTTGTTCAGCACGACCGCTGCAGGTCGTCAGCCGTGCACATGCGCTGCCCGGGACTGGCCATTCTGGCATGGTCGGCAGGAGTTTCAGTTGGCGCCGGTGCTAGCCCCTCACTGGTACCGGAATGGTGAGGATTTCATGCCAATTTTTTGGTTGTGAAAGACCACACATGCTCTCTTGACGTCAGCACTTAGTTTCAGGAACGTAGAATCCAGTCCAGGATGTTTCCCCCTGGTTTGTGAGTCCAGAACCAGGGGAACGTGTCTCAAAATAAAGGGTAGGCTATTTAAGAGTGAGACGAGGAGGGATTTCTTCACTCAGGGGGTGGTGAATCTTTGGATTTCTCTAACCTGGAGGGCTGTGGAAGCACAGTTATTTTGCATGTACAAGACAGAAATTGATAGATTTCCAGATACCAATGACATCAAGTGATATGGGTACAACCTGAGAAAGTGGCATTGAGGTAGATGATCAGCCATTACATAATTGAGTGGCAGAGCAGACTCACTGGGCTGAATGGCCTATTTCTGTTCTTATGTTCCTAACCTGCTGGAGGGGAACAATAACATTCTGTCCAGGTAATGTCTTTTGTCTTGTTTATATAATCTTGTTGTTTTATCATTTTGCTAAACCAGCATATTTTCAATACTGAGGTAAATTGACTGTTGCATGAAATGGTTATGTCTGTGATCTTATCAAAATTAAGGGACAAAGGAACCTTTAATGTTTATAAATGTACCTCCCTCCTGGGGGAGAACTTTGCTGTTCCTTTTTGAAATTGTGCCATGGGATCTTTTACATCCACTTGGAGAGCAGATAGGGCCTTGGTTTATTGTTTTATCCAAATGATAACATCTCAGTCACGCCTTTCGTACTGTTGTGTTAGAGTCAGCACAGAAAGAGCCCTTCGACCCATCGTGTCTGTGCCAGCCATCAATCACCTATCTGTTCTAATCCCATTTTCCAGCACTTTCTCCATAGTCTTGTACGTTATAGCGTTCAAATGCTCACCGAAATGCTTCTTAAATGTTGTGAGGGTTCCCGCCTCTACCATACTTTCAAGCAGTGAGATCCAGATTCCCAACATCCTCTGGTTGAAAAGGTTTTTCCTCAAATCCTCTCTAAATCTCCTGCCACTTATCTTAAATCTATGCCCTCTGGTTATTGACTCCTCTACTAAGGGAAAAAGTTTCTTCCTGTGACCTGGAACTGGTATATAAAGAGAGGCTCACCTGGAGAACATGAGATAGAGGGTAATAAGATGTACATGTAACAGGTCAGCAGAAGTTGTAAGTTCCAGAGGAGTAGAAAGACTCCATGATAACGTGCTCTGTATCAGATTGGCATCCTACCGCACAAGACACAATAAAAGAATCTTGGTTTGGACAGATCAAAGTGTTTGGTGAGTTCATCATGAAGTACAAGAGAGCAAACACAACATCAATGTCCCTCATAATTTTATACATCTCAATCAGGTCCCCTCTCAGCCTTCTCTGCTCTAAGGAACAACTCCAGCAGAGCCAACCTCTCTTCATAAATGTTGGCCCCGAGGTTCTGGAGCCTCTGAAATGCAACTTAAACCCATTACTGTTTAGCCAAGAGATAAGCTGATACACAGCTGAGGTTCATATGGTCAGGTTAAACCTGGGAGCAAATGAAAGAGAGGATTTGTCTACTCTGGGCTGCTGCATGGGGTTTGAGGACATTTACTTGCTTTCTTGCAGTTTTCTTTACTAGTATCCCTTGGTAGAAGCAGTGCCACGTGTGTTTTTCTCGATTTAAATGTTGGCTGGGAGATGGTTGTGGGGATGGCAGGTGGTGGAGAAGAAATTTAGGTAGAAATTGATGTAAGAAGTAAGAAATTGATGTAAGAATTGATGTAGGGCAGCACGGTAGCATGGTGGTTAGCATAAATGCTTCACAGCTCCAGGGTCCCAGGTTCGGTTCCCGTCTGGGTCACTGTCTGTGTGGAGTCTGCACGTCCTCCCCGTGTGTGCGTGGGTTTCCTCCGGGTGCTCCAGTTTCCTCCCACAGTCCAAAGATGTGCGGGTTAGGTGGATTGGCCATGCTAAATTGCCCGTAGTGTTCTAAAAACGTAAGGTTGGGGGGGGTTGTTGGGTTACGGGTATAGGATGGATATGTGGGTTTGAGTAGGGTGATCATTGCTCGGCACAACATCGAGGGCTGAAGGGCCTGTTCTGTGCTGTACTGTTCTATGTTCTATGTTCTAAGTTGTATCATTCACTTCAAGCAGCTTCCTGGATAATGCAGCCACCAAAATCCAGGATTAAACTTAATTGAAGCCGTTGCAAACTCATGGGAAAATGGCTATCGATCTAGATTCAGATTTATTTGGAAATATTAATTTGTTTTCCACTTTGCACAATGTTTCCCTGAATTGTTTGTGTTTTGTCAGTTCGACATTCTTCCTTCATCCAAATCTCTTGAAAGGTGTGACCTATGATGAAGTACAAATCTGCTGGGGCCTTGTTTCAAGGTCCTTCTGATCCTGAAGAATGAATGTTAATAGGCTAATTGATTGTCAGAATATGACTGTTCTCATCAGACATAAGTAATTTCCAACAAAGTTTCCTGCACAAAAATGAAGAGCAGAGGCCTTAGGTGACTGTTTTCCTTCTTGACATACCTCAGACTGAACCAAACTGTTTGTAGTGCTGGTGCCCCATTTAATCCCAGGTTGTGTGCTCCGGGCCGCACATCTTCTTCATCATCCTTCTTCCACGTGGTTAACATCGCCACCTACACCCCTACTAACCCGAGCATTCACTGAACTCAACATTTGTTACCTGCTGACCTGGCGATTCCTCTCCTGGATGGCCTGCTATCTTCCACGATCCATAATCTTCAACTCACCAAAGTACAGGTGCGGCTATGCTATCCCCCTTCAAGTTTCACTTAAAAAATTACCCCAGCCCTCACTTCCAACACCAGTTCCCAGTGGCCGAATTGTTCATATTTAAAACTCCCATCTTCACATTAAAAGTCCTTCTGATCTTGCTCCTCCTGACGTCTGTAACCTCCACACAAAGGGTGACATTTTATGGCCTCCCCCACCGGGGAGAATTTTCCAGCCTTGCTGAAGTCAATGGACTTTTAATGGCTTGCTGCATTTTATGGCCCCATCCCCTGCAGCGAGGAGGCCATAAAATTCCACCCAAACTATTTATTCCACCGACTCTGGACTCCTGGTCATTTTCCATCCCTACATGCTTTTGTTTGTGGATTTTCCTTTAGCAGTGCTGGCCACATACTCTAGAATTTCTTTCCCAAACCTCTCCACCTCCATCTCTTGCCCCCTGTTTAAGACTTTCCTAAAAACCTACCTATCTGACCAAACCTTTGGGCTATTTCCGAATATGACCTTGTTTGACTTGATGTCCATTTTTCATGATGCCTCTGTGAAGTGCCTTGGGGCATTTTTTACTTTATTGGTATTTTATAAATTAAATTTATGTTCTTGTTGGAAGCTCAAGGTAAAGCAGAACCAATCAGTCTTCTGAACAACTCATTCAGCACCAACTAGATGCAAAAGTTTGAATATGTTTTAAATGGAATACCTGTTGGATCATAAGGAAATCCATTGGAATATTTAGCAAACTCGAATTATGTGAACCCAATCAGCAATTATTTTCTACATATCTGTTTCCTCCACTCTTTACATCACAAAACAAGATTAGTCTTCACACTGCAGTTTCATTTGATTTGATTTTTAAAAATTTGATTTGATTTATTGTCACATGTACCGTGAAAAGTATTTTTCTGCGGCCAAGGAAAGTACACAATATGTACATAGTAGACACAAGAATAATCAACAGAGAACATTGACAAATGGTACATTGACAGAACAGTGATTGGTTACAGTTCTTTGCGTATATACTTGGGAGAGAACAACATCTGTTCGTGACTAGTAAAATTGAAGATAGCAGAACAGGAGAAAGACAAATGCCAGAGTTAAGAAGCAGAACAGTTGTAAGAATTGAGAACAACACCAAGATGTTGGCTGCAGTCAAGAACTGTGAAAGTTGGAGAACCATGATGACTGATACGGTGCCTGAAGAAGAAGTAACCCAGGATTTTGTAGAGCTGGCCAGAATTCCACCAGTGAGCCAACACGGGGTGGCACAGTAGTACAGCGGTTAGCACTGTTGCTTCACTGCGCCCAGGTCCCAGGTTTAATTCCCGGCCTGGGTCACTGTCTGTGTGGAGTCTGCACGTTCTCCCCATGTCTGTGTGGCTTTCCTCCGGGTGCTCCGGTTTCCCCCCACAAGTCCCAAAAGACGTGCTTGTTAGGTGAATTGGACATTCTGAATTCTCCCTCGGTGTACCCAAGCAGGCACCGTAATGTGGCGACTGGGGACTTTTCACAGTAACTTCATTGCCGTGTTAATGTAAGCCTACTTGTGACAATAATAAAGATTATTATTATTAAATGTGAGGAAAGACCCTCACCTGCTTCAGTGGACACTGAGACCCAGCGCCTCACGGTAGCATGGTGGTTAGCATCAATGCTTCACAGCTCCAGGGTCCCAGGTTCGATTCCTGGCTGGGTCACTGTCTGTGTGGAGTCTGCACATCCTCCCCGTGTGTGCGTGGGTTTCCTCCGGGTGCTCCGGTTTCCTCCCACAGTCCAAAGATGTGCAAGTTAGGTGGATTGGCCATGCTAAATTGCCCGTAGTGTAGGTTAATGGGGGGATTGTTGGGTTACGGGTATACGGGTTACGTGGGTTTAAGTGGGGTGATCATTGTTCGGCACAACATCGAGGGCCGAAGGGCCTGTTCTGTGCTGTACTGTTCTATGTTCTATGTTCTATGTTCTATTTCACTGACAGCAGTCAATTAAGTGGTAACACTGACAGGCCTGTGGTCCTATTAAGGATAGCAGCACATCCTCAAGAGCTTCTGGCCCAAACGTAGGGCAGGAGCACAGCAACTTCAGCAGTATCACTGGAAACAAATGGACATGCACCCTTACGAACAGGTAAGTTGGGTCAGGGGTTGGGGGGGGGGGGGGGGGGTGCTGGCGGCATTGGCTTGGCAGGGTCAGTCAGGCAACACCCCTGGGGCTGTGGAGGGATGCAGGGGTGGGAGTGTGGTCTGTGAGGGCATACTGCTCCAATACTGTGGGGGCAACCATTTCCACTTTTGGGGGGCGCCTTTTGTAGACCAAAGAGTGTCCAAAAACAAGAGTCTCCCCCATTCTGGAACTTGCTCGAAGGCGGCCAGGGTTTACTCAGTAGTCTTGCCCAACATGGAAGGCCCGACCTGTACTGGTTAAAATGCTAGCAGAGGTGGGAAGAGGCCCTTGGCCATTTCAGTGACTCACTGTATTCTGGGTTGATGGGCTGTTTGCCACCCTTCCTGCCAGTGGCAGCAGGAAGGCAATGGGCATCCCCAGACACCATCCTGTGCCATTTTTGCCTGCCTTCCCACCTCTGAACCTGTGCCCACAGGCCGCATAAAATTCAGACCAAAATAATTGCTGCCTATATTATTTTTTCCTGATATCAAATTTTAATTCGTGGGCTATAGGTTCAAGTAGTAAAAAGCAAACATATAACAGGAAGGTCTTCACCAGTAGCCAACGCAAGGAACAGAAGATGAAGTAAAGTAGTGGAAGGAAAGACTCCGTAATGCTTTATAAATGCTATTTTTCTTTTGAACTTGATGACAGAATTTGCTTTGCAGTATCCACATGTGACACTCCAATCCATCTTCTTTATTCTAACAAAATGAATTCTGTTGTGAAAATTAGTAGTCAGGCTACATTTCAACATATGAAAATTATATGCCATCTACTGTAAGTGTCTGTCCCTGTTTCACAAAATGACGCTAAGATGACCACAGTTTAAAAAGAAGAATAATAAGACAAGATTTGTTGATCATAATGTTTAAAAAAATATGTCTACCTGCACAGAAATGAATAACATTTTGGGGTGAATTGCATTCCTCACCAGAGCCCACCCCAGTTCAAACGTTGGTCGGCACATCACTGACTCTAAAACAGGCCATTCCCCCTGTGATAATATTCTGGGGCTGACCTTAACAAAGTCAGAGTGGGACATCCGCCCCTCAGGTACAGGTAGTTCCGTCCTTGGGAGCTGATTTAATTGGCCAGCAGCTGTGTAGCCCAAGCAGCGCCAGAATATAGTAGTGGTTGCTTCTGGGACTAGAACTCCCAAGAAGAAGGAAGATGGATACCGGACGTCCACGTGATCCTAGTGAGGAGGGAGGTGGCTGTCGGGTTATGGAGGCCAAGGAGTGAAACACAAGGGGAGGCTCCGTTCTCTCTCCACAGTTGCTGTCAGACCTGCTGAGATTGTCCAGTATTTTATGTTTTTGTTTCAGATTCCAGCATTTGCAGTAATTTTCCTTCAGTCTTGTCCAACCCAACATCTTATGGCGGGATGGGTGGAATGATATCCTTAAGTGGCTTTTAATGGGAAACTTACAGGCCTCAATGGGCATGGCGTCAGACAGGCTGGGTGTAATCTTACCCACCCCCTTCCCGAAATATGGGAGACAGGTCGGGGGTGTGGTGATACGCACATATGTATATCTGTATTTCACTGAATATAATTGTACAAATGTATAAAGCTGATCTTTCGTATATGTATTGACAGTTATGACCTCCTGCCAGTAGGTGGAGCCAGATATACATCAGGTGACTGACGAGAGGCGGCAGTTGGTAGCAGGATGGATAACAGGGGACGGTCACATCTCACAATAGCTCAAGTAACTTAGATATAATTGTCTGTACATACGGTTGTTGGTTACCTGCCCACGTGTTTAATAATAAATACTTGTTATTGCTAAACATACATGTCCTATGTGCATCTTCGTGATCAGGGGAGCCATAGAACACAACAGGGGGTGGGCAGGATGGTGGTGGGAAGGTCACTTCCTTTACTTTAGGTGTCCACTCCCCACCTTCAAATATGCCGCCATGGGTTGCAAAATTCCTAACATTGTCTCTTTTTGCTTTGTGAGATTTTCTACTGGTGCTAAGTACACGTTGATGTGTTAGCAGGTGTTGCAAAGTGCTGTTTTTTTTATTGCAGTAGCATATCGAACAACACCGATAACATTGTAACTTCACCCTGTTATTTTCTTTTCATCTACATTTCTCATGCATATTCATTATATACCAATCCATTCAGGCAATGCAATAGACATTTCTTAGTGGTCTAAAAAACTGCAAAATAAACTAGGAATGAAAGGGTTACACGTGAAAGAAGGAGATAAATCACCCCTAGTAATGTTGTCCTTTTGAAAAAGCACATATTAGACTAAATGAGATCTAATGTATATATCAGCAAACAGTTATAGATACATTTTGCTTTGAAACTCTCATCTGTCTTACTCGTTAAACAGCATTTGGCACTCAAGAATGATGGCTGTAAGTGAGCTTTGTATGCCAAGGCAATAAAACTTGATGAACGCCTCAGTTGTAAAGAATGAGACATATTTTACAACATTATAGGACCTGTTAGCAGCAGCATGGCTGGGCCGGAACGTTTGCAGGACTGAATACCCAGAACTGATTAACCACCCAAAGTATTTGCATGTGTATTGGAGGCCAAAGAGAGGTGACACTATTCAGAGGTGGGTTGGTGTGGCCATTTCTCTCCTACCTGCTGGATGGTATTGTCACAGTCAGCAAGTTCAAATGCAACACATCGCAATCAATAGAAGACGAACCACAATCCATGACTTCAAGGATGAATTAGAATGTAATGAGAATAGTAAATGCTGGAAACAGTCATGAGGTTAGACAGCACCTATGGAGAGAGAGAAAAACAGAGTTGATAGGTGCGATCTAACCAAAAGCAGAGACCGCGCTGGGCAGTGTTAGCGTGTAGCCACCCCACTATCTAACGACACTGTTTTATTTTCGGGCCTCAGCTGGCAGGAAGAAAAAAATTACGCCCCGATTTCTTGACCCACCCCCCACCCCGGACCCCCCAATACCCAAACTCACTTATCCAGACTGGAAACGTTAGCTCCCTGCTCTCTCCACAGATGCTGTCAGACCTGTTGAGATTGTCCAGCATTTTCTGTTTTTGTTTCAGATTCGATCATCCGCAGTAATTTTCCTTCAGTCTTGTCCAGCCCAATGAAGGTGTCCTCGCGCTCCCTGCACCCTACCTCATATGGGCGGGGCACCCCAGGTCTGATCCCAGAATGGGCAAAATGCCAGCTTGGCACCTTGGCACTGCCAGTCTGGCACTCCGGCAGTGCCCCCATCAGCCTGGCAGTGCCATCCAGAAACCCTGGCGGAGCCAGGGTGGAACTGCCAGCATACCAGGGTGCCAGGCTGGCAGTGTCAAGATGCTGGGTGTCATCAACAGTGCTAGAGTACCACTCTGCCCAGATATCAACCACCTGAGGGCCTCTGATCACCTGGGACACACCGTCCCCCGTGCCATTCCACCTGGTCCCCGTTTGAGGGGACCAGTGCTAAACCGTGCCCAACTGGGATCTCCTTGGGGAGACTGGTAGACCCCGAGCCCATTCAATCAGGCTTTTAAGATCACTTAACTCTGCAAATCTGGGTCCAGCCCACATCCAGACTCTGATGTCTCGCAGGATCTCGGTATATCGCACAAGGCGTAACAACCATCGGGAATCGTAGAAGAGGCCTCTCCCTGGATCTACCAAGCACACCCAGTCCCGATTCTGGCGGGAAGCAACCGGTAAATCACACCCAACATTTCTGGCCAATGACCGTCAATCAAAAGCTTAACTTTTCATCTTCCTTCCTGCTGATCTCTTCCGGGTTTTCTTTCAGATTTGAGCATCTACAGTAGCGTGCATTTTGATAAATTGCATTTTTTTTAGCCTGTGAGCAAAAGGCAGAAATATTGGAGGTTTTAAATATGATGTGAGGAAAATCATGCTCGACCAATAAGAAAAGACAAGACATTGAAAAGGTTTGGAAGAAAGGCAATATATTTTTATATTTTTGAAAATCTCTTGTTATTGGTTTACTAGGGCTTAACCTCATCAATGATCCTGCCCCACTCACATCACCCACCAATACAATCTTGGACTCTGCCAGTAGATCAATAATTATTATCTATTCAGACATTTTTCTTCAGGATTTTCATTCACTTGTGAACCAGGCCCTTGCCATCTATAATCTCATTGCGAATGTATTGAGACATCATGCCTCGATTAAAACCTGGCGACCTTTTCCCTAACCTGAAGTTTCCTCACTTGGCTTCACATTCCGAGTTACGGATCTGTTATTTGTGGGCGGCATGGTAGCACAGTAGTAAGCACTGTTGCTTCACAGCTCCAGGGTCCCAGATTCGATTCCCTGCTTGGGTCACTATCTGTGCGGAGTCTGCACATTCTCCCTGTGTCTGTTTGGGTTTCCTCCGGGTGCTCCGGTTTTCACCCACAGTCCAACGATGTGCAGGTTAGGTGGATTGGCCATGCTAAATTGCCCTTAGTGTCCAAAATGGTGAGGTGGGGTTACTGGGTTACGGGGATAGGGTGGAGGTGTGGGCTTAAGTATTTATGCTCTTTCCAAGGGCTGGTGCAGACATGATGGGCCAAATGGCCTCCTTCTGCACTGTCCATTCTGTGATATGATTCTATGATATGATATTTCACCACTTGCCCTATCCTAATATTTACAATGGGTAGAAATGCTTACCCTCTTCTATTCTAAATGTTCTCTTGGTGTATCCTCAAGATTTGCTCCCTCAGGTCCAAGGGGCAGAGATTTAATGGGTGGAAACCTCTGCACTTTGGTGATTGGGCGAGCGGGTTCCTGAAGCTGGGGACCTAATCACTGACTCAGAAAACTCAACAGTTGGCAGCTCCACCAGAGGAAGTGGGGGCTGCTGAAGCAGGCAGGGGAGGGGAAGGCCACCACAAAATGGGGGAGGACTTGTAAGCTAGTCTACATTTGAAAATTTGGAAGGCGTACAACCCGTCGGACCATGGAAATGGTCATAGGCCAGGCTCTTTCCTTTGAAATCATGTGGCTTAATAGTGGGGTCAGCCAGATTAGAGATTGATGGTCATCTGGCCTGCTGCTAGGAAACCACAAAGCTGCTGGCTGGCTCTCGATCCAGTCTGATACTGGAAGAATCGCACAATGTTGCACCTTGTTCTGAAGCGGATTCTTAATTGACCCTAATTGGATATGGGGAGGTGGTGGCGAAGTGCTGTTGGCACTGGACTAGTAATCCAGACACCCGGGTACTGCCCTGGGGACCCAGGTTCGAATCCCACCATGGCAGGTGGTGAAATTTGAATTCAATAAAAAATCTGGAATTAAAAGTCTAATGATGTCCATGAAATCATTGTCTTTTTTTAAAAAATAATTTTTATTGAAAAATTTTGATTTTATACACCATCGACACACCTTAGTAAAATACCGAAAATAACAATAATATTAACAATCATATACATTTGCCCCACCTCCATGAACAACACAGCATTTTAACAACAACGCAAATTAACACACTATAAAGTTACAGAATAGACACTACAATAGTGCACCCCCCCCCCCCCCCCCCCCCCCCCCCCCCCCCCCCCCCCCCCCCCCCGGGTTGCTGCTGCTATTGACCAAGTTACCTATCTCTGAGCCAGGAAGTCCAGAAAAGGCTGCCATCGTTTATAGAACCCTTGTATTGATCCTCTCAGGGCAAATTTGACCTTTTCCAATTTTATAAATCCCGCCATGTCACTGATCCAGGTATCCACGCTTGGGGGCCTTGCATCCTTCCATTGTAACAGAATTCTTCGTCGGGCTACTAGGGATGCAAAGGCCAGGACACCGGCCTCTTTCGCCTCCTGCACTCCCGGCTCTACCGCAACTCCAAAGATCGTGAGTCCCCACCCTGGTTTGATCCTGGATCCAACCACCCTCGACACCGTCTCCGCCACCCCCTTCCAGAATTCTTCCAGTGCTGGGCAGGCCCAGAACATATGGGCGTGGTTCGCTGGACTCCCCGAACATCTAGTGCACCTATCCTCACCCCCAAAGAACTTACTCATCCTGGTCCCGGACATGTGGGCCCGGTGCAGCACCTTAAATTGGATGAGACTAAGCCTCGCACATGAGGAGGAAGAGTTAACTCTCTCCAAGGCATCCGCCCAAGTCCCGTCCTCTATCTGCTCCCCGAGTTCCTCCTCCCATTTAGCCTTCAGCTCCTCCATTGACGACTCCTCCACCTCCTGCATTACCTTATAGATGTCAGACACCTTCCCCTCTCCGACCCACACCCCCGAAAGCACTCTGTCCATCGTCCCCTGCAAGGGCAGCAAAGGGAATCCCTCTACCTGTCGCCTAGCAAACGCCTTTACCTGCAGGTATCTGAACATGTTCCCTGGGGAAGGCCAAATTTATCTTCCAGTTCCCCCAGGCCCGCAAACCTCCCGCCAATAAACAGGTCCCTCAATTTGCTGATGCCCGCCCTTTGCCACCCCCTAAATCCCCCATCTGTGTTCCCCGGGATGAACCGATGGTTGCCACCCAGTGGAGCCTCCATCGAGCCCCCTGTTTCCCCCCGATGCCGTCTCCACTGTCCCCAGATTCTTAGGGTCGTCGCCACCACCGGGCTCGTGGTAAACCTCTTAGGGGAGAGCGGCAACGGTGCCGTTGCCATGGCACCCAGGCTCGTACCTCTACATGACGCCATCTCCATTCTTTTCCACGCCGCCCCTCCCCCCTCCATCACCCATTTACGCACCATTGACATATTGGCTGCCCAATAGTACCCCAGAAGGTTGGGCAGCGCCAGCCCGCCTCTATCCCTTCCTCGCTCCAGGAACACCCTCTTCACTCTCGGAGTCCCATGTGCCCACACAAAGCTCAAAATACTGCTAGTCACTCTCCTAAAGAAGGCCCTGGGGATAAATATGGGCAGGCACTGAAAGAGAAACAAGAACCTCGGAAGCACCGTCATTTTGACGGACTGTACCCTCCCCGCCAACGACAATGGCAGCATGTCCCACCTCTTGAACTCCTCCTCCATCTGATCTACAAGTCTGGTGAAGTTATGCTTGTGAAGAGTCCCCCAGTCCCTGGCCACCTGCACCCCCAGGTACCTAAAGCTCTCCCCTGCCCGCCTAAGCGGGAGCCTACCAATTCCTTCCTCCTGGTCTCCAGGGTGCACCACAAACACCTCGCTCTTCCCTAAATTTAATTTATAACCTGAAAAGGTCCCAAACTCAGCTAGTAACTCCATCACTCCCGGCATCCCTCCCACCGGGTCCGCCACATATATTAACAGGTCGTCGGCATACAACGACACCCTATGTTCCTCCCCACCTCGCACCAAACCTCTCCACCTCTCTGAATCCCTCAACGCCATCGCCAGCGGCTCGATTGCCAGTGCAAACAACAAGGGGGACAGGGGGCAACCCTGCCTGGTCCCTCGGTAAAGCCAGAAGTACTCCGACCTCCTCCTATTTGTGGCCACGCACGCCCTCGGGGCCTCATATAGCAGCCTTACCCATCTAATGAACCTTTCACCAAATCCAAATCTCCCCAACACCTCCCATAGGTACCCCCACTCCACTCTATCAAAGGCCTTCTCCGCATCCAGCGCCACCACTATCTCTGCCTCCCCCTCAATTGCCGGCATCATGATGACATTCAACAACCTCCGCACATTCGTGTTCAGCTGTCTTCCCTTCACAAAACCTGTCTGGTCCTCGTGCACAACCCCTGGCACACAGTCCTCTATCCTGGTGGCCAGGATTTTTGCCAGCACCTTAGCATCCACGTTGAGGAGAGATATGGGCCTGTATGACCCACACTGCTGGGGGTCCTTGTCCTTCTTTAAAATTAATGAGATCAGCGCCCGCGACATCGTCGGGGGCAAAGTCCCCCCTTCCCACGCTTCATTGAGTGTCCGCACCAGCAAGGGGCCCACTAGGTCCACAAACTTTTTATAAAATTCCACCGGGAACCCATCCGGCCCCGGTGCCTTCCCTGACTGCATCTGCCCGATCCCCTTAACTAGCTCCTCCAGCTCAATCGGCGCACCCAGCCCCTCCACCTTCTCCTCCTGCACCTTCGGGAAAGAAAGCCCGTCAAGGAACCTCTCCATTCCCCCCGTATCCCCCGTTGGCTCCGACCGGTACAGTTCCCCGTAAAAGTCCTTGAAGACCTCATTCACCTCTACCTCCTTCCGCACCACATTTCCACTCTTATCTCTCACTCCAGCAATCTCCTTACCCGCATCCCGCTTGCGGAGCTGATGAGCCAGCATCCTGCTCGCCTTTTCACCATGTTCATACACTGCCCCTTGTGCCTTCCTCCACTGTGTCTCCGCCTTTCTAGTGGTCAGCAAATCAAATTTAGCCTGCAGGCTGCGCCTCTCCCCCAACAGTCCCTCCTCTGGTGCCTCTGCATACCTCCTGTCCACCTCCAGCATCTTTCCCACCAGTCTATCCCTCTCACTCCTCTCGCTCCTCTCCCTGTGTACCCGGATGGATATCAGCTCCCCACGAATTACTGCCTTCAGGGCTTCCCAGACCATCCCCACCCGGACCTCCCCCGTATCATTCACCTCAAGGTACCCCTCAATAATTGCCCGGACCCTCCTACACACCTCCTCCTCCGCCAACAACCCCACATCCAACCGCCACAATGGACGTTGGTCCCGCACCTCTCCCATCTCCAACTCTATCCAATGCGGAGCGTGGTTGGAAATTGCGATGGCCGAATACTCGGCCTCCTCTACTCTCGGAATCAGTCCCCTACTCACCACGAAGAAATCTATCCGAGAGTAGACCCTATGTACGTGGGAGAAGAAAGAGTACTCACGTGCCCTCGGCCTCACAAACCTCCATGGATCCACTCCACCCATCTGGTCCATAAACCCTCTCAGTACCTTGGCCGCCGCCGGCCTCCTACCTGTCCTAGAGCTGGACCGATCCAGTGAAGGATCCAACACTGTATTGAAGTCCCCCCCCATGATCAGACCTCCCGCCTCCAGATCCGGGACCCGTCCCAACATACGCCTCATAAAGCCCGCATCATCCCAATTTGGGGCATACACACTAGCCGGTACCACCTTCTCTCCTTGTAGCCTGCCCCTAACCATAACATACCTACCCCCCTTATCAGCCACCACCTCCGATGCCTCAAACAACACATTTTCCCCCACCAGAATCGCCACTCCCCGGTTCTTCACATCCAACCCAGAGTGGAAAACCTGCCCCACCCATCCCTTCCTCAGGCGGACCTGGTCCGCCACCCTCAGGTGGGTCTCCTGAAGCATTGCCACATCGGCCTTTAGCCCCTTCAGGTGAGCCAGTACCCTCGACCGCTTCACCGGCCCATTCAACCCTCTCGCATTCCAAGTGACCAACCAGATCAGAGGGCGTCCCGCCCCCCCCCCCATCGGCTAGCCATAGCCCGTCGACTGCCCGCCCCAGGCCAGCACCCCCTGCCCGACCCAGTCCCCATAGCGACAACACCTCACCTCTGTCCCCCCAGCCCCCACCAGCTCCTTCTTGACCCTACCAGCAGCAACCCGGTATTCCCCTTTCCCCCCCTCCTTTCCCCCCCAGGCTAGGAACCCTCCTAGCCACGAACCGTCCTCCATTGTACTTCCGTGGGTCAGCTAACTTCTGCTAACCCCGGAAACTCCCGCCAATAGCCCGACCCCTCCCGAAGTGGGATCATCCCCCATCCTATCCCTCCTCCAGGCACCACTCCAGCGCGGGGAAGAACCAGTTAAGGCCCCGCCTCCCCCGTCACCGTCTCCACCCCCCAGCCCCGCAGCGCGGGAAACCAGAGGAAAGCCCGTGCTTTCGCACTGCCCCACCACACCCTTCTGACGCAGCTCCCAAATATCAGCCCCACTCCATACCCCCAACCTGACATAGAATACAACATACCCCCCCGACCCTCCCCACAAGATACACAGCCCAAACAATGCCCCACAGCACAAAAACAAAAACATAGCAGAACAACCCCTCCGTAAATAACCATATCAAAATTGCAAAAGTACTAAGACAAGAAGAGAAAAACAGAAGAAAAAGAGAACACAGCAACAGCAGAATCCAGCACTAATATATTACAGCCGACCTTGCAACCCCCAACCCCTAGTTCAAGTCCAGTTTCTCCGTCCGCACGAAGGCCCATGCCTCCTCCGGGGAATCGAAATAATAATGCCGGTCCGAATAAGTTACCCACAGGCGCGCGGCCTGCAACATTCCGAACTTTATCTTTTTTCTATAAAGCACCTCTTTCGTCCGATTAAATCCGGACCGCCGCTTAGCCACCTCCACACTCCAATCCTGGTAGATCCGTACTACCCCATTCTCCCACTTGCTGCTCTTCACCTTCTTGGCCCAGCGCAGCACGCACTCCCGATCACTGAACCGGTGGAACCTCACCAGCACCGCACGCGGGGGTTCATCTTCCTTAGGCCTCCTGGCCAGCACCCTGTGCGCTCCCTCCAGCTCAAAGGGCAGATGGAAAGACCCGGCCCCCACTAGCGAGTTCAGCATTACAGCCACGTAGGCTGTCAGGTCCGACCCCTCTAGCCCCTCCGCAAGGCCCAGGATCCGCAGGTTTTTCCGCCTCATGCGGTGATCAAGCTCTTCGAAGCGTTCCTGCCACTTCTTGTGGAATGCCTCGTGCCCCTCCACCTTACTCACGAGGACCACAGCCTCCTCCTCTCGTTCAGTGGCCTGCGTCTGCAACTCCTTGATGGCAGCACCCTGGGTGGACTGAATCTCTGACAGCCTTCTGTTTGTTTCCTGCAGAGAGCTCAGCACCTCATCCTTGAATTCTTTAAAGCAGCGCAGGAGATCAGTTTGTTGCTCCTGGGCCCACAGCCTCCAATCCTCTGGGGCTCCTCCGGCAGCCATCTTGGATTCCTTCCCCCGTTTTTTCTGAGGAGCTGCTGCCATTTTTTCCCCCTTTCCACTCCGAGTTCGAGGCATGGACTGCGGGGAAAGTTGTTTAGCACACCTTCCCCCACCGGGAGACGTCGAAAAATTTCCGTTTTGGGCTCTCAAAAGAGCCAAAAAGTCTCTTTAAAACGGGAACTCCCAAATGTGTGGCTTCCTACTCCATCACAGCCACCGGAAGTCATGAAATCATTGTCGATTGTCGTAAAAACCCATCTGGTTCATTATTGTCCTTTAAGGAAAGAAATCTGCCATCCGTATTTGGTCTGGCCTACATGTGACTCCTGTCCCACAGCAATATGGTTGACTCTTCAAAATACCACTCAGTTTGAGGGCAATTAGGGATGGGCAACAAACGTTGGCCTTGCCTGCGATGCCCACATCTCATGAAAGAATTTTTAAAAACCTGCTGCTGGGTGAGCAACCACTATCTCTTGGAGCCCAGCAAGATCGCTCGAGGGTGGGAGTCTGTCAGAGGGCCAGCCCAATGCACGACATTCATAATTTGCCCATTCTCCACCAGCAGGGTGCTTTTCTTGATGCGACCATCAATTCACGTGAAACAGAGAGTAGATGTAAACCTTGGCTTTAATCGACTAGAACAGTGCCTGTCTGTGACTGCTCTGCTACTGAGAGCTGCCTACAGGGCTACTGCTCTTTATACCTCCCCTCAAGGGGGCGGAGCCCACAAAGGCACTAACATGATACATTCCATGTGCTATCATACAATGGTTCATAGGTGGAGCCCACATGAGCAACAGCGTGGTACAGTAACATACATGGTGAATGGTTAATACAATAAGTTCGCCACATTCACCCCATGTTAAAAATTGAAGCCCGGCAGGGGTGAAGGGTTCACAGGTTCAGTCTGTCCAGCGCCCGTATTGTGCGCTGTGCTCGCAGCTGGCCCGGGTGTCGAACTCATTCGTGCGGGCATGGTTGGTGAAGCCACCGGTGCGGGGTCAGACGTGGACTCCGGGAGCGTCTCTTCTGGAGCTTTGTTTCTGTGGGTCGGTGAAGGGGGGAGGGGGGGGCAGGAGGGGGTGTGGGTGCCATGTAGGTTGGGCGGGGTAATTTGGGGAGGCGGTGGTAGTGGAACCTGCGGGTGCCAGGTCCCAGAGGGAAACCATATCCTGTCAGCCGTCGGGGTGTTCTATGTATGCGTACTGGGGGTTGGTGTGTAGGACCTGGACCCTCTCGACCAGGGGGTCGGACCTATGGCTCCTGACATGTTTGCAGAGTAGGACGGGCCCTGGTGTCTTCAGCCAGGACGGAAACGAGACCCCGGAGGTGGATTTCCTGGGGAAACAAACCCTGAGGGATCTCGTTTGTGGCCGTGCAAAGGAGGGACCTAATGGAGTGGAGCGCGTCGGGGAGGACCTTCTGCCAGTGGGAAACTGGGAGATTCCTAGCCCGTAGGGCCAGGAGGACGGCCTTCCAGACTGTTGCGTTCTCCCTCTCCACCTGCCTGTTTCCACAGGGGTTATAACTGGTCATCCTGCTCGAGGTGATGCCCTTACCAAGCAGGTATTGACACAGTTCGTCACTCATGAACGACGGGCACCGGTCACTCTGGATGTACGTGGGGAAACTGAACAGGGTGAAGACACTATTCAGGGTTTCATGATGGTGGCCGCGGTTATGTCGTGGCAAAGGAGTGCAAAAGGGAAGCGGGAGAACTCGTCAACGACGTTGAGGAAATACGTGTTCGGTTGGTAGAGGGGAGGGGCCCTTTGAAGTCAATACTGACCCACTCAAAGGGCCGAGATGCCTTTACCAGGTCAGCCTTATCCGGTCGATAGAGGTATGGCTTGCACTCCGCGCAGATTTGGCCTTCCCTGGTCATGGCTCTGACCTCCTCGGTGGAGTAGGACAGGTTGCGGGCCTTGATGTAGTGGAGATGACCCCCGAGTGGCAGAGGTCATCGTGGATAGCCCAGAGTCAGTCACCTTGCGCGCACGTGCCGCTGGACAGGGCATCTGGGGACTCGTTGAGCTTCCCAGGACGATATACTATATCGTAATTATTGGTGGAGAGTTCGAGAGTCCTCCACCTCAAAATCTTATCATTCTTGATCTTGCCCTGCTGCGTATTATCAAACATGAAGGCTACCGATCATTGGTCGGTGACGAGGGTAAACCTCCTACCAGCGAGATACTGCCTCCAGTGCCACACAGCTTCCACGATGGCTTGTGCTTCTTTTTCGACCGAGGAGTGTCGAATTTCGGAGGTGTTGAGGGTGCGTGAAAAAAATGCTACTGACCTGCCTGCCTGGTGAAGGGCAGCGGCGAGGGCAACTCTGACGCATCGCTCTCCACCTGGAAGGGGATGGACTCGTCCACCGCGCGCATCACAGCTTTGGCAATATCTGCCTTGATGCGGGGCCTCGGCCGCCAGTGGGAAGATGGTGGCCTTGATTAGTGGTCGGGCTTTGTCCGCATAGTTGGGGACCCACTGGGCGTAATAGGAAAAGAACCTGAGGCACCTTTTCAGGGCCTTGGGGCAGTAGGGAAGGGGGAGTTGCATATGGTTGGGGCCGGGTCCTAGAACTCCGTTTTCCACGACGTAGCCGAGGATGGCTAGTCTGCTTGTGCGGAAAGCACATTTCTCCTTGATATAAGTGAGGTTAACGGTTTGGGCGGTTTGGAGAAATCGCTGGAGGTTGGCGTCGTGGTCCTGCTGATCATGGCCGCAGATGGTGACGTTGTCCAAGTACGGAAATGTGGCCCGCAGCCCGTACTAGTCCACCATTCGGTCCATCGTTCTTTGGAGGACCGAGACCCCGTTTGTGACGCCAAAGGGGACCCGGAGGAAGTGGAAGAGGTGGCCGTCTGCCTAAAAAGGCTGTGTGATGGCAGTCCTCCGGGCGGATTGGGAGCTGGTGGTACGCAGACTTCAGATCCACCGTGGAGAACACCCGATAGTGTGCGATCTGGTTAACCATGTCTGCGATCCGGGGAAGGGGGTACGCATCGAGGTGCGTGTACCGGTTTATGGTTTGGCTGTAGTTTACAACCATCCGGTTCTTTTCCCCGGTCCCGCCGACCACCACCTGAGCTCTCCAGGGCCTGTTGCTGGCCTCGGTGATTCCCTCCCACAAGAGTTGCTGGACCTCGGGCCTGATTAAAGTCCTGTCCTGGATGCTGTACCGCCTGCTTCTGGTGGCAACTGGCTTCCAGTCAGCGGTGAGATTTGCGAAGAGCGGGGAAGGGTCGACCTTCAGGGTCGTGAGGCTACATATGGTGAGTGGGGGTAGGGGCCCCCGAACTTCAGAGTTAGGCTCCTGAGGTTACACTGGAAGTCCAGTCCTAACAGGAGAGGAGCGCAGAGGTCGGGGAGTACATATAACTTAAAATCGGCGAACTCGGCGGCCTGTATTGCTACGGTTGCAAAGGGTGCACCCCCGGATCTGCACCGAGTGCGACCCGGAAGCGAGGGAGATGGTTTGATGTGCAGGGAAGATTGGGAGCGAGGAGCGCCTTACCATGTCTGGATGAATGAAGCTCCCCGTGCTCTCGGAGTTGAATAGGCAAGGCATTTCGTGTCCATTTACCCGGACGATCGTCATGGAGCTCCGGAGGTTTTTGGGTCGCGATTGGTCAAGGGTGACCGCGCTGAGTTGCGGGTAGCCAGCATGGTCAGAGGTGCTGGGGTGGTCCCAAGATGTTGGTTGCACGTGTCGGGGGGCGTTGCAGATGACGGCCAAGATGTCGCACGTGTTGGGTGGCGAGGAAGATGGCGCCCAAGATGGCGGCCCTCATGAGTCGCACGTGGCGGGCCGTGTGGGCGAGGATGACCAAGATGGCAGCACCCGTGAGTCGCACACGTTGTGCGGGCTTGTAGATGGATGCCCCCATGGACAACACGAGGCCGATGGCACGTCCGGGGGGGGGGGGGAGCTGCGGAGACGGCAGGCAGAGGTGCGGAGCCGGCAGGCATGCAGCCACACTGTGGGGTCTGCGGGCCTGTGAGTCCGAGAGTCGGGCCTGTGATTTTGAGGATTTCGACCTGGCCAGGCAAACTTTAGTGAAATGTCCCTTTTTAACCGCAGTCGCTGCAATTTGCATTCCGAGTCGGGCAGCGCTGCATGGGGTGCTGGTGCTGGCCGCAGAAATAACAGGGTACCCCCCCCCCCCACGTGTTGGGCGGGCAGCCGCGCGCTGGAGGCCTGGGTACTCTCTGGTAGCGGGTCCACGAGGGAGTCGCGTGATCAGACAGGAACGCATCGAGACTTTGGAACGCTACTTCTAGGGAGGAGGCTAGCTTTACCGTTTCTTCCAGGTTGAGGGCACCTTTCTCGAGTAGGCGCTGTCTCACGTAGTTGGACCTGACTCCAGCCACGTAGGCATCCCCGACGGCGAGGTCCATATGTTGACTGGCCGTAATGGCCTGGTATTTGCAACTTCGCGCAAGGATTTTGAGGTTGCATAAGTACTTCTCCAGCGATTCCCCGGGGCGTTGGCGGCGAGTACTGAGGAGATGCCGCGCGTACATCTCGTTTACTGGCCTTATGTATAGACGCTTCAGCATCGCGAGGGCGTCTGTGTAAGTGGAGGCTTCCTCGAGTTGTACAGAAATTCGATGGCTCACCTGGGCGTGGAGGAGGCTCAGCTTCTGATCGTCGGAGATGGAAGGCAAGGAGGAGGTGGTGAGGTAGGCCTCGAAACAGCGGAGCCAGTGCGAGAAAAATCCCTTTGGCCTCCGCGGCTTGTGGGTCGAGTTCCAGTCGGTCAGGTTTGAGGACCGATTCCATTGTGGTGTTGTAGTCGATTAAATTGATGCGACCATCAATTCACGTGAAACAGAGAGTAGATGTAACTGTGGCTTTAATCGATTAGAACAGTGACTGCTTTGCTACTGAGAGCCGCCTACAGGGCTGCTGCTTTTTATACCTCCCCTCAAGGGGGCGGAGCTGGGGCGGAGCCCACAAGGGCACCAACCTGATACATTCCAAGTACTATCTTACAATGGTCCATAGGTGGAGCCTACATGGGCAACAGCGTGTTACAGTTACATATATGGTGAATGGTTAATACAATACGTTCACCACATTGCTATCCAGGTTCTGATCCTCCACCATAGACCTCAGCTCATACACAATATTCTGCCCATATCATTTCGCTCACTAAGTCCCATTCATCCATCACTCCTGTCTTCACTGACCTCCATTCAAACAGCTCATTAAAAATCTCATTGTTTTGTTTAAAACCTCTTCATAGCTATTGGCTGGATTCTCCGGTTTCCAGACTAAGAAAATGGCGCAATAGGTACATTGATTCCAGGGTCGTTAGGGGCTAGCAGCCGCACTGGGTAAAGCTCCAGGCTCCCACACCAAAAACAGCTGGCGAATGGGCAGGTCCGTGGCCGTGCATGCGCACGGCGGAGGCCTTCAGTGGCCGTGCTGTGCAACATGGTAGCGGCTGTGCGCGGACCCGGCCTGTCAAATAATGACGCTAGGACCAACCCCTCACCAGGCCCCCCCAGCCATTGTTGAAGCCCCCCCAGCCAACAGCACGGCTCCCCACCAACCGTGGCAGCGCTAGACACAGTCTGCAGCCGCCGCGCGGGTCGATGACAAAATGGCCAAACTGTGCCGGGGCAATGTCTGGGCATATCTCTCAGACCCCTTGGAGGCTCTACGTGCCTGTGCGCCTCTGGAGGGATCCCTTGATTGCCTCACGCCTGGCCCACATGTTGCAAACCTGACATCACGTCAGCGAAGGATAATATGTACAGCATGGTAGCACAGTGGTTAGCACTGCTGCTTCACCGCGTCAGGGTCCCAGGTTCGATTCCTGCTTGGGCCACTGCCTGTGCGGAGCCTGCACATTCTCACCGTGTCTGCGTGGGCTTCCTCCGTGTGCTCCAGCTTCCTCCCAGATGTCTCAAAAGGCGGCTTGTGAGGTATATTGGATATTCTGAATTCTCCCTCTGTGTACCCGAGCAGGCGCCGGAGTGTGGCGACTAGGGGATTTTCACAGTAACTTCATTGCAGTGTTAATGGAAGCCTACTTGTGATACTAATAAGATTATTATTAATATTTAGTGACAGGGGAGAGGCTGCGAAGTACATGGAAATGTATTAACATTTATTAAAATGGGTTTCACACACATTGTGGGTGTGAATCTCGTGGTGTCGCCAGCGAAGGGTGGGAAAAATCAGGAAACACGATCTCTCTAACGAGATTTGTGTTTCCCACTCTCGCAAGATTTTCCACCCTTGAAGCCAATCCCACGGCGACAGTCAGGTCTCCAGATTCCACCCTGTGTTTTCAGCCGTTAGCTGCCTGGAATTTATTCCATAACTCCACCCCTTCTTTACCTCCCTCTCCTCCATTAAAAATCCTCGTGATGACCCACCTCTTGCTCAAGCTTGTGTCTCTCCTCCCAATAGCCTCTTCTCTGGCGCATCCATTTTTGTTTGATTGTGTCATGTGAATCTGCTTGGGACATTTTCAATTCAAAGGTGCTGTATAAATTTAAGTTTAATTGTCTGTTTTGAATGCAATGCATGATGGTATGTTACAACAATGAATAATTTCAATTCTGAAAAATGTCATGTATTTACATACAAAATAAAAATTTCCAAGGGTAAGAGTGAGAGAGGGGAGGTCATGTGGTGTAATTGTAGTCTCAGGTCTCACTCTGGGACTTAATTGCCATGGAAGCTGTGTACATTATGCAGCCAAACAGGTTGCGTATCAGCCTTTAAATCCTTCCAACATGCCTGGTGGCAGTGGTAAGAGCAGGGAGATATCCGCTCAGTCATTCTGTAGTGTACAGTGGCAATCACTGCAGTACGTTGCCATCAAATGAAAATCCACGCTGCCAATGCCCTCTTCGGGCATGGTACCAGGCATAGAGTGAGGGAAACCACTTTAATCCATGCTACTTACTCTATTATTATTTTCTCCTGGTTTATTGCTAAGTCTATATTCCTTCACCTAATAAATTAGGAATAGTCCCACTTTGAATGGCTTAACTGATTAATAACATCAAAATATAATAAAATTATTTCTTTCTGCATGATTTCTTGAACTATAATTGCGCGTCCAGAATTTTTCAATTGCTTGTAACACTTTAATTAAACTTTGTTAATTGGCATAAGCTGCTTTCATAACTGTTGGAAATTGAACTAAATCTCACCAACAACAAAGAATTGAGCATATTGCTAATTTCAGATTCTCACAGGAATGCACGGGCAGCAATCCATTCCATAAAATTGCCATCAGATTTGCAATGAGAAATAAAAGCTCTCACCTTGAACAATTAGGAACGTTATTAATACATTTAAAAGGGTGCTATTTCATTAAGGAGCCAATGGCATGTTGAGCACTACAACACAAATGCCCAATAAAGTTAAGTGAAATGTGAAGAGGCAGGTTAAAGCCAGCAATAGTTCAGGCAAGTGCGTTTAGACTCTTGGATCTTGACCATTTATTTTTTCAATTTTTCCTGCAATACTTTAACTTTCATAAGTCTTTGTGCCCGTTGAGTTAATGAATTATTGATTGTGTCCAACCTTCCTGAGAGCATTAGGAATCCTCTGTACTGAAGCACTGAGGGAAAAAGAGAACTCGTATGGAGGGGTTTAGCGATGTCAAGCTTCCAAGCAGATGTTGATTGCCCTCGTGCATCTTCCCATACCAACAGACAAGTAACAAAGCTACAATAACAAATCTCAAAGGTACCATTAACATGCGGGAAACTAGTTTTTATACTGGATAGGCGTTTAAAAGCCCCCAGTCAAAAAATACCTTGCTTATATATAGCATCGCGCAAAGTATAGTATTGCAATATGTTATCAACCAGTGTTGTCTGATTGGTTGCAGCCAGGAAGGCACTACCATTATTTTGGCAGGTGTTGCATTCCTACTTGCCAGTGAATGTAGGGACCTGTCATCTCAGGGTCTGCTCAGATGTCGAGATCTATTGTTAGTTATAAGGCAATCTGCAGCCACCATGCTACAGAAGCCTGGCTCATACAGCGACAATGGTGAAATTGAGTTCAGAAATCTGACAGGTATGGTACACTCTAACGTATGGGGACAGTAGTATGGAGATGCCCATAAGCAAACAATTCACGGGTATCACCTCTGTCTCAGAATTCTCACATAGGGTTGGGCACTGGACCTCTTCTTCAATGCCTGCAAACTCACTCCTGCACTTAGGGGTGGGGTCTCTTTCTCTAAATTGTTATCTTACAATTCTGAATCACCTACCCTTTCAACCTTGACAAAAACTGCTGGTGATTGAGGTGTATTTTGAGGATATCCAATGAGTTACTGAATTTTTGCCTCCATTATGACACTTGCAATTGTCCACGTCCCTTTTAAATTTCATTAACTACCATATTCCCTCTCCTACATATGAATGGCTTCCCTAGACTCACCTGATAATCTTTCCATTTAAAATTATTTTAAGAAATCCAGCTGTACGGAACTCCTTGCATTCAGTTTCTTAATATCATTTCATTGAAAACATTTCAACAAAGAATCCCATTTATCAATGTAGTCTTGTTTCACGTAGTCATTACTCTTTCTATCACTGCTCCTTTGCTAAAATTTATTTTGCTTCCTCCGTAGCTTCAATATCAAATCTTTTTTTCTTGTTGTAAAGCACCAATTTTTTGTAACCAATGATCTAAGATCAAGCACCATCTTGGTTACTCATCTCCTAATACTTCTTATTAATTCTCTGGTATTTTGGAAGTGGGTAAGTAGGGGCTGATTTAGCTCACTGGGCAAAATCGCTGGCTTTTAAAGCAGACCAAGCAGGCCAGCAGCAGGGTTCAATTCCCGTATCAGCCTCCCCGACAGTCGCCGGAATGTGGTGACTAGGGGCTTTTCACAGTAACTTCATTGAAGCCTACTCGTGACAATAAATGATTTTCATTTCATTTTTCATTTCAGTCATCAAAACAGAAACCACAACTGACGCCACTACTGTTTGAGCGGTGGGACTAGAGAGACAACTGAGATACATGCATCTAACTCTGTTAATTGTACAGTGAGTCTGCATTTCATTCCTCGTGGAATAATGGGTAGCAGGAGTTATGTCTGTGTCGCCTGGCATAACCATGTCCCTTGTAGGCTCGACAGATAATTAATCTGCTTCCCAGCAAGACCAAAAATGACTATCTCCCCGTATGTGCTTGCACTTTGAAGCTCAGAAGATTCATTTGATCCTTTGAATTCTGAACTTTGAAAGTATGAATTTATCTGAATTAAGCCAAATTTATAAAGAACCTAGAAACATGAGATATATCAAGATTGGACACATTAAACCCAAGGAAGATTTGGAAGCTATTCAAAATCAGTTTTAGAAGATAAAAGAATTAGAAAGTATGGGATGACAAAAGCCATTCACCTTGTCAACTCATTCCTGATACTCAGTGATAACTATAAGACTGCAGCCTTTTCTTCCTCTCATCTGCAGTGCGTAACCCTGACTTGCTGCCTTCCACATACAATTAAATCTGACCCAATAGTAACAGATTATCATGCCCTGCAAAATATTTAAACATAGCAGTCCATCACTAATCCTGTCATTTCCAGTTCCATCTGCAACTATCTGTTATATTCATCGGGAGAGGAACTAGAGAGAGTTCAAATTCTGGAATAAACCCTAAAAGTAATGAACATGAATAACATACGGTGCTATCAAGCGGCACTTAATCTGCAATAACCAGCTCAGTCACGGGCGCTCAGTTTGGGTTCACCAGGGTCATTCAGCTCCTAACCTCATTCCAGCCTTGGTTCAAATATGGACAAAAGAGCTGAATACCAGAGGTGAGGTGAGAGTGACTGCCCTTGACATCAAGGCATTGTTTAACTGAGTAAGGCATCAAGGAGCCCTCGCTAAACTAGAGTCAATGGGAAATCGGGGGGAAACTCTCCGCTGGTTGGAGTGATTCTTGGCACAAAGGAAGAGTGGAGATACCAGCGTTGGACTGGGGTGAGCACAGTAAGCTCAGATGAGGAAGGAGCAATGATCCGATAGCTAGTGATTTGAAACAAACCTGTTGGACTTTAACCTGGTGTTGTAAAACTTCTTATAAAGGAAGATGGTTGTGGTGGTTGGAGTTCAATCATCTCAACTCCAGGATATCACTGCAGGAGTTCCTCAGGGTAGTGTCCTAGGCCCAACCATCTTCAGCTGCTTCATCAATGACCTCCCTTCCCTCATAAGGTCAGAAGAGGAGATGTTTGCAGAAGACTGCACAATGTTCAGCACCATTCGCAACTCCTCAGATAATGAAGCAGTCCATGTCCAAATACAGCAAGATCTAGACAATATCCAGGCTTGGGCTGACAAGTGGCAAGTTACATTTGCACCACACAAGTGCCAGACAATGGCTATTTCCTACAAGAGAGGATCTAACCACTGCCCCTTGTTATTCAATGGCATTACCATCACTGAATCTCTCATAATCAACATCCTGGGGTTTACCATTGATCAGACACTGAACTGGACTAGCCACATTAATACTGTGGCTACCAGGTCAGGTCAAAGGCTAGGAATCCGACGGTGAGTAACTCACCTCCTGACCCCCCCAAAGTCTGTCCACTATCTACAAGGCACAACTCAGGAGTGTAATGGAATACTCTCCACTTGCCTGGATGAGCGCAGCTCCAACAAGATTCAAGAAGCTCAACACCAGCCAGGACAAAGCAGCCCGCTTGATTGCTCCCAATTCCACAAACATTCAAACCCTCCAGCACCGACGAACATTGGCAGCCATGTGCACCATCCACAAGATGCACTGCAGTAACTCAACAAGGTTCCTTCTACAACACCTTCCAAACCCACGACCATTATCATCGAGAAGGTCACAAGCAGCAGATACCTGGGAATCTCACCACCTGGAGGTTCCCCTCCAAGTCACTCACCACCCTGACTTGGAAAAATATCGCTGCTCCTTCACTGTCCCTGGGGCAACATCCTGGAACTCATTCCCAAACAACACAGTGGGTCTACCTACACCTCAAAGCCCGCAACAGTTCAAGAAGACAACTCTTCACTACCTTCTGAAGGGCAACTAACCAGTGACGGCCACATTCCGTAAATACATTTTTAAAATACCTTTTAGCAATGTATTGTGTGTTGATGGGTATAGTTTTTGTAAATACGAGTCTTTTCCAACTTTTATAAATATGAATCTTTTCCAAGTAACAATGGAGCTATGCGCTTCTGTTTATGAAGGTGTAAGCAAGGACAACTGAGGTAAAGTAAGAACAGTTTGTTGAGTTTCCCATAACTGGAACAAAACCTTTATCTTTGGAAAGTGGGCATGAATCTTTCGACATATTAAAATACAGAGGGTTGGGTTTTCTTCCTCGAGCTGGATGGCGGAATCACAGAAACAATTGCAGAATTACAGGATTGTTATGGTGTAGAAGGAGGCCATTCAGCCCATCAAGACATTTCCCAGAGAAAGGGCCCTGTTCCGGGGATGTGATAACAGGAGTTCAGCGCACCCTCCTTAGAAAGAGATTTGAGGAAACCATATGGGCTGCTGAATGTGGAGGCAGGCTGTTTAGAAGGCCCTCCTCGGTATTTTGTGACTTGAAATGAAATGAAAATCGCTTATTGTCATGAGTAGGCTTCAATGAAGTTACTGTGAAAAGCCCCTAGTCGCCACATTCCGGCGCCTGTCCGGGGAGGCTGGTACGGGAATCGAACCGTGCTGCTGGCCTGCTTGGTCTGCTTTAAAAGCCAGCAATTTAGCTGAGTGAGTTAAACCAGCCCCTGGTTTCCCAGACATTCGTCCCAGACATTAAAAACTGTAAGGCCCTTTAACTCTCACTCTTCACTCCCCATGCCCGATCCATGCCACATCATGCCCTCTATCCACCCCTATAGCCTCTCATACCCTTCAGGCAAAGCTATGCACCTCCATCCACACCCCATGACCCCTCATAAAGTTCATGAGAAACTATAGCACTTCCATGACCATTCACCCACTATGCACCATGTACCAAACCAATGGACCATATAGTGACAATAGAATGTATTTAAAAAAGCTTTTCAAAAAAGTCACTCATTGAAATAAACTGCTTTCACTACAACCCAATCAAAGTATCAAACATCCAGACTATTTAAAGTGTCATAGCAGGTAATGGACACACCTGAAACCTCTTTGTCGTGTGTAAATAAACATTGTGAAAGTGACAAAAGAGATGACAGAGAAAGAGCTGCCAATCAATGTTTTCCATGGGTACATCTGTTTCAAGATTTTAATAGATATCTGGGGTCACAAGCAAGCCTCATTATAGGCGGTATTCTCTGCTCCCGGGACTAAGTGCCTGCGCCATCGTGAAAGCCTTTGCGTTTCACGACGGGGCGAACAGGTCCCGGGCACAACCTATTGGGGGCCAGCACGGCACTGGAGTGGTTCACGCCGCTCCAGCCTCTGTACACGGCGCCAAATGGGCGCCATGTCAACCCCGCATGCGCAGTTGGGGCAGCTCAATCCTACGCATGCGCAGTTAGGCCGCGCCATCCTGCGCATGCGCGGGGAACTTCTTACGCACGCCGGCCCCTCACCAACATGGCGCCAGTGTTCTGGGGCTGGCCGTGGAATGAAGTACGCCCGGGGGGGGGGAAGAGAGGCCGGCCCGCCGATTGGTGGGCCCCGATTGCGGGCCAGACCCCATGGGAGGCCCCCCCATTGTGAAGGAGCTTCCCCCCCCCCCCCACAGGCCACCCCCCAGCGTTCCCGCACAGTTCCCGCCAGCAGCAACCAGGGGTGGATGGCGCCGGCTGGAACCTGTCGTGTCGGAGCGGCCGCTCGGCCCATCTGGGCTGGAGAATCGTCGCTCGCCATTTGCGGCGATTCTCCAAGCGGCCCAGCGTGATTCTCGCGGTGCTGGTTTCGGGGGGGGGTGGGAGAATTGCGTGTGGGTGTTGGGGCAGCATGGCGTGACTCGCGCGACGCCCTGGCGATTCTCCCAGCCGGCTTGGGGGGGAATACCGCCCTATGCATTCTTGTCTGAGAGCTCAGGCATCCAATTTCTAATTAGGTCTGAGTTAGAATGTGTTCAGCAAACTTGCTCCTCGTAATTAAACAAAGGAAGAATTCTGCTTATTTATCCATTACATTTGTACAAAACTTTAAAAATTATTGTTTTGGTTAGATTTTAGTTGCAGATTAAAATATGTCAACAAAGTCATTACCTTTGTGCAGTATGGTGTTAGGTTTCAAATTTCTTACCCTCCATCTATTTTAGTGTTCAAAACATACCTTCCGCCGATGTGCCATTTGAATGAGAACATATGAAGAATGGTCTTAAAACGGTCTGATAAATTCTGCTTTATGGAATTGTAGACAGGTGTTTTTGGTTAGTCTGAAATATTAGTAGCATAACAGAAAAGTATTTCACAGCATAGTAAATTGTTTACATAATTCTGTCAGAATGTTAATACCATTTCTGTTTGTTAATAATTGGCACCAAAGTAATTGTGACAAATACATGCCCTGCATGTTTAAATCATCCAGCTTTCCACAGTAAAAATGAGCTCTCATAAACAAATTGTCTGCATATCAAAAATGCAGCTCGAGCCGTTAATTATATGATGCTACATTCCTTTTCGGAGCAAATGATTTGAATTTGCTTTTATGCTGTATTTCACTAATTGATTTAATGGTAACAGCACCTACCCAACACTCCCCCACCGTCTTTGTCTCATTATGAATCACCCTCTTTGAGTAGTGCAAAATAAAAATGGTAGTGACTACCTTAAACAGATAGAACATCATTTAATAAATACCTTACCATTCTACCTTGGTGATATTTATTGTACTTGTCAAAGAGAGGGATATTAGTTCTGAGGAACAGGACATGCGGTAATACGCAATGGTACAAACAGCAAGTCTATTACTTTAATCACTACATGCCCAGTTTGGAAATTGCAAAGGACATTCGGTATTGATATGGTTAATTACTGATGTATCAACAATGATAACAAAACAACGCAACTCTCAGAAAGTGTCATTGTTCATTCATGAAAAATGATCTTTTATATGATTACAGTCTGTCAGTTAGCTGGTAACATTTAATTTACTTTTCAAAATATATTTCACAGTGTTTTAAAAGTTGTCTGAAGCTTTTGGCAGGGTGGCAATAACAAAAGTTTTGTTTGGGTCAGGGATATGACAGTAAAGAAAACCAGAAGAGAAAAGACAGGTGGTCTTTCACTCATATTTTAAATAGTCAATAGGGTGGCTTAACTGTTTTACAAATAACTAAAACATAAGAAATAGGGGAAGGAATAGACTATATGGTCCATTAAGCTTGCTCCGCCACTCCATGAACTTTACCTCCCCATCAGATCCAATATTGATTGTTTCCCTTAATGCCAAAAAAATCTTTTAATCTCAGTCTTGAATGTACATCCACAGAGGGCCAAGAATTCCAACGATTCACAATCCTAGGAGTGAAGACCTTTCTTCTCATTTCAGTCATTAAAAAAGTGACCCCTTATTCTGAGACTATGACCCCTAGTTCTAAATTCTCAGCATCCACCTTATAAATCCTATAGTGATATTCAGATATCAATATACATGATCAATGTATGTAAATGTAGTAGTTATTTCAACACTACATGGCTCACAGTCAGATACTATAAGAACTGGGGCGGGATTCTCCGACCCCCCCCCCGCCGGGCTGGAGAATAGCTTGGGGGGGGGGGGTGAATCCCGCCCCCGGCGGCTGCCGAATTCTCCAGCGCCGGGGTTTTGCCGGGGGCGGGAATCGCGGCACGCCGGTTGGCGGACGCTGGCAGCGGCCCCCCTCCCGGCGGTTCTCCGGCCTGCGATGGGCCGAGTGGCCGCGCCCGTTTTCGGCCGGTCCCGCCGGCGTAAATTAGACCAGGAACTTACCAGCGGGACCTGGTTCTGCAGACGGTCTCAGGGGTCCTCGGGGAGGGGGGGGGGGGGGGGGGGGGGGGGCGGCGGGGGGGATCTGGCCCCGGAGGTGCCCCCATGGTGGCCTGGCCCGTGCTCAGGGCCCACCGATCCGCGGCCGGGCCTGTGCCATGGGGCCACTCTTTCCCTCTGCACCGGCTGCTGTGGACCTCCGCCATGGCCGTTGCGGAGAAGAACTTCCCCTGCGTATGCGCTAGGATGATGCCAGCACATGCTGGTGCTCCCGCGCATGCGCCAATTCGCACCGGAGGCCCTTCGGCACCGGACGCCACAGTGCCAAGCCCTTTGACACCAGCTGGCATGGCGCCAACCCTGCCGGCGCCAGTCTAACCCCTGAAGGTGCGGAGGATTCCACACCTTCCGGGCGGCTCGACGGCGGAGTGGTTCATGCCACTCCTCGGCGCTGGGACCGCCCTCCCCGCCGGGTAGGGGTGAATCTCGCCCAAGGTTTGCCGTCTTTTCTGAGTCAGATGATGATGAGATGATGATGTGATTCAGAACAGTGAACAAACAAGACATAGAATAACTAGAGTGAGAGAAGTTAGAACTAGTTTGTTGTAATAGTGTACAGTTATATAGTTATCTGTATAGAACATAGAGCATAGAACAGTACAGCACAGAACAGGCCCTTCGGCCCTCAATGTTGTGCCGAGCAATGATCACCCTACTCAAACCCACGTATCCACCCTATACCCGTAACCCAACAACACCCCCCCCCCCCCCCCCCCCCCCCCCCCCCCAGCCTTACTTTTTAGGACACTACGGGCAATTTATCATGGCCAATCCACCTAACCCGCACATCTTTGGACTGTGGGAGGAAACTGGAGCACCCGGAGGAAACCCACGCACACACGGGGAGGACGTGCAGTACTTTAATTCTTTATTGTTAGCTTAGTATTGAGTAAAAGGACTCACAGTTTATTATTTCATTACTCATTAAATAGTTTATCTTTCAACAAGAAGACTATTGGTTATTTTATCATCCTGGTGGATTCAAGAGTAATATATATATTTAAAATAAGTAATTATTTAAAATATAACAAATCCCTTGAAGCGGTTCTTATGTTTCAATAAGATTGTTTTTCATTCTTCAAAATTCCCAAAAATGTGGGTTAATTCTCCTCAATCTCACCTCATTGGACAGCACTCTGAGTCCAGGAATCAATCTCGTGTACCTTTGTCACACCCCTGTGAAGCCAGAATGTCTTTCCTTAGATGAGAAGTCAGAAGCCTGAGACATTAACGTGAAGCAGAATTTAATAAGAAGAGCAGAACAGGAAGTTCATCAAGGGAAGGTGGTAGTGTTGTGGTATTGTCACTGGACTGGTGATCCAGGGTTCGAATCCCACCACCACAGATGGTGAAAATTGACTCCAACAAATATCTGGAATTAGATGTCTAATCCTTAGAATACAAACAGTGCAGAAGAAAACCATTCAGCTCATCGAGTCTGCACCAACCCTTGGAAAGCAAACTCAACTGAAGCCTACCCCTGTAACCCTGTGCATTAATCATGACCAATCCACCTAACCTGCACATCTTTGTGGAATGTGAGGGGAAACTGGAGCACCCGGAGGAAACCCATGCAGAACATACCAAATCCACACTGATAGACAATCACCCAAGGCCAGATGTGAATCTGGGTCCCTGACGCTATACTAAGCACCATGCCACTATGCTGCCCTAATGATGACCATGAAACCATTGTTGATTGGTGTAAAAAAACCCAGCTGGTTCACAAATGTCCTTTGGGGAAGGATATCTGCCATCCTCACCTTCTCTGGCCTAGATGTGACTCCAGAACCACAGCAATGTGGTTGACTCGTAAATGCCCTCTGAAATGACCTAGCAAGCCATTCGGTGGCTAAAATGGCTACAAAATCAATAAAAATGAAAGAAACCAAGCTGACCACTGGGCATCGACCTAGGCACTGGAAAGGACAACGGCAAAGTCCTCCTTACAAAACACCTGGGGGCTGGAACCCCAATGGCCATGTGTGCAATCTACATTATGGACTCTGTGATGGCCCTGAAACCAGCTGCTATGGTCACCTGGCTATCAGAATCTTTTGAGAATCTGATGAACTCATTTGCCCTTCTGACAGGCCATTCTCACCTCCCATATGCATCTATGTGCAGCAGACTGAAAAATGCTACACATTTCCCATGGAGCCCTGGAATGAGAGCTTGACGTAGATATTTATCTTGAGGGTGATTGGTATGGAGCTTTCTCCCAACCCATGGGACTGCAGGTTGTGTTGTAGGTGTGCCCAGAGGTAACCTCCTGAGAAGGCCTTAGCTGTTCTGACATCATCTCTCAGACATCTGGAGGGAGGTGGAATACGTTCTGAACATGGGATGACGTGTCAATACTATTTAACGATGATGGCGGCTTTGGTTGTGTTCCTCCTGTCCTCCCTCCTCCTTACCTGGTTCCAGCTGATGGCCTTGAGGTCTATATTGTGCGACCAAAGGCGCTTTCAGGCAACTCCTCTCCTCCACCATCTGAGATTGCAATAGGATTAGGTGTACAAGACCCATAGTGCATCAACAAAGTGATCTGCATGAAGAGACAAGCAAAGATATGAACAACTCTGTTGATACGACTTTCCTTCATATAGCAGCTGCAGTTGACCATTGGGAATGCATGACACTCCCTTGGATCATACACAGAACTCGTCCCATCCCACAGTGCCCTCCACCCACAACAACCTGAACTTCTGTGAGATAAAGGTTTCCTAGCAGCACCTGACCTCCAGTAAGGTCACAGTTTCTTAGCATCCCACGTTGATGGACATTAACACTGTAACCCTGCAGCCGGACCTGCCCGGCTTCAAACTCAAGATCCCTTCCCTGACCATTGGCCTGCCATATATGGACATACAGGGCGAGACCACTGCAACCTATAGGCCGGAACCTGGCTACCTTCAGACATCTCTTCCTCCACTTCCCCCAAACTTGCTTGTTCCATTGCTAGCTACATGAGGACCCAAGCACAATCTCCACCATCTCCACCATCTTGCCAGGCCAATGCTGCACTGTTTGAGGACCTGAACACCACACTCTCCAGTTCTACCTCATCCTTTCCTCTGGGGAACTTAAGTCACTTGACCCTAAAATAGAACAGTGGGTGTAATTTGTTGAATGCCTGCGCTATTTCTTTAAGGCCAATGAAATCGGGAGAGGGGGAAGGAGAAGTAATGGGTAATCCTGTGGAGCCCTGACCTATAACCTGATTAGAAGTCTGAGTTCCCCGATGCTCCTGACTCCAAAACATTTGTGGAGCTTGTGGAATTAGTCAAAGGAATTACGCCAGAAGCTTGCAGTGATAACGCAATGATGCAAATTTAATTTAACGACAAGAGCCCCAAGGTAGATGATAATGGCATTCATGGCACACCAAAAACAAACGGCTGAGCATTCCGAGTTTGGGACTGCACTCAATGACATGTTGAGAGACAAGTTAGTCTGTAATAGTATTATAATAGTAATTAAAATAGTCATTATAATAGTATGGCTGTGTTAATGACACAGCCATACAAAATAAATTGTTAGCAGAAGCAGAAATTATCTTAAAGAAGGCATAGAAGGTCACCCTGGCTATGGAAAGTGCTGAAAGTAGGGGTGATAGAACTGCAAAGCATGCAAGCAGGCGAGGCCCACCAAGTTTTCCAGGAAGCTGCTGGCAGTCGTAGAACCAGGGATGAAGGCGCAGAAAGTAATGAGCAAAAATGCTCTGAGCAAAAGAGAGTGCAGAGATATATGGGGCGGTATTCTCCGCCGGCTCCAAAAATCGCGGAGGCCGTCGTGAACCTCGGCCGAGTTCACGACGGCCTCGGGGCCCGCTCCCCACACCTAATTCACCCCCACCTGGGGGGCTAGGAGCGGGCCCCCGTCGTTCCCGGCCGCGACCTCGGCCGCCGGACATGATGCCCGAACGGCGCTTCGCGATGTCATCTGCGCATGCGCAGGAACCCGCGCATGTGCGGATGAATGGGCACTGATCGCGGGCATCCAGCGCCCGTTTCACAAATGCAGCGACCAGGTGTGGTTCTGCTGTGGTGAAACGGGCGTGAAGGGCCGGCTACTTGGCCCATCGGGCTCGTAGAATTGCCGGAGAAACGGCGAGCGGCGATTTTTCCGAGATTGGTGGGGGGGGGGGGGGGGGGGGGGGGGGGGGGGGGGGGGGGGGGAGAATCGCTGGGGGCGCCAGGGGGGGCGTAAAAATGTCGGGAGGCCCTCCCACGATTCTCCCACGCCATGTGGGGAATGGAGAATTCCGGCCATGGGGCGCGATTCTCCGCTCCCCAGGCCGGGTGGGAGAATCGCGGGAGGGCCGCTCTGGCACCCCCCGTGACTCTCCCACCCACCCCCAAAATGGTGTGCTACGTTTTGCGACACGCCGCTCGGAGAATTGCCGGTCGCCGTTTTTCAGGTCGCCGAGCGGCCTGGTCGCTGCCGGCGTGAACAGCGCGCGACAGGTAAGAGTGGGGCCTGTGGGGGGCGGAGAGACGAATGAGCACCACGGGCGTGCTCGGGAGGGGACTGGCCCACGATCGGTGCCCACCGATCATCGGGCCGGTGTCTCTAAGAGACGCACTCTTTCCCCTCCGCCGCCCCGCTAGATCAAGCCGCCATGTCTTCCGGGGCAGCGGAGGGGAAGACGGCGCATGCGTGGCTGATGTCACTTAGGCGCCGCCGGCCGCGTCATTCTCGGTGCACTCGCCAGCTGCCGAGTTCCCCGCAACGCCGCTCCTAGCCCCCCGGGGGGGGGGGGGAGAATAGGGGGCGAGGAGCGGCCTCTGACGCTGGCGTGAAACACTCCGGGTTTCATGCCGGCGTCGGCCGTTGCGGAGAATTTTGCCCATGGAATTTGGTCCACAGGTCAGGATCTGTGAAGAATGCTACCAGTGTGGGAGAGATCGCCCCCAGGAGAAATGTAAATTCAGGAAAGCTCCCTTTAAGGGGCTGGTTTAGCTCAGTGGGCTAAACAGCTGGCTTGCAGTGCAGAACAATGCCAACAGCACGGGTTCAATTCCTGTACCGGCCTCCCCAAACAAGCACTGGAATGTGGCGACTAGGGGCTTTTCACAGTAACTTCATTGAAGCCTACTTGTGACAATAAGCAATTATTATTATTATTATTATTATTATGATTATGTTATGCCTGCAATAAGACGGGGCACGTTAGGAAGTGCAAGGCTAGGCAGAGCCTACAAAGGACCAACAAAATAACCCTGAAACTGAACCTGAAGTATGCAGTTTAAACAACATTAAGGTGGGCAAGATGGCTCTGATTACAATTGTGTTAATGGTAAACGGACAGCCACGTAGAATGGAGGTGGGTGTGAGGCCACTGCCATAATTGTAGGTTATTTACAAGAGGTAGTCCAGACCCTGAAGTTAAGAAGCACACTAGCCAGGCTGGCCACGTATTCTCTGGAAGCTTTAAGAATCCTGGGAACAATCACAATGCCTGAGAGCTACCGGTATCAGTCAGCTCAACTGCCTCTAATAGTAATCGGGGACCAAGGACCAAGTCTGATTGGCTGAAATGGGTTTCACCAAATTAGATTAAAATGGCTGGAAATCTTCAAAACTAATGAAGGAGACTTTCATAACATCTTAAAAATGTACCAGGAGAGTTTCCAAGATGAGTTAGTGATGTGCCATCAATTGCACGAGAGACGAGTTGCTTTACAAAAGTTAGGCTTTAATAAACTAGAACTTAGCCCTGCGGTTGTCTACAATAAAATGGACGACCGCCGAGTGTTTGACTATTTATATCTCGGCAAGGAGGCGTGGTTAACTCAGCCTCTCGACCAATCGGTCGAGAGGCACATGACCGACCAGGGCCAATGGTAAGCCGGTGTTCTGCCCCAATGGCAGACAGCTATGCAAATCATATCACCACAGTTAGGCAAGATACAGGGCCTGAAAGCAAAGATTTACTGGATCCTGAGGCCATGCCAAAGCTTTACAGAGCCTGACCCATCCCCAATGCCTTAGATGAGAAGGTTGAGTCCGAACTCAAGTGGCTAAAAGTATTTTGCATCATCGAGTCTGTACAGTTTTCATAGTGGGCGGCCCCCATCACACCGGTGATTAAGTCAGATGGAACCATTAGGATATGTGGGGACCACAAATTAACTGTGAACCAGGTGGCAAAATTGGACTGATACCCAATATCAAGAATTGAAGATTTATACACTAAAGCAGAAGGTTTAACTTACACTAAACTTGATATGAACCATGCGATTAGAATTTGATGTGGCTTTGAGAGAATTTGTTGCTATAAATACCAAGAGGCCGATACCAGTAAACCCGGCTATCCCTTGGAGTCTCATCGGCATGTGCAATTTTACAGCGCACGATGGAAAGCTTATTACAGGATCTACACAATGTTGTTGTTTACTGATAACAGGAGTGTATGAAGAGGAGCACTCAGCAAATTTTGGAGAAGTTTTTAAAAGATTTAAGAAGGCCAGGGTAAGGCTAAAATTAGAAAAATTTACATTCCAAGCACAGGAGGTGACGTACTTACGTCAAAGGCCACACCCTATGGAGGCAAAGATAAAAGCAATCAAAGAAGCACCAAAAATAAGTCATCATTGAAATCCTTTTTAGGAATGGTGAATTATTATGGTAAATTTATTTCTAATCTTCGTACAATGTTTGCACGCACTGCTCAACAAGCACCAGAGGTGATATCTGAGAGAACATCAGAAGGAGGCCTTTGAACACGTCAAACTAGCTTTGCAGTCATCCAGTCTCTTGGTTCATTTTGACCCCTCAAAAGAGATCATTCTTACCTGTGATGCATCTCCTTATGGAATTGGAGCAGTTTTAATGCACAAAATGTAAGATAGTACAGAAAGGCCCATCGCCTATGCTTCTGGGACTCTGACTGATGCTGAACAAGCTTAATCGCAAATTGAAAAAGAGGGACTAGCCTCAATCTTCGGAGTGACAAAGTTCCATCAAAATGTCTATGGACAACATTTCATAATAGTTAACGACCACCAACCACTGTTGGGCAGATTCAGGGGGGATAAGACCATTGCCCTCATAGCTTCAGTGCGGGTCCAATACTGGACTCGACTGTTGGCAGCCTACAAGTATGCAATTCAACATAGGCTGGCACACAAATTTTGAATGAAAGGCTTTAAGCCGCTTTCCCCTGCCTGAAAGTATACCACTTCCTCCAATACCACACAAAATTATTCTTTCTTTAAACTTTCTCAATTCGTTGCCAGTGTCGACACAACAGGTCAGGTTTTGGACCCAAAAAGACCCCATATTATCTCATGTCAAACACATGGTCCTCCATGATTGGCATCATAATAATGGTTTGAGCAGTTACCACCCATTCAGATAAGAAACGACAAGTTAAGCTGTGCAGACGGTGTATTATTATGGGGAGCAAGAGTGGTCGTTCCCACTCCTGCTAGGCAGCTGTTTTTGTAAGAGTGATGTACCAACAATTGAACGCGAGACGAGTTGCTGAACAATAGGCGATATGGCTTTAATATACTAGATGTTAAGCCCTGCAGTCGATTACAGTAGAAGGACGACCGCCGGGAGTACTGGGTATTTATACCCCGCCCTCGAGGCGGGGTTAACTCAGCCTCTCGACCAATCGGGGAGCCGTCACATGACTGGTCTCAAACAACCGGTCAAGAGGCACATGACCGACCAGGGCCAATGGTAAGCCGGTGTTCTGCACCAATGGCAGGCAGCTGTGCTAATCATACCACCACAAAGAGCTGTACTGTGCCCATCGTGGGGTGACGAAGATGAAAATGCTTGCATACAGTTGCGTGGTGACCCGAGATGGATATCGACATAGAGAATCCGGCCAAACAATGTGACCATTGTCAAATGCAGCACACATTGCTGTCTGTGACCGTAATGTCCCCTTGGGAGTGGCCAGGTCGATCTTGGGTGCGACTTCACATTGATTTTGCAGGCCCATTCATGGACTCCACCTTCTTGCTCATTATAGATGCTCACTCCAAGTGGTTGGACATGCACAAAGTGAAGTCCACGACCCCGTCAGCAATGGCAGAAAAATTGCGACAGACATTTGCCACTAAACAGGTTACCTGGTGTTCTGGTCTCCGATAATGGGACTGCTTTTACAAGTGATGAATTCCAATGTTTGATGACTTATAAGGGACTGAGTTCAGATCTATTTGCTGGTTAATATTTTAAATAGTCCGTTGCTGTTGGAAAATGTTAATCAGGAACTTAAAGGGGGAGAATTCTCAGAGGGTCATGTGCCTGGAGGGCCAATCTGGCTATGAGTCATGAATCATGGTGCTGGGCGCGGATTTTACTGTTGGTTGGGTATTTGGAGTCATGGAGTACGATAGCCTTTATCTCACTCTCTGTAAATAGTTAATTGCCTCAATAAACCGTTTATTCGTTAATCTTGGTGGTTGCCAGTCTATCAAAATACTACAGGATGCTCCTGGACATCACACTGCAGCACAGAAACACTGAAATCATGTTTAATATATCGCAGCAAGGTCTCAATATATAGCATTCCATAACAATAAATAAATTATCTTTATTAGTGTCACAAGTAGGTTTACATTAACACTGCAATGAAGTTACTGTGAAAAGCCCCTAGTCGCCACATTCTGGCACCTGTTCGGGTACACAGAGGGAGAATTCAGAATTTCCAATTCAACTAACAAGCACATTTTTCGGATTGTGGCGGCTGCAGACACAGGTGGAGGAGTCCACCCGCGTCCAGGAGCTGGGAGTGGTGCCGGGCATGCGTGCCACCCAGGCTGAAACCGCACGGGTGGCGTCCGCGGTGGAGGCAATGGGGGTGACGGTGTCAGACATGGGGAGCAGTATGCAAGGCCTGGGGCTTTCCGTGCAGGCAGCGTCTGTGGCCCAGGACATGGCTGCATTCTCACAGGAAGCCATGAGCCAGAGCCAGCGGCAGATGGCAGAGGCGTTCAACGCCGTAGCCCAGTCTCAGCAGGCCATGATCCAGTCTCTGCAGACTGTGGCCCAGTCCCAGCAGGCCATGGCCCAGTTTCAGCAGGTAATGGCCCTGTCTCAGCAGGCCATGCCCCAGTCTCAGCAGGCCATGGCCCAGTTTCAGCAGGCCATGCCCCAGTCTCAGCAGGCCGTGGCCCAGTCTCTGCAGGCCATGGCCCAGTCTCAGCAGGCCGTGGCCCAGTCTCAGCAGGCCGTGGCCCAGTCTCAGAAGGCCGTGGCCCAGTCTCAGCAGGCCTTGGCCCAGTCTCTGCAGGCCGTGGCTCAGTCTCAGCAGGCCATGGCCCAGTTTCAGCAGGCCATGGCCCAGTGTCTGCAGGCAGTGGCTCAGTCTCAGTAGGCCATCACTGAGGGCATCGGTGCCATTGCCCAGGTGCTGGCCGGCGTCGCCCAGACACAGACAGGGATGGCCAACTCCCTGAGCTCCATGGCTGCAAACTTGTAGACCATTGTTGATACCAGCACGGGCCTCCAGGACTGGCAGCGCCAGGTGAAGGGGAGGCGTCGGATGGTAGGTGCGTTCGCACTCCCGACCCATGTAGAGGCCTGGGGGCCATCGGGCACCCCGAGGGAGGAGGAGGTGCTGGGGCCCGTTCCGGGTTCCCCTGTAGGGGAGGTCCCGGAACACCGCGGCACCTCAGACCCCCCCCCCCTTCCGTCCCAGGTGCATCTGGTGGGCAACGGGCAGGACAGGCTGGCAGCTCGCCATCCCAGTCGCCCGAGCCGCAGCCTGGCCCATCTAGGCTGGGCCGCCACAGGAAATGGCCGCCAAAGGGATTCCGAGTCACAGGGCAGGAATAACAGGAGTCCACCTCCAGTTCTGCTGTACCGTCTGGGGAACCAACTAGATGAAATCAAAGGGCCCGTGAGGCCAAACAATTAGACACTGAGTAAGTTGGCACTGGTGCAGGGCACCGACGGGTTCTTGGGGCTAGGGCACGTGTATGAACTGTTTGTTATTAAAATCACTCTCACACCTACAGAAGCTGCCTTTGTGCTCTGTCCGAAGCGTGCGGGGGTGTGGTGTGAGTTGAGCGCCAGTGTGTGTGTGAGGGGTGGTATTACGTCAGCCCCAGGTGAGTGTGCCCCCCCCTCGCCATCTCCCCGGGCAGAGGACGGGACAGTGCGCTGCAGTATCACGGCCGCATGCAGGGACGGTCCAGGTGGAGGGTGGTACTGTGGCCATGGGTCAGACATTGTCCAATGACGTGGAGCCAGGAGTTCATCGCAGGGCGGGTCATCATCATCCTCCATAGCCTGCAATAGACACGCTTCCACCGGCGATCGTGTGAGCCCGGCCCATTGTGCCGCAGGTGGATCTGCAATGGAGGGGTGGTGTGCATGCGGGTGGGGTGGGGGTGGTTGGTGGTGGGTAGGTGGCGGGGGGTGAGGATGTTGGTGGTAGGTGGGTGGGGGGGGGGTGAGGTGGTCGACTGGTGCCGTGGTGTGCGGTCTGTGCCAATATTCAGCGATTCTCACGCCCACCCCCCCCTAGTTAGTGAACCGGGCGGCTATCAGCCTGTCCCGTGCCCGCTGGCCCAGCCGGTAACGGCGGGCAGACTCCCGCCCATGTTCAGCCCGTCTGTCCTGACCATTGCTCCCAAGCTCCTCATCTGGGGAGGTCTGCGCCTCTTCCTGCTGCTCCTCCACTCCCCCCTCCACTGCCTGCGGCACATCGCCCCTCTGCTGGGCTATGTTGTGCAGGACGCAGCAGACCACAATGATATGGCCGACCCTATCTGGCGGGTACTGGAGGACCCCTCCAGAGAGGTCCAGGCACCTGAAACACATTTTTAGCAGGCCAAAGCACCTCTCTATCACACCCCTTGTTGCTGCATGGGCATCATTGTAGCTGTTCTCCGCGTCAGTCTGTGGCCTCCGTATAGGCGTCATCAGCCACGCCCGCAACGGGTAACCCCTGTAGCCCAGCAACCAGCCCCTCGAACATGCCGGGGATGTAAGACTGCGCCAATACGTATGAGTCATGTACACTTCCCGGGTACTGGGGGCAGACGTGCAGGATCATTATGCGGTGGTCGCAGACCATCTGAATGTCCATGGAATAGGTCCCCTTTCTATTGGTGAACTCGGCCCTGTTATCTGCAGGTGGCCGCACGGCGATGTGAGTCCCATCGATCGCGGCCTGGACCATGGGAAACCCAGCCACGGCAGCGAAGCCCGTTGCCCGGGCATCCTGGCTGGCCTGGTCCACAGGGAACTGGATGTAGAGGTCTGCAAAGGCATATCGGGCATCTGTCACTGCCCGGATGCACCGGTGCACCGATGCCTGGGAGATGCCGGACAGGTCCCCACTCAGCGCCTGGAATGACCCCGTGGCATAAAAGTTCAGGGCCAAGGTAACCTTGACGGACACGGGGAGACGGTGTCCTCCCCCAGTGCCACGCGGTGCCAGGTGTGCCAGCAGGTGGCAGATGTGTGCCACGGTTTCCCAGCTCATCCGGAGTCTCCTCCTGCATGCCCGGTCCGTGAGGTCCTGGAACAACGAGCGGGGCCTGTACACACGGGGCCTCCTCGGGCGTCTCCGTTGCCATAGCGCCATGACCACCTCCTCCCCCCTCCTCCTCCTCCTCCTCATGCTCCTCCTCGTGCTCCTCCACCTCCTTGTCCTCTCAATTTAATCATCTGATGCATCAAGATGGACAGCGCTCTAAAGCCGGAGAAACTCAACCTGGACGCTCGGTCGCCGGAAGCCCCGGAAATTTTTAAATATTGGCTCCGGTGCTTTGAGGACTATATTGACTCCTCAGCGACTGATGTCGACGGCGCTCGCAATCTGCGTATACTACATGCCCGGGTGGGCCACCAACTCTCCTCCACGATCAAGAATGCTGCAAATTACGAAGCTGCGGTCGAGATACTGAAGAAACGCTTCGTGAAGCCGATTAATGAGGTACACGCCAGACATTTGCTCTCAGCCTGCAGCCAGCAGTTTCCCCCTGCGTTCCGGGGAAACTCTGGACGAGTACGTGGAGAGACTCACTGCGCTCGCGAGGAACTGCAATTATAAAGCAGTGACGGCAGAAGCCCACATGAACTTGCATATTCGCGATGCCTTTGTGTCCGGTATCAGGTCCTCGTACATCCGGAAGCGGCTCCTAGAAGACAGGGCAAAGGATCTCCAAGGCACGGTAACGCTCACCTCTTCTCTAGAAATGGCCCAACGTAACCTCCGTACATACTCCGCGGGCCTTGCAAACCCCTCTCGATCCCCTCCAGACTCGGCCATGCTACAGGCCTGCGCCATGCGGCAATCCGCTCACTCTGGGGGTTCCCCGTGCTATTTCTGTGGGCAAGGTCAGCACCCATGGCAACGTTGCCCGGCCCGCTCCGCGATCTGCAACGACTTGGGGAAGAAAGGGCACTTCGCTAAAGTCTGCCTGGCTGGCCCCAAAGGCCACAAACAAAATCCTCACCAGGCCCAGAAATCAAGCTCCCGGTCTCACAGGCCCCGCAACGCGGCCACGCGGTGGCCGGACACGTCCACTTCCGACGCGTCATCTACCTCGTGCGAGTCATGGGAGCGGCCATCTTGGCGGCGGCCATCTTCGAACCCCGACACGTGCGACCGACAGCGGCGGCCATTTTGTGACTCCAGGTGGCCATTTTGTGAGTCCGACTTAACCAAGGACTCTGACTACCTGCAACTAGGAGCGATCAAGCTCGATCAATCGCGGCCGAAACACCTGCGGAACTCAATGATGCGGGTGCGAATCAACGGCCACGACACTCCCTACCTATTCGACTCTGGGAGTACGGAGAGCTTTATCCATCCTGACACAGTAAGGCGCTGCTCTCTGCGCACCCACCCTGCCTCCCAAACTATCGCCCTCGCCTCTGGGTCCCATTCGGTACAAATCACGGGGTATTGTGTCGCTGACCTCGCAATTCAAGGCGCTGAATACACCCGTTTTAAACATTACATCTTTCCTCAACTCTGCGCCCCCCTGCTGCTCGGTCTGGACTTTCAGTCCAGCCACCGGAGCCTGACACTGAAGTTCGGCGGGCCCCTGCCCCCACTCACGGTCTGCAGCCTGGCGACACTCAAAGTTGCGCCACCCCCCCTCTTCGCGAACCTCACTCCCGACTGTAAGCCCGTCGCCACCAAGAGTCGCCGGTACAGTACCTAGGACATGACCTTTATCAAGTCAGAGGTTCAGCGGCTACTAAAAGAGGGGGTCATAGAGGCCAGCAACAGCCCTTGGAGGGCTCAAGTATTGGTAGTCTGCTCCGGGGAAAAGTAACGAATGGTAGTGGATTATAGCCAGACCATAAACCGCTTTACGCAACTCGATGCTTACCCACTTCCCCGCATAGCAGAAATGGTGACTCACATCGCCCAGTATCGGGTATTCTCCACGGTCGACCTAAAATTGGCCTATCATCAACTCCCTATCCGCCCAGAGGACCGCCCCTATACGGCTTTTGAAGCAGCCGGTCGGCTGTTTCACTTCCTCAGGGCCCCTTTTGGTGTCACAAACGGAGTCTCCGTTTTCCAGAGGGCGATGGATCAAATGGTGGACCAGTACGGCTTACGGGCTACCTTCCCGTACTTGGACAACGTCACCATCTGCGGCCATGACCAGCAGGACCACGACGCAAACCTGAGGAAGTTCCTCCAGACTGCCCGGGCCCTCAACCTCACGTACAACAAAGAGAAATGCGTGTTCCACACAACCCGGCTCGCCATCCTCGGCTACGTCGTGGAAAACCGGGTCCTAGGCCCAGACCCCGACCGCATGTGTCCCCTAAAGGAACTCCCCCTCTCCCGTAGCCTCAAGGCACTCAAACGGTGCTTGGGGCTTTTCTCCTATTACGCCCAGTGGGTCCCCAGATATGCGGACAAAGCCCGACCACTCATTAAGACCACGGTTTTTCCCCGACGGCTGAGGCCCAGTCGGCTTTCAGCCGTATCAAGGCCGGCATCATCAAGGCCGCCATGCACGCGGTGGACGAAGCCATTCCCTTCCAAGTAGAAAGCGACGCATCAGACGTCGCCCTGGCTGCTACCCTCAACCAGGCGGGCAGACCAGTAGCGTTCTTCTCCGAACCCTCACCTCCTCGAAATTCAGCACTCTGCAGTCGAGAAGGAGGCACAAGCCATAGTGGAGGCCGTGCGGCACTGGAGGCACTACCTAGCCGGTAGGAGATTCACCCTCGTCACCGACCAACGGTCGGTCGCCTTTATGTTCGATAACGCACAACGGGGCAAAATAAAGAATGACAAAACTCTGAGGTGGAAGATAGAGCTCTACACCTATACGTACGATATTAAATATCGCCCGGGGAAGCTCAACGAGCCCCCAGTTGCCCTGTCCCACGGCACATGCGCCAACGCGCAAAACGACCACCTGAGAGCCATCCACGATGACCTCTGCCACCCGGGGGTCACCCGGCTTTCCCACTTCATCAAGTCCTGCAACCTACCCTACTCCACAGAGGAGGTCAAGGCCATGACTAAGGCATGCCAGATCTGTGCGGAATGCAAACCGCAATTCTATCGACCAGACAGGGCCCGCCTGATAAAAGCCTCTAAGCCCTTTGAGGGACTAAGTGTGGACTTCAAAGGGCCCCTCCCATCCACCAACCGCAACATCTATTTCCTCACCGTGATCGATGAGTTCTCCCGCTTCCCTTTTGCTGTCCCCTGCCCCGATATGACCTTGGCCTCCGTGATCAAGGCACTGCACAGCATCTTCACACTGTTTGGTTTCCCCGCTTATATCCACAGCGACCGGGGTACATCGTTCATGAGCGATGAGCTGCGTCGGTATCTGCTCAGCCAGGGCATCGCCTCGAGCAGAACGACGAGCTATAACCCGCGGGGAAACGGGCAAGTGGAGAGGGAGAACGCGACAGTTTGGAAGGCTGTCCTCCTAGCCCTACGGTCAAGGAGTCTCCCAATCGCCCGCTGGCAGGAGGTCCTACCCGATGCTCTACATTCCATTAGGTCGCTCCTCCGTACGGTCACGAACGAGACCCCTCACAATCGTTTGTTTGTCTTCCCCAGGAAGTCCACCTCTGGGGTCTTGCTTCCACGTTGGCTGACGACTCCGGGACCAGTCATACTCCGGAAACACGTGAGGAGCCATAAAACGGATCCCATAGTTGAGAGGGTCCAACTGCTACACATGAACCCTCAATACGCCTACGTTGAGCACCCCGACGGCAGGCAGGATACCGTCTCCCTGCGAGATCTGGCACCCGCTGGCTCACCGACCCCGACACTTTCCCCACCGACCCCCCCCCTCCTACCGACGCTCCCCTCCCCGCACCGACTGCCGACCCGACAGCGCCCTCCCCATAGCGCCCCCTGCCCTCCAGCCAGCGCCGGCACCCATCACCCTGGTCACCCCGGATTACCCTCCCCCCCAGCTCCAAGGCGGGCAAAGGCTGAGTCAACCGCGCTCCCGGATATACCACCATCAAAACCGACCATATCCACGGCACCACCACCGGAGCGGAGAAAGTCAGCACGAACGGTCAAACCACCCACAAGACTGAACTTATAACTCCACTTCATCCCCAAACGGACTATGTGTTTTTTTTTAAACATGGGGTGAATGTGATGAATGGTATCAGTAGCTGCTGTAACGGTACCTTACCTTTAATGCATTGGCCCTTTAAGACCGGGCTTGGAACCCTGGGGGACTCCGCCTCTGGCTCCGCCCCCAGGAAACGGTATACAAGATGAGGCTCACTCGGCAGCATGTGATGAGCACACTTCTCGGCTGCTGTTCAGTTCTCAGATGATTAAAGCCTTTGAATTACCTATCTTCTCTCCTGTGTCGTAATTGAGGGTATCTCAGGTAACAAAATCACAAATCTGACCCGAACCTGCCTTAAACCAACTCACTTCCTGTTTAACAGAGGCTAGTCTCTGATGCGGGCAACTAACTCTCTCCCAGAGTTGGGTGACCATTTAAATGTAAATATCATAATGAGGATATGTGCTTCAGATTTAATCTCCTTTTAAAATTTGACCCTGGCTGGCCGAGTTTTCTAGACCTTGTGAACCCTGTCAGAGGCATCAGGTTTTCCACAAACTTGGCAGATCTAACTTACCTGCTTCCAACTCTCCTATGAACGGTCATCTCATCCCACCTCAAGCCACTCTATCCACCATCCAGTCAGGTCATTCCAATCCACCACTCCCTCCTGGGCACCTTCAAACTCCCCTTCAGCCTTCAATTTCTCCCACTCTTGCTGCCCCCACCCCCTCCATGACCCAATGTTCTCACCTCTGGCCTTTGATCTCTGCCTCCACTGACATGTCTAATCTCTTTCTCCCTCTTTTCCACTCTCCAGCTGCCACCTGCTACTATCGGCCTTCCTGCTAAACAGCCAGCTCTGATTCTGGCTAACTCTGACCAGGCAATGGACACAAAAAGTGACATTAAGGTCTGCCATTAAATTGGACCTGGTAGGAACACATTCTTCCTGGTTTGCCAATGTTAAAACAGTGTCCCCTCCCCCACCTACTCCCGAACCCTCACCCCATGACAGTCATTGCTGTAATGTTGAATCTAATGTTGATCCAACAGGTGTCGTGGATCGGTGACCAGGAGCAGGGATTCTCACTAGTTCCCTTCCCAGCAATGGGAAAACTACATCACCATCCCAGCTTAAATCAGATATCATCATGTGCTGGAGATCAAACCGTGAATCATCCTGGACACTTTACTTAAACATTTTCTCTGAGAAGAACCAATGTTAGAGAGTCGTTGAGTTTTGACAGCAGGGAAAAAGGCTCACTGTGTCCTCGCCAGACACGATAAATTCAAAAGGAAACAGAAAAAAAGTTAATCCCATCCATACGAGCGTGCCATCAGAGTAAAGAAAATGACAAGTACCTTGTTATCTAAAAAGAACACGAGAATTTATTTAAAGTTGGCACCAACTGTTCAGAGAATTGATCCAGATATGTAAACTGACCCTAGTTTCACATCTTTTAAAGGCAGTATTTCTTACAACACTTTAGTGATTATTAATTTATCAAGTTTTTCAAAGCTCCTAATCATGACATTAAGCTGTTCATTTAAAAATAAAATAATGATTGTAATTTTCCCAAACATGCAAAATACTTTGAATCTTGGAAAATATTTTAAATTGCACAAAGGGACTGGGATTGGTTCTGCAAAGTCATATCCACAAGGTCAATGCCATGAGAAAACACTCACTATAAAATAATTCAAGTTGTAAGGAACAGAACTTTCAATTTACGATGAGACCAGAGAGGGAGTTAATAAATTTGGTATCCATTCCTTCAGGCCAACGTGCTCATCTCGCTCTCGACTTTCAGGTTTCCCCTTAAAAGGAAATTTGATCTCTAAACCTTCCAGTTCAGTTGTCTCACTGCCAGAATTGGAAGGCAGTCTTAAAATTATAGTATCAAACAACTTAGCAAAGACAAATGAATAAGCGCAAAAAGGACAATGTGGCTCCTTCCCTTAGACATCTAGCTAAATACAACTGCCAACCAATCACTCTTAGGCAACTGGATCAGGTAAAATTGAACATCATACATTAGCATAGCAAATTAACCCAGACCATTTACAGCTTTTTAGCTTTTGTAAGTTTGACTCTGTTCATTCCAAGCAAAAGGTCTCAGAGCACAAATGCAGTTACAGTATGTGGCAAAGAAATCACTAAGCTGTGTTAAAACAGTCAGAATGAAGAGATTCACAGTCTGAATGAAAAGTACAGTTAATTAATGTCACCTTTCTTTTCTTTAGCAACAACAGTAACTTTTCAATAGAAAATGCATTAAGCTTTTATCTTGCAGTGTATAGATATAACTATTTGAGAACCGTAATTGTATTTTTGAACCATTTGATGAAATGTAAAATATTCAATTTTCCACATGGTTAAGCAGTTCATACTTTTTTATAGTGGCATTCTACAGTACCAGAAAATATGATTTTACAAAATCATAAGGAATGATGAGACATCATTTTAAGTAGAAACAAAAGAAGCAGTTTGCAGGTCTCAAATGCTTAAACTGGATTACACGCTAGGCTGGAACATTGTGGAGATTTCCTGCAGTAATTTCTCCCAGCAAAGATTATATAACAGCTGGGGGGAGGGTGATATTCAAACATCTTTGCTATTGGAACATTCCACCAGTGTTATATGAAAAATTGGTGCATTTAAATGAGTACCTTTCCTTTCAGACTGTGCTTCCTGTTTCCTTGCTAACGATCTCCTCTGTGCGGGATAAGTACTTGACTGTCTGTGTCGATGATATAAAACAGATTTAAGTTCAGTGATTTATTAAAACTGTTCATTAAGTTAAGGGCCATTCCTGTGCGATGAAGCCATCAATGTGAACTGTGGTATATTCTAATAACAAGCTAAGAGCTTGAGGCAAAGAAAAGTAGAAATAAGAGTTGTGTTTTTACTTAATTTTTGTGCCAAATCTCATCTTATTAATATTAAAATATTACACCAGTGGCACAAAAATAAAAACAGGTACCGTGGCAGAATTGTGGCATTGAGTGATGGAAAAAAGAATTAACAAAGATTAATAACAAATGGTATTTTTTCCTTCGATTGTTTCTAATGAAGGCCAACTATAGTTTGAATTGGGCTGCACAAAAATATTGGACTGTGGGCGAACCACATCAATGGATCCCGTAAATTAAATTCTCAGTTGTTGGAAAATTGTTTATATAAAGTTGCTTAAATTAATATTTAACGGTATAATTAATATAGTTACTTATAAAGCCCATTCCGATTCTAAACTTCTGGACGTGGTTAATTACGGTCACACCCGTTGTGTCCAGGTTTTTAAAAATGTATCCAATATTTTTGCCTTGTTTAGCGATTACAGATAACAATGTCCATCGCAATTGTTCTGGGGATCACTAAATTAAGTATCAACACATTGGTTTAAGCGCATTTCATTCATAGACATTCATGGTGGATAGTAGTTAAAATTACTGTTATGCATTCTTTGATATTTTACGGTAGTCACCGTCAGGAACCATTTTGCGCATTTTGCTTTGGAATTTAGTTTCTCCGTAGCTGTGAACATTTTTGTTGTAAGAAACATAGAATTGAAAAAAAAGTGTAATCGTTTATGTCTGGACATCACTGCGAGGCGAAGTTTCGAGTTATTTTTAAAGGAAGCTAAATTCCTCTCTGTCTTCTTTATTTTCTTCCCAGACTAGTATGTGGTTAAGTAAATAGGAGTTCAGCATCTCATGTGTGGAATAAAGGCTTTTGGAAACCTTGGTGTGCCAGAAGGAAATGGGAACCGAATTCCTCTGGAATGAACAGAGAGGAAATTACAAACTGGCAGACTGCTTGACCATATAATATAAAGGTTCTTCCTATGCATGTAGTAGTGCCAGATCTCAGTAGGTGAGGATGATGAAATAATAAAGTGCTTCCCATGTATGCTTTTCATTAGGCGTCTTTTGTTTTCTTTTTCTGTGCTGGGGAAACATAACAGCGGTGTTCACTTCTGTTGGGCCAGATTGAGTTAATCTTTGGGGACCAACAGCTGCATAAATAATTGAAAACTAGCAATCACAATAATTACTAGAAGCCTGTACCTTGATAATGGAAATAATCTGCCGGACCTACTTTCATTCCTAGATAGGCAGCTATCCATAATGAGCTGCCTTTCAAGTTTAGATTAAAGGCATGGGATTGAGATTTATTGGTGTGTTTCAAGCATTCCATTTCCTCTTGGTTTTCGCCAATCCCACACATTCAGTTGAGACTGGTGTGCAGTCTACCTCCACCTGTCAGCTGTGTTTTTTTAATTATGACCTTAATCTAATACGTTCATCACAATATTTCTATGAAATCTGTATTAACCAAATAGGCTTTGCAGTGTGAATGGCATTTCCATGATTTCTTGCTCAGGGTTATAAATATGGACTTATCGCTGTTTCATACATTGTGGATTGTGACCTAGCAGCCACAAGTTAATGCTTGCATCATTGAGAAGAAAGAAGAAAACATTCTCAGTACTAATCTTTATTATGTTGATGCTCTCAAGGATGTGTGTTAAAACATAACATATAAATGCTTTCTTATGAAAACTAAAAAAAGTATTGATAGAAATACCTTGCAATATGGGGGGGGGGGGGGGGGGGGGGCGGTGGGGGGGGGGGGGGGGGGGGGAACCTGCTGGAATTCTTGACGCTTGAAAAATTCATATTTGAACTGAGGGGAAGGATGGAGGGGTTCTACAATTCATGGGCATTATTCATTATGCACTTTCGAGAATTGGATCGCATCGAACATCAGCGGGGTTGGGGGCTGGAGGGTGGTGGGGAGTGGAGCTGTATGTGTTAATGGTGATTATGGGAGATTCCTGGGACGGGATTCTCCGCGAGGAGTAGAGTGAACCACTCTGGCGCGGGCCGGCCCGAAGGTGCGGAATCCTCGGAAGGGCTTGGCGCCATGCCAACCGATGCCAGCGTGAGTTGGCGCATGCACAGGAGTGCCAGCGTGTGCTGGCATCATCCCAGCGCATGCGCAGGGGGTTCTTCTCCGCACCGGCCATGGCGGAGGTTGACAGTGGCCGGTGCGGAGGGAAAGTGTGCCTCCAAGGCACAGGCCTGCCCGCGGATCGGTGGGCCCCGATCGCGGGCCAGGCCACCGTGGGGGCACGCCCCGGGGCCAAATCCCCCCCCCCCCCCCCCCCACCGAGGACTCTGCAGGCCGCCCGTGGAGCCAGGTCCTGCTGGCAAGGACCTGTTGTGATTTATGCCGTCGGGACCCGCCGAAAACGGGCGGCCACTTGGCCCATCGCAGTCTGGAGAATCGGCGGGAGGGCCGCTGCCAGCAGCCGCCGGCCGGCATGCCACGATTCCCGCCCCCGCCAAAACCCCGGCGCTGGACAATTCGGCAGCCGGCGGGGGCGGGATTCAGGCCCCCCCCCCCGCCGATTCTCCTACCCGGTGTGGGGTCGGAGAATCCTGCCCCACATTCCTCTTTGTCATTTGTTTATGTTAAAATGCGGGTTAATGTTTGGGGGTTTGGTGGGAGGATGGGATCATTGTTATTGATATGGGGATTGACATTGTATTTGTTACTGATTATTGTTTATTGTTGGGTGCAAATTTGGGAGAAAATGTGAAAAAGGAGAATAAAAAGATATTAAAAAAAAAGAAATACCTTGAAATTACTTTATATTGTGAAAGGTGGCAAATGCCATCACATTATTCCACTGTTTATTGAAGCAAGGCAGAGACTCATGCTGCACTGCAGCGTTTTCACAAACTATCTCATGAAGCTCATGGCAAATAGTTTGTCACCAAAGCCAATCATCAGAGCAAAGGTTAGTGTATTCAGATCCTTTAAGATTTTGGTATAAAAGTTAATGAAAATATGTTGTTTTATACTGGGAGTTAATCTTTTCCAGTCATTGGGACTTCAATGAGTGGGTTCGCTGGACAGCTATCATGTTTGAGAAAGCGTTGTGGAGCATTGTTCGATCTTTTCATTAATGGCAATGTTCCACTGCATACACTATTGTAATTGAAGTTGCATTCTTCCTATCTAGCAAGGTGGTCAATAGTTCTATCTGCTGGCTTTTGATAAACACTAAAGAATGGCTTGGTAATTATGTTCTCTGCATAACCGTCACGTTTATATATTCACCAGTTTCCTGATTATGTTCATTCAGTAAAATGTTAAATGTTGAGTTTATTGAGCAGTTAACTTACAGTCCTGGTGTATATTAGAAATCAGATAGCACTCTACACCAAGATCACACTCGTAAATACTTGTGCCAACTTCATGTGATGTCAGAGAGAGCTGATCGTAGGTTGGCCCACTCCATGTAAATAAAATCAGTCAGGATGACTAGATTCAACTAATAATAATAATAATCTTTATGGGTGTCACAAGTAGGCTTACATTAACACTGCAATTAAGTTACTGTGAAAATCCCCTCGTCACTACATTCCGATGCCTGTTTGGGTACACCGATGGGAGAAATCAGAATGTCCAATTCACCTAACAGCACGTATTTCGGGACTTGTGGGAGGAAACCGAAGGAAACCCCCGCAGACACGGGGAGAACGTGCAGACTCCGTACAATCAGTAAGACTTTGAGATTGGCTAAGAGCTGTCTTTAAAACCACTGTTTGTAGTACATACCTTGTTTTGTGTTGGAGCTGCAGGTGAGAAGGCAAGAGAACCCTAGGCAATGACAAACTAAAACAACGAATACATGAATCTGTCACTTAATGGCAGTAATGAATTCAAGGTTGCTTATTCACTGAGGCTTTAGCATGCTGCTATCTGTTGATGCAATACTTTGCTCATGCCAGAAGAAACACTGCTGTCCTAGGAGCTACTTAGTCTGGAAGCTTTTATTGCCAAATTAGTTTGCATCTGTGCATGCAGCTTGTTATAACTATGAAAGTTTATGGTTCAATTTCCCACAGTGTGGATTTGTGCCAGTTTCATTGAGGATGCCTGAAGTGAGCCAAATTTGGATACTTTGCATTGATTCACTTGAATGTGAAGCTCATCCATATCCAATTTGCATTTCTCCCAATAACCTTTGACAATTATTCGTTCAACTGGTAACATTTTTTACACATGTTCCAAGAGGAGTGTAAGACTTTTTTAATGTCTGCGTTTATTTATTTGAACATTTTGTGGATTTTGAAATCTCTAACTTTTTTTTACTTTAGTGACTTCCGATATTTAGGGCACGACTCTCCAGACAGAATTCTGGACGGAATTCTCCGATCGCCGACGCCGAAATCGCATTCAGCGATCGGCTGTAGAATCCATGCTTACGCTGGATTTTCAATGCTCCGCTCCCTCAAAAGCTTTGTACTCGGGGAGCATGCTGCACGGCGAATGGACGGCCTCAGGGCTTCACCTAACGCCTTCTCCCAATGCTCTGCCCCTGTTGGGCCGAGTCCCCGATGGCATGGGGCACGTGTCCTCACAATGCTCGGGGACCTCGCATGTCGGCTGCGGACTGTGTCCACGCTGCCACAATCGGGGGGGGGGGGGGGCGTTCCGCAGACAGGGGGGGCTTCGGCGGGGCTGGGGAGACTGGCGAAACTAGATACAGTGGGCCATGTTGCACGGCACGGCCAACACTGCCGGCGTTTTAAGGCTGCCGGCGTGCGCATGCGCGGCCATGGACCCGGCCATTCTGCGGCCGTATCTGCAGGTAAAGCTGGGGGCTTTACGCTGTGCGGCTGCTAGCCCCCAACTGGGCAGAGCATCGGTACAGGGGTGGCGCCGGATTTCTGGTCGTAAGGCCAGACGGTTCCTGCGGACATAGCCGCAGAATCAGAGAATCCAGCTTTCTAAGCCTGGAAGCGAGCGGGAACTGACGCAAGCTTCCCGGTGTTCGGCCCAGCGAAGTTGGCAACGTTATTCAACCTTAATTGGTCCACGTAACGAGGCCTCACGGGCTTCTGTGCACAACTGAAGGCTCGCCAGCCGATTCGCCGGCACCACGCTCACCAGATCCTCGCTAACAAGGTCAACAGCACTTAAACAGCTCTTGCACAGCCAATCTCAGCCAGCCCGCAACAATGGCACCCAGGAGACCTGCCCCAAGATTTGGGGATGCAGATTCTGTTCTGCCGGACGGTGAGCCATAGGGTAGCCAGTGGTGCCTGGGACGCGATGGCGGCAGCTGCCAGAGCCGGGAGTGTTACCAGGAGGACTGGCCTCCAGTGCGGAAAAAAGATCAACGACCTATACTGGGCAGCGCGAGTGAATTGATACCGACACACCCCCTCCCCCCCCCACCCTCCCAGACCTTATTGCCCCCACATGAGCATCCACTCCCCCAACTCTCCATGTGACCCCAACCCTCCCTCCACCCCCCTTCTCCCTTCAACCCCCCTCCCACCACTGTGAAGCACACGTGTGGCTAACAATGCCCTCTCTGTGTCTCCTCAGGAAAAGCTCTTGCGCAACCATCGGGAGGGGGCCCAGACTTGTGGTGGAGTGCCGGACATAAGAACCCTCACCTCCTTCGAGGAGAGGGCCTTGGAGGTGACAGAGTGGTCACCAACACGGAGGCTGGCAGACACTGCAGAGGTGAGGGACCTCTGGGCCCCACTCGGAGGACCTGTCAAATGTGAGTTGTTATTGCCTTACTGACTGACCCATCCCTCCCACTGACCACACGTTTATTCTCCCAAAGGTCCTCCATCCGACTGTGCTGGCCCATCCCGGGTGGTTCCCTCTCCAGTCTCCCAGGGAACACCTCGGACGGGACCTTTGAGGAAAACAAGATTGAGGCATCATAGCTGTCATCCCCACCCTCCACCAGCACAGATACACGCACCTCGGTGGGAAATGTTGGTGGTCAGGCTTCTGGGGCACAATCTGGTGAGCATTACACAGCTGCTGATGTACATCAGGCGGAGGCTGGAACACCCTGGAAAGGCAGCAGCCGGAGATCTGCTGGATCCTAGGACCCAGCTGGATCCCAGCCTGATGCTGAGCCTGTGGAACAGGTATTCCCGGAGCTGATGGAAACAATAGGGAGTGGTCAGGACATACAGAGGGAGAGGTCAGTGACACTCCAGCAGATCCATGGCCGATTGGAGTCCCAGAGGCTACGGGTGCAGGAGATGTCATCAGCAATGCGTGGCACCGAGGCCAACACTGCTCGGGTGGTGACTGCAGTAGAGAGCCTGGTGTACAATGTAGGCAGCATTAGTGAAGGTGTCCAAGGCGTCGCGCGGTCGGTGTGAGCCATGGCTGAGGTTCTCGACAGAATGTCCGACTCGCTGGGGATGTTACCCAGTACCAGGTTGACCTTGATGAGGTTCTGTGGGCCATGTCCCGCTCTCAGACGGGAATGGCCGAGGTGCCTGTGGAGCTTGTCCCAGTCGCAGGTGGGCATTGCTGAGGCACTGCAGAGCATCGCCGAGGGTGTCGGCACGATGGTGCAGACCATGGGGAACCACCAGGGCTGGCAGAGCCAGATGGTGAAGGGGCAGCAGGAGCTTGAACCAGTTGCCCCTCTATCTCAAGGTGAACCCAGAGTCCTAATGCCCAAGGAGAGGGTGCTGGGTTTTACTCTGCATTTTCTACGCGGTTTTGGGTTTTCCCACAAGTTGCCACCATGTTGTAGAGCATCGGTTACAGTTCGATCGGTCTGCAGAAGTCTTGTAGTCAAACAGAGGTTATGTGTACATCTTTATTGGCTCTTAGAACTACTCAGAAATTTGCAGGATAGGGTGAAATCTAGGACCTATCTCCATGCTTGCTGATACACATAAGCTCTGTCCAACACTCAACTGATGCTTGGTGTGTGCCTATGTTCTCTTACATCACTGTGTGGGTGGTTCACTACTCGTCCCACACTAATGTTATATGTGCCAGAGCATTTTACTACAATGTATAGGTCGTCTCCAACCCCTCTGATGGCACGTAGAAGAAGTGGATGAAAGTGGAAGTCATCATGTCAGGCAGATCATTGAGTAGGATCCAGGGGTGTTTACCATTTAAACTTTGTACATTTGTCTTTTGAAACACCATGTAAATATGGATGCCAGACGTGTGAGCCTCTTTTCATTAATGGTAGCACAAGAGAAGAGATGAAGTGGTGAAAAGGAGAAAGGGTCCGTAAACGGTGACTTTGTAACATCTGGGCAAATGTGTGCCCTTTATGATGTTGAGAATTGGACTGTTGCAGGCTCTGTCTTGAGCGGAGGTTTTCTCTCGGGCAGCTCAAAGTGAGTTCCAGACTATGGGTGTGATTCTCTGATTGTCGACACCGAAATCGCATTCGGCGATTGGCCGGGGAGTTTTCATGCCAAAATGGGGAGTGGTGCCGTTTTTAAGATGCTCCGCACCCTCAAAAACGGCGTACTTGAGGAGTATGCCTCATGCCATTGGGATAGCCTCAGGACATCACCTGAGGTCCTCCACCGATGCTCCACCCCCGATGTGCCAATTTCCCGATGGTGTCGGTCGCATGTCCTCTCAACTTTCAGAAAAGTGGCATGGCGGCTGCGGACAGTGTCCAGCGCTGCCATAATCAGGGGGGTGGAGAGCTGTTCTGCTGGCGGGGGGGGAGGGGGGGGGCTTCGGTGGGGTCTAGGGGGACTGGTGAGGGTTGGTCCGGTGGTGACGAGGAGGATTAAAGGGGGACACTATCTGGCTGCCCGGTTCTGCCCACGTCCGGCACCATATTGTACGGCGTGGCTGCCTTCAGCATTCACCATCTTCAAGCTCCCCACCTCTTCACTCATCAATTTTATGGAAAGCGCAGCACGCCACAATGAGCAAAACACTTACAGGAGGAATGTACTGCAATCCGACTGCTCTAGGTGCCTGAACTCTATCTTCAGAAGCCCAATGGCAGCATGTGCAGCCTGTGCACCCCATCAAAATCTGAACATATCCCTCAGTCAGCACTCAATGAGTTCCTTAACAATCCTAATTGCCATGGTTAATGGGTCCACCTTTACACTGCCCTGGTGAAAGGGCCTGGAAATGGCAATGGGAAGCTGCCACACTGGCCAGCGCTGGCATTTTCATTTCCCACCCGCCTTGGTTTCTGCTCTGCTGGGACTTAAAATTCTTGTGCAGTCAATTTGATCTAACAGCTCTGTGGTGTTCACGCTCTTGATGAATAGAGGGCATTAGTGGAAGGTTGAGAACAGCTTTTCACCAACGTCTTGCAGTCTTCTGAATGTAGTATTTAAATGTCCATCAATGGTTTTCATGTTAAATAAAAAATGTTATGAATATACAATCAGTATTTATTTGGGCCCATGATTCCCCCCCCCACCCATGGAACCCAACATCGTGGGTGGAGATTCCCTGACTTCCCAGCCGTGTGTTTCTCAATGGCGGGAGGTGGCGCATCGTTCGATGGCAGGCGGGATTCACTGCTCCTGCTGCTATCAATGGATTTTCCATTGAAGCCGCCCCAGGGCAATGGGAAACCCAAGGGTGGGGGTGCGCTGCTACTGGCACCAGAGGATCCCGCAGCCAGTGAACGGCCGGAGAATTCAGGCCCATGTGCTGGAAGATGCCTTTGGCAGAACTCAACCTGAAACCATCTTCCTGAAACTCCCTCACTAGCAGCACTGAGGGTGTCCCTGCACCACAAGTTCAAGAAGGTAGCTGACCATCACCTTCTCGAGGCCAATTAGGGATGCACAACAAATGCTGGCCCAGCCAGCTCATCCCGTGAAATAATTTTTTTTTAACCCATTAAACATCTTAGGTACAATGGACAACTTTGGAATGTGCTATGCCTATATCCATTAATGTCATGCTATTCTGTCACATTTAATCTATTTATTACGTACTTAACTTTGAGACTACCACGGCATCACTCATCAGAGAGCTACAGAAATGGGATATTTTTGTTCAAAGTAGGATGTCACTCAAGAACTGCTGCTGCTTTTGGTGAAAACCACTAATTTACATATAGTTTGGGGCCTTAGCCTAGCACACACAAATTGCCAAAGTGAAACATGTTTGCTAACTGTATTGCCAAACACTGAGCAAATCCTGTGCTTTGTTAGCGGCAGTTCTCCATGCCTGTAAGTACCATGATCACTCCTGCAATAAAGTGTATTAACAATTCTGACCTAGTGTTTTGCTTTGAGGGAAATCAGAGATCTGGGCACAAATTATATTCAAAATTATGCAAGTTTAAAAAAAAAATCCAATCAAACTACTTTTCACATCATTTGATGATGTGTCTGCCATGTACCAACACATTCGGAGAACATACTGGAACATTTTTTTAAATGTTGCTTTAAAATATATTTTGATATATTTAATGGTGATAAATTGTTACAGTTTAATTATTACATCAGCAAATAGGGTTAACAATAACATTAATTTATTTATAATCTTTAATGTGATAAAACTACACAAAACATTTCACAAGAAAGTGATGAAGCAGAATTGGACATCAAGCCACATTAGGTATTACTAGAGCAAATGCCAAAAGCTTAAAAAAATTATTTCATGGAATGTGAGCGTCATTGGCAAGCCCACCTCGAATCGCCCTTGAGAAGATGGTGGTGACCAGTCTTCTTCAACTGCTGCATCTGGTTTAGCTATCCCACAGTGCTGTTAGGAAGGGAGTTCCAGGGTTTTGACCCAGTGTTGGTGAAGGAATGGCAATCAGGTTCCAAGTCAGAGTGAAGCTTGGCTTTCAGGGAAACATGTAGTTGATGGTGTTTCCATGTGCCTGCTGTCATTGATCTTCTAGATGGTAGAGGTTTGAAAGGTGCTGTTAAAGAAGCCTTGTGCGTTGCTGCAGTGTAAATGGTACACACTGCAGTTGTAAATGGTATACACTGCAGTTGTAAATGGTACGCACTGAAATTGTAAATGGTATACACTGCAGTTGGAAATGGTACACACTGCAGTTGTAAATGGTATACACTGCAGTTGTAAATGGTACACACTGCAGTTGTAAATGGTACACACTGCAGTTGGAAATGGTACACACTGCAGTTGTAAATGGTACACACTGCAGTTGGAAATGGTACACACTGCAGTTGTAAATGGTACACACTGCAGTTGGAAATGGTACACACTGCAGTTGTAAATGGTATACACTGCAGTTGTAAATGGTACACACTGCAGTTGGAAATGGTACACACTGCAGTTGTAAATGGTATACACTGCAGTTGGAAATGGTACACACTGCAGTTGTAAATGGTACACACTGCAGTTGTAAATGGTACACACTGCAGTTGTAAATGGTACACACTGCAGTTGGAAATGGTACACACTGCAGTTGTAAATGGTATACACTGCAGTTGGAAATGGTACACACTGCAGTTGTAAATGGTACACACTGAAGCTGTAAATGGTACACACTTCTGCTACTGTGCAAAGATGGTGGAAGGAGTGAATGTTGAAGATGATGTATGGGGTGCCAGTCAAGCCCAGGATTGTGTTGAGCTGCTTGACTGTTGTTGGAGCTGCACCCATTCCATCACTGTGCTGGCTTACACCTTGCAGATGGTGGACAGTGTTTTCAGTGTCTGGTGGTGAGTGACTCACTGCAGAATTCCCCATCTTTGACCTGCTCTTGTTGCCATAGTATTTGTATGGCTAGTCTAATTCAGTTTCTGGTCAATGGTAATCTATGACGGCAGAGGATTCAGTGATGGTAATGTCATTGAATGTCAAGGAGAGGCGGTTAGATTCTCTCTTGTTGGAGATGGTCATTACCTGGCACTTGTATGGTACAAGTGTTACTTACCACTTGAGCTTAATATGGAGGGAAGGTAATTGATGAAGTAGTTGAAGATGGTTGGGCCTATGACACAACACTTCTCTAATGAAGCCTTTGGGACTGAGATGGTTGCCCTCCAACAACCATGCCAACTTCTTTAATGTTAGGTATGACTTCAACCAGGACAGCATGGTGGCGTTTTGGTTAGCACTGCAGCCTCACGGCGCCGAGGTCCCAGGTTCGATCCCGGCTCTGGGTCACTGTCCGTGTGGAGTTTGCACATTCTCCCCGTGTTTGTGTGGGTTTCGCCCCCACAACCCAAAGATGTGCAGGATAGGTGGATTGGCCACGCTAAATTGCCCCTTAATTGGAAAAAATTAATTGGGTACTCTAAATTTATTTTTAAAAATGGTAAGACTCCAAACAATGGAGAGTTTCCTCTTGATTCCCATTGACTCCGGTTTTACGAATGCCTTTCATACCATACTCGGTCAAATGCTATATTGATGTCAGGGGCAGTAATTTTCACTTCACCACTTGATTTCAGCTCAATACTGTAATGAGGTCAGGAGTCGGGTGTCACTGGTGGAACTCAAACTGATTATCGGTTAACAGGTTATTGCTGTGTAAGAGCTGCTTGATATCACCTTCCATCACTTTGCTAATGATGGTGAGTACACTGATGGTGCAGTAATTGTCCAGATTAGTTTTGTCCTGCATGTTGTCGACAGGACATATCAGGGCCATTTTCCATATTGTCAGGGAGGTGCAATGTTGTAGCTGTATTAGAACAGCTTGCCTTGGAGCACAGCTAATTTGGAGTACAAGTCTTCAGCACTATTGTTGGAATGTTGTCAGAATCCACAGTCCTTACTGCATTCAGCACCTTCAGGAATCTTTCTTACATTACAGGGAGTGAATCAAATTGGCTGAAAAGTGGCATTTGTGATGCTGGGTACCTCAGGAAGATGATGTGGAGATGCCGGCGTTGGACTGGGGTGAGCACAGTACCTCAGGAAGAGACCGAGATGGATCATCCACTCAGCAGTTCTGGGTGAAATTGTCGCAAATATTTCAACTTTGTCTTTTGTACTGATGTGCTGGGCTCCCCCATCATTGAGGATGGGAATATTTGTGGATAGACTTTTAATTTCCCACCACCATTCATTCATGACTGGATGTGGTTTTGATCCATTGGTTGTGGGATTACTTAGCTCTGCGTAGCCCATGCTAGTTCCTCAATTAAGCTTGCATCCAGTCCTGTTTAATAGCTTCACCAGGTTGACACCTTATTTTTTATGTATTCTTGGTTGTGCTCTTTGCCATGTTCCCCTGCACAGCTCATTGAAGCAGGGCTGCTACCCTAGTTTGATGCTAATGGTAGAGTGGGGGATTTGCCAGACCATTAGGTTACAAATTGTGGGAATATACAATTCTGCTGCTATTGGCCCACTGTGTCTCGTGTGTGACCAGTTTTGAGCTGCTAGATCTGTTCTGAACCTATCCCAATTAACACAGCTGTAGTACCACACAACATGATAGACAGTGTGAAGTTGGGACTATTGCGGTGGTCACTGCTATCAATAACGTCATGCACAGATGGCTCTGCGATGTAGACTAATGAGGGCAAGGTCAAGTTGTTTTTTTCCCTCTTCAGGTTCCCTCACCACCTACCACAGGGCCAGTCTGGCAGCTATGTCCTTTAGGTTTCAGCTAATGGTCAGTAATGGTGCTCCCAAGCCACTCATGGGGCGGAATTCTCTCATGACACCCCATTGGAGGGGGGGGGGGCAGGATTTGGTGGATAGCCCAAAAATGGGTTTCATGCCGGAGTGAAATTATAGTGGGATCTTCCGATGCTGCCTGCCATTGATGAACGGAAATCCTACTGGAGGCTGACGTGAAACCAATGACATGCCACTAATACGATGCAGATGAAGGCACAACTGGAACCTTCACCCCACTCCCCATTTTCTGCGACACCGTGGAAAAACACGCCAGTCCAGAACATGTCTGGACCAAAGTGGCATGCACAAGTCTGGACTTACTTGAAGAAGGCCTGAGGCTTACCTTGCAATCCGCAGTGGAGACTGCCAGTGACCCTGGAACACCACATGTGGATGGGGGGGGGACATCTATAAGGTGGATTTCCAGCTTCAGTGTCATTGAGTAGGTCGATCTTCCAGGGTCAGGTTTATCTTCCTTGTTCAGGCAGTTCATGTTCTTTCTTCAATGGTGCATCAGTGATATTGAGTGTCTTTTGCATATGGCATCTGGACATGACAATGGGATACGCGCCATCAAGCTAGCCCCGCCATGGAGCCTTTCCAGGGCAGCATCTCCGAATCTTGGGGCCGGTTGCCTCATCACCATTGTTGTGAGCTGGTTGGGGTTGACTGAGCAAGTGCAGCTTAAGTGCCACCTTGTTAGCGGGGTGCTGGTGAACAAGGTGCCGGTGACTCAGCTGGCCAGCATTCATTTATGACTAGAAGCCCGTGAGGCCTCATTAAATGGAACAATTAACGTTCAATAGAGTTGTCGGCCTCATACGGCAGTTCCCGCTCTCTACCATACTTAGAAATCTTTCCGGAGAATCATGTCTCAGATCATTGTTAACTCCTTCTCCAAAGCATATGAGAAAATGGGCCTTTCACTAAACACCCAGAAAACTAAATTCTTCTTCCAACCAGTGTCATGATTGCACAGTGGTTAGCACAGTTGCTTCACAGCTCCAGGGACCCAGGTTCGATTCCTGGCTTGGTCACCGTGTGCAGAGTCTGCATGTTCTCCCCATGTCAGCGTGGGTTTCCTCCAGGTGCTCCGGATTCCTCCCACAAGTCCAAAGATGTGCAGGTTAGGTGGATTGGCCATGCTAAATTGCCCTTAGTGTCCAAAAGGTTAGATAGGGTTACAGGGATAAGGTGGAGTTGTGTGCTTAGATAGGGTGATCTTTCCATGGGCCTGTCCAGACTTGATGGTCCGAATGGCCTCCTTCTGCACTGTAAATTCTATGATCTATGAGCTCCCACAGCAAAACACCTCATATTAAGATCAACTTTTGCATTGACTTTTGTTAGTTAATCTCTCCTGCCCCTCTCCCTATCACAGACCTCCCTTTTGTTCTTCTTCACCCGCTCCACCGTTCTACTGGCTTAAACATTCTAACATTTCTATCTCCCTTCTGTGTTGATGAAACGTCATCAATCTGAATTATTGGGCATGATTTAATGGGAAAAAAATTCTTGTTTTGGGCACATTTAGCTGGGTTTTTCTCGGCGCTTGTAGCACCAAGGACGACCCCGCAGAAAAGCAGGACTTAGGCCTCACCAGTGTAGGAAGAGATTGGGCGCCATTTACAAATGGTACCCCATTCGCTGGACCCCCCACCGCAGCCTCTGGACCCGCCCCCCAATGCCCCAGTGTACTAATTAGAAGGTCCTTGAGCCCACTGCTCACCACCTCATAAGTGCCCGATCCCTGGCATGGGTAAGATACCACCAAGGCACCCTGAGAAGCACCACCAGGGTGCCCAGGTGGCACAGCCATGGTGCCAGATGGCAGTGCCACTGTGCCAGGGTACCACCCTGCCGAGAGTCCAACACCCGGGGCCCACTATCGCCTGGGGAACCCCCTCAAGTGCCGTTAGGCTTGGTACTCATTTGTGGAGACTGGTGCTAAACCGCACGCCGGTCGAGGTCTCCGAGGTGAGGCCATTCGATCCCGTGCCTTGTGGAACAGAAAGAAGATAAAAATGTAAGAATGTATAAGCCAGTAGAACGGTGGGGGACGGGGTGGGGGACGGGGGGGGGTGGGGGGGGGGGGGGGGGTGGGGGTGGTGGGGGGGGGGGGTGGTTGGGGGGGGGCGTGGAGGGGGGGAGGGGGGAGAAGAACAAAAGGGAGTGTCTGTGATAGGGAGGGGACAGTAGTCTAACTACTCACTTGAATATGCAAATCTGGTTGATTCCCAGTGAAGGAGATGATCCAGGTCGCGTCGCATCATGAGATCTTGTTATGTCATGTGAGGTGTAATGAGCGTTGTATTTATTGCAAGATTCAGAGGCTTCATCACGTCTGAGTCAGATGCGATGAGGCCATTAGATCATGCCCATTAATACTGTTTCTCTCTGACCTGACCTTGCTGAGTTTTTCCTGCATGTTTTGTTTTTATTTTTGGTTTCCAGCATCTGCTGTATTTTACTTTTGTATGTAGCTTGCATGCCTGACACCAGACTCCCAAAGGAGGGGACAGTAGTCTAACTACTCAGAACCTGCTTGGGGCAGGTGATTCCCAGAAAGAAAGTGGAAACAGACAGTGATTTTGTCAAAACATCCCAGAAGAAGACAAACATCCGCGCCAACGCTTTGGAGTTCCTGGTTGACCAAAATGGAGAAGGCTCTTCCGAGAAGGCACCAAACATATCGATAACATCTATAACATCGAGAAAATTTGTTGGGAATGGACAGAAGAAAACTCGAGGTGTCGGAGAGATGGCACAAGCCTTTAAACAACCAATTTCAAATAACCCAGGCTTAAAACAAAAACCATAGAAAGCATTCTTTCTGGTTGTATCACAGCTTGGTATGGAACCTGCTCTGCCCAAGACCGCAGGAAACTGCAAAATGTAGAATGTAGTCCAATCCATCACACAAACCAGCCTCCCATCCATTGACTCTGTCTACAATTCCCGCTACCTCGAAAAGGCAACTGCATAATTAAGGACCCCACACACCCCAGACATACTCTCCTCCACCTCTTCCATCAGGAAAAAGATACAAAAGTTTGAGGTCACGTACCAACCGACTCAAGAACAGCTTCTTCCCTGCTGCCATCAGACTTTTGAATGGACCTACCTTGTATTAAGTTGATCTTTTCTCTACACCCTAGCTATGACTGTAACATTACATTCTGCTGTCTCTCCTTCCTTCCCTATGTACGGTATGCGTTGTCTGTATAGTATGCAAGAAACAATACTTTTCACTGTGTACTAATATATGGGACAATAATAAATCAAATCAAATCAAATCATTTACCCATCACTTCAAACACCACCTGCCCACATGTGGCAGAGCCTGCAATTCGTGCACTACACTTATCGGCCATTTCAGAACCCATCAAACTGGAGTGGAAACAACTTATCCTCATTCCTGAAAGACTGTCTAAGGGAGGTGGAATGATTTTAAAAAGAAAATTATATTCAATAGTTTTTTTAAATGTTCCTATTAGTGTCTTTGCAATGAAAATAGAACCAACTTAATTTTAAGAGCCTCCGAGAAATGAGTGTAATTGGGTGTGGCTAGTTTTATGAGTCAACTCATTTTTTAAAAAAAATGAGTGCATTAGATTGCAGAAATTCGATTTGCGCTGGATACAATCTGGACTTAATATTCCACAACCTTTTGTGCTGATTTGACCCATCACAGCAAATTCCTCTGAAGGGAAATATTGCAACCTAGTGGGAACTGCAGGTCACAGTTTCAGTGCTTTAACAAATCAGTGACCCTGCTTATATATCGTATATTACATGATATAAAACTGCATCTTCGCCAACTACAGAGTAGCAACCATGCTACTTTAATTAAATTCACAAATCACTATTGATGATACAAAACTAGCTTCCCTTATTCAAATATCCTTGTGGGATTTCCAAGTGACGCTGTAAACCAAAAAGGTTATTTATGGCAGAAATTCCCAATTAAGAAAAAGACGAGAATTCATTTTAGATAAATGGCAATGGGCCCTTTGAACTAGTCAGTGAAAAGATCAAGTTGCCTCATTGATGGAACATATTATTCTTGCCTCATTCTTGTATATAATTTATCTGAATGCTTGCTGTAGTTCCTGAGCGGGATTCTCCATTCCCCAACGCCGATTTCATAATCGGCGATTGGGCAGAGAGTCCCTTTTTACGATGAAATCAATGGCGGCACCTGTTTTTGCATGCCCCACCCCCTCCAAAACAGCGTCATCGAGGAGCACGCCTCACGCTGTGGGGACGGCCTCAGGACGTCACATGAAGACCCTCCCCCGATGCTCTGCCCCCGATGGGCCGAGTTCCCTACCGTGCGGTTGACTCATGGATTCAGCGGTGGGGAACTTGGCGTGGCAGCTGCGAACTGTGTCCAGCGCCGCCACAGTTGTGCCGGAGCCGTGCTGGTGGCCGGGGGGAGGGGGGTTTGTGAGGGCTGGGAGGGGTGGCTAGGGGGTGACGGGGGGGTGTCTAGGGAACACTATCTGGCAGGTCAGGTCCGTGTACGGCTAGCACCATGTTGTACGGCGCAACCGCTGCAGGTTGGCGCCATGGGCATGCGTGGCCACAGTCCCGGCAATTCTCCAGCTGTTTTTGTCGTGGAGTTTTACGTGGCGTGGCTGCTAACCCTTCACCAGTCGGTAAAACACCAGGGATCCTCCAGACATAGCCTGAAAATCGGAGAATCCAGCCCCTTATATTTGATCATCTTAAGCACACATATTCTGTAAATAAACGTGTGAATAATAGTGGGCTGGATTCGACGGTCCCCCAGCTACGTGTCTCTCGGCCGCACGATGTTTGCTGGCAGCGGGATTCTATCTCCCCATAGCTGGTCAATGGGATTCCTCATTGGAACCACCCCATGCCCCTGGGAAAGCCACAGGTTGGGTGGGGTGTGCTGCCGGTGGTAAAAGAGAATCACAACGGCTGGAGAATTCCAGCCAGTATGCAGTTAATTTGTTAGTAAAATGTATAATTCAGATAAATGTTACTGCGATTACAGAGATATCAAGAAACACATAATACTCCTAATGCATTTTTTCCTGTTAACTCTAATATAAATACTTTCTCTGCGTGCTTGCACATCACATCTCCTTACTGTAGATGTTGGTGTACAAGTCGATCCTTGCAGCCTCGAAAAATTTCTCCACAGACTGGGTCAACGTATATACGGAGTATAAAAATGAATCATCAGCATGGGTGTGGCTGGTTGCTATCTTTATCATTTTTCAGGTGACGTCTACTTTGTGTGGGCGTGTCTTAAACTCCTGCATATCTTCGCAACACAGCTCATACTGCCTGCCTGACCTCTGGTACTTAGTAATCGGAGGCCAGAACGTTTGTAGGGTGAAAATTGAGGCTGACCAGTGTTATGAGTGTAAGATGCTATGGCTGTAAAGAGGGGTCACCTTTTACCTCAAGTATATGCACAAATATGATTTGGGGGCCAAAACAAATAGGTTATCTTGTACATCACAACCTATGGTAATGATTTTTGTTTTGAAAATGAATCTTACTCCATTATGTAGCTGTCTTTGGGATCTGTGTAAAAGTCAAGTTATTGGAAAGGGAGGGTTTATGTTATTAATAGTAAATGTTATGTGGATTTTCTGTGAGTAAAGGAGCCATAAAAATGTGTCGTATAGTTATAGCTTGGTCAGAAAATAATTGTAAGGACGCTCAGCTGCATTCCTTTCTCTTGCTGTAAGGTCCCAAAGCCTTAATTATTTCAACAAAAGTGTTTAAATTGACCTGACTTTGAACAATACCCCATTATATATCTGAGGTGTATTTGTGTGTTCATGGTGTTCTTAAGAGAATCCTTTCTACTCTTAAAAAGGACGGGTGCTTTGAGATATACAGCAACCATGAAAATGAATGTTCTGCATCATTTGAACCTTATCATTTAAATCTACATTATATAGCTATCCTTGAGATTACAGAATGATTGTTCTGTTGACCCAAGAGTGCAGACCTCTTGAACTACTGGTACTGTAAATCAGCACCTTGCTACAGCACTGACAAATTAATTCCATTTTATGTTATCAGTGGGGCAGTGTGTTTACGTCAACCATGGCACCTTCTTTAATATTTGTCAAATTGTCAGTTAGTAGTACAGAACTTGAGTAATTCTAAAAAAAAGGGACATTCGAAGCTTTCTGTCTTGTACGTATCAGGACCCTTCACAAGAATACCAATATAAGCCAGAAAATGCCAATTTATACTGTATAAGAAGAGAATGTTGATTGGTTGGCAGGTAAACTTTGATTGGTAGAGGTGTGGCCATGGAGAATGCACCAGGTGACTGATAGTAAACTGCAAAGCATTTGTCAAATCATTCTCTGATATTCTCTTTCAGTGTGGAGCCCATCAATACAATCATTTTCAAACAAGTATTCAATACCAGAGCTGGTGATTAGACAGAAAACTACCCACTTACCTGCTTATGTTTAAAAAGGCCAAATTCTAATGCAGAAATCAGAAGAAGTTCCTTAGCACAGGCATCCAAGCAGAGACCTACTGTTATATTTCTATGTTTGCCGCAAGGAGAAACAGTATCGAGGTGCCCACACTCTGGATTCTTTGAAACATGATAATCGGTTTTAGCAAGAGGTATTGCTCATACAATCTCCAATCTAAGATGGAGAAATGCAAAGCCCACGCAAACACTCTGCTCTTCAATTTGAGCATCTAATCCTGGCCATCAAAAACAACTGCGTGCCAGCTCGTTCTTCCTCACCACACCAGGATGTCCGTCATGTAGTTAGTCATGGACTCTACTATGCAAGCATGGAAGAATAATCACTTGGATCCCCCACAATGGAACTCCATTCTGTACTGTCAGCTCAAGTCTTCATGTGATGTAGGGCTTGAGGTCTGGATTGTTCCTATGAACGTCTGACATTGTTCCTTTTTGGACCAGATTAATCACGTCCCCGTCACTAGATTGATTCTTGTATATCTTTGAACTTGAGAAGAAATCACAGGTACATTTTCCATGAGCAAAATATACAGAGTGTTAATTAAATGTTCTTCAGATTTATGCTTGACTTGTAACGGCAATTGTGACAAAGCATCAGCATTTGAATGCTGTTCTGACTTGTGATATTGGATATCATAAGTGTGTGCTGGCAATATCAATGACCATCTTTGTAATCCATTAGCTGCCATAGAATATGTACCTTTATATGGACCAAAGATTGTGGTCAAGGATCAATGATCCATCAAAAGAGTGAAATGACGCCCATAAGAGTGTCATTACACCGAAAATGAAGCTCAAATCTTCTTTTTCTAGCGTATGTTTAAGTAAGAGTGCAGAAAAAAATGCAATCGGTCATTCCTTGCTGAAGGCATTATGTGCGAGATAACTACACCAGCACCTTAGGGTGATGCCTCATAAGCAAGTTGCAACTTCAGCTTGGGATTCTAATGAACCAACATTCTAACTTCAATGAAGCATCTTTCACTTCATTGTATACATTCTCACATTCTTCTGACCAGTGCCCTGCCTGTTTGATGCATAGTAAAGTGTGTAAACGCTTCAGTCATGTTGCTAAATTGAGCACAAATTTACCATAATAATTGATCAGTTCTAAAAACAATTTAATTGTGTCACATTTTGAGGACATGCTTCTAAGATTGCCGACATTTTCTTCAACTCCGAACTAAACCATCTTTATCGATGATATGAGCTAAGTAATTTATAGATGACTTGGAAAAAGTCCCACTTTTCCTTTTTAATTCTCAGATTGCTGCTCTGTAAACACTTCAATATAGCTTCCAAATTCTTCAAGTATAGAACCGGCAATGAGTATGTCACCTAAATAACATTGCACTCCATTCAGCCCACTTAGAATTTGATCCATGGATCTTTGAAAAAGAACAGGAGCAGATTTTATTCCGAAAGGAAGTCTTCTCTAATGAAACAGACCTTTGTGTGTCATGATGGTGAGTAGTGGCTGTCATTCGGCAGCCACATTCATCTACAGATATGCCAGTGAAAGATCATTTTACTGAAATTCGGCCCTACAGCAAGTCCAGCAAACAAGTTTTCAATCAACGGCAGTGGATAATGATCTGCACACAAAACTGGGTTAATAGTTGTTTTAAAATCTCCACAAATTCTCACTGAGCCATCACATTTCAATACAGGAACTATTGGGCTGCCCAATTACTTGTAGCAACTGGTTCAATGACTCCTGATTGTACAAGTCTTTTAGTTCTTCTTCAACTTTTGGCCTAATAACGTAAGGTATGGTTCTAGCTTTGAGACATTTGGGTGTGCTGTCTGGTTTGATTTTTAGGTGTATTTAAACACCAGCCACAGAACCTATCGGACCTTCAGACACCTTCCCATACTTCATCAGAAGTTTTTGCAAGCTGTTCTTTGAATCCACTAATTGACTTACTACCTCCCAGTTAAGCCTAATCTTTGCCAGCTATGCTCTGTAAAAGAGGGCAGGAAAATTTCCATGGAAAACGTGAAGAGACAACTCTGTCAATTTGCTTCTACTCTCACCATAATGCATCCTTTTAATGGTACAATCACTTTAGTGTACATCTGTAGGATCACATTTGACGGTTTAAAAGGCAGATGCTTCAGCTTTTGATGAGAAATTGTCTCAGGTATTAATGATACTGCCGCACCCATATCCTTTTCCATTTTAATTAGATGACTTTTAAGTTTTGGATATGCCCCAAAACATTGTTAATTGCTTCACATAGATAAGACGTTTAGTTTCAGCTCCTGCAATAGATTATGTTGTCTTTTGAGTGATCTTGAACTTCGTCTACTAATTTATAGACAGGGATAGTCTGTTTAGATGTATTTTTCTTCTTGCACATTCTTGGTGTAGATGTTTTCTGAGCCCAACATGCCTTGGCAATATGACTCTATTTGCCACAGTTCTTGGATGTATGTGGTTTACTCCAACATTCCCCCACTGAGTGCCCAAATTGTGTACATTGGTGACATGGATAGCACACTATCTGTGAAGCTTCTTTTGTTGCTAGCTCCATAGATGTGGCAACTTACACAGCAGCTTTTTGAGTTAAATCATTTATAATAAACAACTTCTTCCGAATAGCTTCACTGTGGAGTCCACAAGCCAGCCTATCACAAAGAGTGTCATCAAGTGTTGCACTAAATTCACAATATTTTGCTAACCTTCTTAAAATCACTACAAATTGTAAAATGCTTTCACTTTCTTCCTGACTATGGTGATGGAAATGAAACCTTTCTACAATCAATAATGGACAAGGAGAGAAATGCCCCTTGCCAGGGACCAAGGTTCAATTCCCAGCTTGGGTCATTGACTGTGCGGAGTCTGCACATTCTCCCCATGTCTGCTCCGGTTTCCTCCCACAAGTTCCAAAAGACATGCTGTTAGGTGAATTGGACATTCTGAATTCCCCCTCAGTGTACCCGAACAGGTGCCGGAATGTGGCGACGAGGGGATTTTCGCAATAACATGATTGCAGTATTAATAATCTTTATTATTGTCACAAGTAGACTTATATCAACACTGCAATGAAGTTACTGTGAAAAGTTCCTCATTGCCACACTCCGGCACCTTTTCAGGTACACTGAGGGAGAATTCAGAATGTCCAATTCACCTAACAGCATGTCTTTCGGGACTTGTGGGAGGAAACCGGAGCACCCGGAGGAAACCCACGCAGGCACGGGGAGAATGTACAGACTCCACACAGACAGTGACACAAGCAGGAATCGAATCTGGGACCCTGGTGCTGTGAAGCAACAGTGCTAACCACTGCGCTACAGCGCAACTGGAGAATATTCTATCATGCTCCTAATTTGAGCCTTGTAGATGGTTTACAGGCTTTAGGGGGTCAGGAGGTGAGCAATGAGGTAATGTGAGTTACTCCCCACAGAATTTTGAGCCTTTAACCATTTTTTGTGACATAGTATTTATGTTATATATTGATTTACAGTGAAGGATTATGTCTACATGGAGAGGAATGATAAACAAAACCGAAACTTCTTGCTGATTACAGCTGGATCATTAATACAATTCATAAAATGAAGTTGGAAAGGTGGAGAATTGGGAAGAGCTTTATCGTTATTATTGTGATGAAGGATTCTGAAAGAATACAATGGCCCCAGATAAAGAAAAAAACACAAAGAACAAAGAACAATACAGCACAGGAACAGGCCCTTCGGCCCGCCAAGCCTATACTGGTCATGATACTAACCTTGGCCAAAACCCTTGGCGCAGTGAAGCAACAGTGCTAACCACCGTGCTGCCCATAAACAGGGAGGTAAGGCTTCCTTCAAGCCGGAATTGAACCAGCGACCTAGGGATATCAGCTTTAATCTTCTGCAGTCCTCCGCTCTATAATGTAAGCCTACTTGTGACACTAATAAAGATTATTATTATTTAAGATTTTCATTAATTCGATGTAGGACTTATCCCCTGGTTGTGCTAGGTGAACTAAATTTTGTAACAGCATACAAGTTTTACCCTATACTGAACTGAGAAATGTTGCAACCTTTATGTCCTCCAATGTCTGATTCACTAATGGACCCCCTAACTAGAGGGACTCCCCATAAAGTCCCCTATCTAGATGGACCCCCCCACATGGACCTCCTATATAGAAGGACCACCCCCACCAAACCTTGCCAGAAAAAAGACCTCAGTCTGGAAGCTAGAGAGCAGTCCAGACAGGGCAGTGAAACAATTACAGTTGTAACACTCACCGGACGCACTACGGGTCCATTCCTGGAAGAGAACAGCTGTGGCCTGCGTTTAAACCCCCCAGATCCATCAGCTGCAAACCATTCATTCATTTCTGACAGTGGGCTGTGTTTAATAAAGGCAAAGGGAGTCAGGCGAGTAACATAAAGAAGACATTTATTTATAATATGTACTATTTGCAATGGGGCCCGGTTGAACCGCACCGGGTCCTCTCTCTCTGTCGGCTGGTTCCTATCTGACCGACCTTACAGACAACATGGTATCAGCCGCTCAGTTAGCAGGGAAGCTCATACTCCTTGGGCCCCATGGGAAAACAAGCAACCCAGCCCCATGTGTTTCATGCGGGATATTACATTGTGATTGACAGCTTCCACAAAGAAGCTGTGAGTCTTGCTCCATTCATCTTCTTCATGGATGTGTAAGTCTAAGTGCTGAAACTACAATGTTTCTAAACATTTACCACATCAAAGAGAGTTAAGTACATTCAGTTTCTAGCTCAGCCCTTCAAATCACTCAAGTGTGAAGAGGCATTTTTGGAATGCAGGTGCTGGTTTAGCATAGGGGGATAAACAGTTGGCTTGTAGTGCAGAATAAGGCCAGCAGCATGGGTTCAATTCCCCTATCAGCCTCCCCGAACAGGTGCCGCAATGTGGCGATAGGGGCTTTTCACAATAACTTTATTGAAGCCTACTTGTGACAATAAGCGATTATTATCATTATTAACTCTCTTTGGTGTGATTGATGTTTGTAAACATTGAGGTTTCAGCACTTAGACTTATACATCCATGAAGAAGATGAATGGAACAAGGCTCACAGCTGGAAGCTGTTAATCACAGCCCAACACTAGCAATGAATGTTCCTGACCGCGCAGTTGACTCAGTGGTCGGGAACCCGGCATGGAGGCTGTGGACTGTGTCCAGTGCCACCACACTCGGGCGGGATCCATCCCGCTGGCCAGGATGCTTGGGCAGCTGGGTTCGCCGCCATCCAGGGGTCGATAGATGGGATGCATGTCACCCGACAGGCACCTGCGATCACAGGCCACTCTACACAAACCAAAAGGGGTACCACTCAATGAGGGGGACAGATGGAGATGAGCCATCCCCTGAGACCCCCCCACCACCTGGCGATGCCAGTCCTGGAGGCTCTCTCTGGTCTCGACCAGGGTCTGTAGGCTTATGATCATGGAGCACAGGGAGTGGCCTATCTCCATCTGGGACTGCACCACAGCACACTGCGACTGTACCACCAACCCTGCGGGTCTGTGCCACATCAGCCAGTGACTGGGCCACCTCCCTCTGGATCTGGGCCACCTCTGTCTGAGAATGGCTCACCCCGCCAGTGTCTGCACCATGCTAGCCAGCACCTGGGCAATGCCATTGATGTTCCCAGCCATGGCCTGCTGTGACTGGGCCATGCTGAGGAGCACCGCTGCAATAACCAGGTGGACCTGGCACATGGCCAGAGAGGGCAGCCCTGTCCTGGGCCTGGGCCACCTGTTACCACCGTTATGCCTTGCCTCAGTGCTCTATCTGATGGGTGTGGGGGTGGGCTGGTCGAGGCTGACCGGGGTGGGGAGGGTAAGTGGGGGGACCAGAGCACGCACTGTAGAAGGACTGTGCTCCCCTCCTTCCCAGGTTCCCCGACCGCCTGATACATAGCCAAAACCCTCGTACCCAATGCCTCCACCACGAACGCCACAGGTGCGGTGTTGGCCTGGGTGGCACACATGACTGGCACCAGCCCCTACTCCTGCACACGGATGGACTCCTCCACCTGCACCTCCAGGTGCTGGATGGGACTGGATGTTCCAGGAGCCCGGGACACGTCTGGACGGCAGCTGGTTCCTGGGGCCAGGCTGCCCTCCGATCGTCTGGCCCCTCGGCTGCTCCCACCTGAACCTGCTGTACCGGATGCGATGTATGGTGCGCACCAGATAGTGTCCCAGGAGCCTCTTCACTAATGTGCCCAACCGAGGTGATAGTCTCTGGGATGGTGGAGGTTATAGGAGACAGCTGTGACGGAATATCAGTGTCATCCTCTGACCAGAGCTCTGGGGTATCCTGAATGCCTGGTGTTCGGGGTGCTCTACCCGTCATTGCTCAGCTGTCTGAGGGCACCCACTGGCTCTGGCACTGGCTGGGCGTGGGGGACTCCATTGGACTGGCACCATGTCCGGCAGGTCCTGTAAGACATGTATGATTAGACGGTGTGGGTGGGGGGGACGGGGGGGTTGAGGGAGGTGAGGGAAGTGAGGGTGACGTTGGTTGGGCTGTATGGGGTGAGGGGGTGGCGTGAGGGTGAGGGGGTGTGTGGGTTGAGGGGTTGGGGAGGTGAGGGGAGTGGGAGGTGGGGAGAATGCAAAATATTGCCCATGCTGGAAATCTGATATAAAAGTAGAAAGTGTTGTAAATACAACAGGTGAGGCAGCATCTAGGGGCAGCACGGTAGCACAGTGGTTCGCACTATTGCTTCACAGCACCAGGGATCTGGATTCGATTCCCGGCTTGGTTCACTGTGCGGAGTCTGCACATTCTCCCTGTGTCTGTGTGGGTTTCCTCCAGGTGCTCCGGGTTTCCTCCCACAGTCCAAAGATGTGCGGTTCAGGTAGAATAGTCATGCTAAATTGCCCTGCAGTGTCCAAAAGTTAGTCTGGGTTACGGGGATAGGATGGGTGCTCTTTCAGGGGCCGGTGTTGACTCAATGGGTCGAATGTAGGGATTCTATGATTCTATGATCTGTGGAGTGAAGCAGATTGTCAGGTTCGTGGCCTTTCGTCAGAACTAGAAAGAGTTGTTTTTAAGCAAGTAAAGAGGCAGGGAAAGTAGGGAGAGCAGGAAAGGACAAAACAGAAGGCCTGTGATAGAGATAGGAGAGATTAATTGAGGAAACAATAGATGGTGCACGCCACCGGGACAATTAAATAAACAAACGATGGCTCCAGCTGAGGTGTAAACAGTGATAGCAGAATCATTTGAATTATTTGTCCCTCCCCCACTGTGACCTCCCTGCCATCAATCTCCTGTACTGTTGTAATGAGGTTCATCAGAATCTCAATGGGACAGCACTTCATAACCTTCTCAATGCATCATCAATTTTCAACACTTTCACATCATAAAGACTGCTCTTACTTTTCTGGACAGCAGCTGTTGGTAGTAATACTGCTACTGTCATTTACACCTCTTCTAGACCCATTTTGTTTTCTTAATTTGAGCCCTTACCACCTTTTTTTGCCATCAGCATCTTAGCAGGGTGCCGTGCCTCAGAGAGATGCATGCCAGCCAGAGGTTCGCTGATCCCAGTGGTGTCACCAGATGCAGTGTCTATCACTGAGACTGCAACCAGTTGTTGACCGCGAGTCAGACTGAAAGGTATGGGGTGGAGGAGGGGGTGGGGACCACCGTGACCAGGCTAGAAGGCCCCAGCAAGGGGTGACAGAGTGATGGGGTCCAGGGTTGACAGGCCGAGGAGAGGGTAACTGGAGGAGGGACAAGCTTGAGGATCCGAAATGAGGAGCCCAGGGGGACTGTTAAGGAGCCCCCCCCCCCCCCCCCCACCCCCTGCCCCCTCTCCCCACCATTGTCTGCTCACCAGCCCACACAGTGAAAGCTGCCAGGCTGCACATTTGGTGGGGGCCTCTCCTGCTGTTGGTTAAATCCCAGCGATGGTGGGATGAGACCCTTGAGTGGTTATTAAGTGGCCCAATTAAGGGCCTCAATTTTCCCACAGGGTGAACAGGGGAAGGTGGCTAGGCATCAGGCACAGTGCCCATGGAATTTCATGGGCCTCCTACCTGCAAACCGGCCACTTCTGGGCTTTGAAATCCAGCCCTTTCTACATTAAAGATGCTATATTAATACAGGTAGTTGTTGTGGATATATATTTTAAAAGTATCAGCATCTTTTTTGGGTAGCAAACCAAAAATCAAAATATAAACTAGCTTGTTACTTTCCTATCTTGTTCACTCTTGCTTCCTACAATGTACATTTTCTCATTCCAAATAACAATAGCTCTTTACGATGAGTTATATTGTTGAAATATTGGTGGGAAGGCCACCAATTGAAGCAGAATTAGGGGCTGATTTAGCACAGTGGACTAAACAGCTGACTTGTAATGCAGAACAATTCCAGCAGTGTGGGTTCAATTCCCGTACCGGCCTCCCCGAACAGGTGCCGGAATGAGGCGACTAGGGGCTTTTCACAGTAACTTTATCGGGGCTGGTTTAGCAAACTGGGCTAAATTGCTGACTTTTAAAGCAGACCAAGGCAGACCAGCAGCACGGTTCAATTCCCGTACCAGCCTCCCCGAACAGGCGCCGGAATGTGGCGACTGGGGGCTTTTCACTGTAACTTCATTGAAGCCTACTCGTGACAATAAGCGATTTTCATTTCATTTTCATTTCATTTTTCATTTCATTAGGAAAGTGATTATGTGAATCGTACTATATAGCTTTTTGGTGTCATACAACCTCTAGGTGAGTGTAGTGGCCATCACGAAGGTGAAGGTTCTGGGGGAACTGAAAGGTCTGAAGGTGGATAAATCACCTGGACTGGATGGATTACACCCAAGGGTTCTGAAGGAGATAGCTGAGGAGATTGTGGAGGCATTGGTGATGATCTTTAGGAATCACTGAGGCGGGAAGGGTCCCAGAGGACGGGAAAGTGGCTAACGTAACACCCCTGTTTAAGTAGGGAGGGAGGCAGAAGACAAGAAATTATAGGCTGGTTAGCCTGACTTTGGTCATTGGTAAGATTTTAGAGTCCATTATCAAAGATGAAATTGCGGAGCACTTGGAAGTGCATGGTAAAATAGGACTGAGTCAGCACGGCTTAGTCAAGGGGAGGTCATGTCTGACAAATCTGTTAGAGTTCTTTGAGGAAGTAACAATGAAGTGCGACAAAGGAGAAGTGAATGTGATTCATTTAGATTTCCAGAAGGCCATTTAAAAAAAATTTAGAGTACCCAATTATTTTTTCCAATTAAGGGGCAAATTTTAGAATGGCCAATCTACCTACCCTGCACATCTTTGGGTTGTGGGGGTGAAACCCACGCAGACACGGGGAGAATGTGCAAACTCCACACGGACAGTGACCCAGGGCCGGGATTTGAACCCGGGTCCTCAGCGCCGTAGGCAGCAATGCTAACCACTGTGCCACCGTGCTGCCCCTCCAGAAGGTCTTTGACAAGGTGCCGCATAGGAGACCTTTGAATAAGTTAAGAGCCCGTGGTGTTAATGGTAAGATCCTGGCATGGATAGAGGATTGGCTGACTGGCAGAAGGCAGAGAGTGGGGATAAAGGGGTCTTTTTCAGGATGGCAGCCGGTGACTAGTGGTGTGCCTCAGGGGTCGGTGCTCGGGTCACAACTTTTCACAATATACATTAATGATCTGGAAGAAGGAACTGTTGCTATGTTTCCAGATGATACAAAGATATTCAGAGGCTAGGAGAGTGGGCAAAGAAGTGGCAGATGGAATACAATGTGGAAAAGTGTGAGGCTATGCACTTTGGAAGGAGGACTGGAGGCATAGACTATTTTCTAAATGGGGAAATGCTTAGGAAATCAGAAACACCAAGGGACTTGTGAGTCCTTGTTCAAGATTCTCTTAAGGTTCAGTCAGCAGTTAGGAAGGCAAATGCTATATTACCATTCATGTCAAGAGGGCTAGAATATAAGAGCAGGGATGTACTTCTGAGGCTGTATGAGACTTTGGTCAGACCCCATTTGGAGTATTGTGAGCAATTTTGAGGCCCGTATCTAAGCAAGGATGTGCTGGCCTTGGAAAGGGTCCAGAGGAGGTTCACAAGAATGATCCCTGGAATGAAGAGCTTTTCATATGAGGAACAATTGAGGACTTTGGGTCTGTACTCTTTGGAGTTTAGAAGGATGTAGGGGGATTTTATTGAAACTTACAGGATGCTGCGAGGTCTGGATAGAGTGGACGTGGAGAGAATACACTTGGAGGAAAAACTAGAAGCAAGGACACAATCTCAGACTAAAGAGATGATCCTCAAAACAGAGATGAGGAGGAATTTCTTCAGCTAGAGGGTGGTGAATCTGTGGAACTCTTTGCCACAGAAGGCTGTGGAGGCCAAATCACTGAGTGTCTTTAAGACAGAGATAGATAGATTCTTGATTAATAATGGGATCAGGGGTTATGGTGAGAAGGCAGGAGAATGGGGATGAGAAAATATCAGCCATGATTGAATGGGGGAGCAGACTCGATGGACCGAGTAGCCTAATTTTGCTCCTATGTCTTATAGGCCATTATTTGGTAGATGTTCTCTGAGTCAATGCAGCGAAATCAGACTGTGAACTTGCTGGTCTACAGTCTGGTTTTAACAGTAACTGTACACTGCCATAGGATCGGCCTGGAAACTATGTCTAAACACAAGTTTAAAATGGTAGAATCTAATATTGTTTTTAACAGGAACGTCAAACTAACGTCGCAGACAGATTAAGAGATTAATTTTGTTTTTAAAGAACAAAATTCAAGAAATTCATGAGATTACTGTGTAAATTGATATATTTAATGTAGGAAATGAAATGAGAGATTGTTCCTTAAACTGAGTCCAGCAAATGGTTTATTTGACACAGAGAAGAACAGCTACAGAAAGCAGAGACGTACAAACTCACCTTGCATTAAATTCATGAAATAGCAAGGAATGACAGTAAAAAATGGAGTTTATGTTCTATTATCTACTTTCATGCTTGGAGGGAGAAGTGAATATTCTTTATAATTATCTTGTGATATTTAAAAGGAAAAAAATCCGCTGTGTAACTGGCTCACATATTAAAATAGTATTTTAATAATTCCAATCATTTTCAGGTTGGATTACCACATTTAATCACAATTTTTTTTCTCCACGTTTCTCAAGCTATTTCCTTGCAACTTCAAAAATTGAAAACAATGTAAAAATTGTGACTAACTTTGTTAGCAGGAGTAAAGGCGAATGACTCCTCACTGTCGGTACGTCGAATAATAAGGTTAATAAAATTGAAAAATGAAATGTTGATTTTTCAGGAGCACTTTCAGCAGATGAAAAAGCAGTTAAGGATTCGAAAAAAAAACCAAAACTAACACAGGGAATTCCAAGGCAGGCATGACAATTGTATTGTTTAATTAAGGGGACAAATTAAGCTATTGAAGACAAACGGCAGCTGTATGAATAAAAAGAATCAAAATAATGTTTGAAGCATGTTATGAGTAAAAAGACTTGTATTCATACAGTACCTTTCACAATCCCCAAACTGCGTTCCAGCCAATTAAGCACTTTATTTTTATGGGCTGTGACTGTTATAATGTGGGAAACGCAGCAGCCGATTTGCACACTGTAAAATTCCACAAAAAACAATACGTTAATTAAAATTTTTTTTTAGAGTACCCAATTAATTTATTCCAATTAAGGGGCAATTTAGTGTGGCCAATCCACCAACCCTGCACTTCTTTTTTGGGTTGTGGGGACAAAACCCACTTAAACACGGGGGAAATGTGCAAACTTCACATGGACAGTGACCCAGAGCCAGGATCGAACCTGGGACCTCAGCGCCGTGAGGCAGCAGGGCTAACCCACTGCGCCACCGTGCTGCCCTAAAAGATAATACGTTAATGACCTGATAATCTGTTTTTCTGATGTTGATTGAGGAATAATTACTGGTCAGGACTCCTGCTGTTCTTTGGAATTCTACCATGGAATCTTCTTTATCCACTTGAGAGAGCAGCCAACACTTCCATTTAATGTCTCTTCTGAAAGATGACACCCCTAACAATGCAGCATTCCCTCAATACTGAACCGGAATGCCAGCTAGATCTATGTTTTCAAAGGCTGCATATTATGGGGTGGGGGAGTATGGTCTGAACAGCTCACCCCCTCCAAGCACAGTGGGCAGGATGCCGACCAGCCTCATCGTAGCATGCACCGCAGCCGTAATGCACTAAATGATGTGGCAATAGGACTTCTGTCCCTCACTGGGGGGAAGACACTGGCTTCAGGAGCTGGACCATTGGATTGGCCAGCAGCTCCAGTAACACTGTCAGTGCCAAAAGCGCAATACTGGGCACGGCTGGGACTACAATCAGTCCCAAAGCAAAAGGCCAATGGATCTAGGAGCAAGCTATGTCCACCGTATTGAGTGGGAAAGGTGTGAGCAGTTTAGGGGGTGAGGATGGGGGTAGTTGGTTTATATGAGCAGGTGCATTGGAGGAAAGCTTAGGAGGGGTGCCCCCTCCTCCGATGCATAAAGGCCACCCTTTGAAAATAGTACCCCGCTTTCCATCTTGCCCTCTTAAAAAGATTTTTTAAAACAGCCTGCCCACTCCCACATGACTGTCCCTGCCAACTGTATTATGGTTTGGGTGGCATATTATCAGGGACAACTAGCTCAGTTGACCCTTGATTATTTATTTCTATATGGCAGGTGGGCTACCAATTTTGGTGCCCTCTTACCTACTGTGTTATGGGGTGAGCGCGAGGGTGTCAGGAAAGCCTCTTTAGAGAACCTAAACTTTCAAAGTTCTCCCGGCAAATAAAAAGAAATTGCAGAACAAGGTTTCAAATTTTAAAACTTTTACTGTAACAAGCAAGCGCGCGGTAGCATGGTGGTTAGCATAAATGCTTCACAGCTCCAGGGTCCCAGGTTCGATTCCCGGCTGGGTCACTGTCTGTGCGGAGTCTGCACGTCCTCCCCGTGTCTGCGTGGGTTTCCTCCGGGTGCTCCGGTTTCCTCCCACAGTCCAAAGATGTGCGGGTTAGGTGGATTGGCCATGCTAAATTGCCCGTAGTGTCCTAAAAAGTAAGGCTAAGGGGGGGTTGTTGGGTTACGGGTATAGGGTGGATACGTGGGTTTGAGTAGGGTGATCTGCTCGGCACAACATTGAGGGCCGAAGGGCCTGTTCTGTGCTGTACTGTTCTATGTTCTATGTTCTAAAACTAACGACAAAGTAAACAACATTGACTAAATATTGTTTCAGAGGCAACTTATATATTTTAAACGCAGAAAATAACTTACCCTGTTCACTTTTACCACAAACAAAAATCCTGCACTGCTGTTATACTTCAAACTGCCTGTTAAGTGGACATTTCATTCTCCTGGAACCAGTACAAAGTGACTCTTAGCTCCTGAGGGTTTCCATACATACCATTCTTTTCCCAGTCTGGTGAATTTTATCCTCTGAACTGTCTTTCTTGGTAAGGGCTTTCCTGAAGATCCCCCCTCAAGTTCAAGTGAAGTGAATCTCACAAATCCTTACAAATTTGATCTTTTCAATCTGAGTGTTGAACCATTGAGACTTATTGACTCTGGTTGCTCTCTCTCAGATCTCTGCAGACTGATCAGTCTGTGAAATTCAGGGCTTTCTTTTGGGAGGCCATTGTAATTCCAATCTAAAATGGCTTCCTGTGTATTTGTTCCCTATTAAAGATATCTCCATGATTTCATGAATCAAAAGGCTCTTGTATCCAGGTAGAAATGATGATTTGCTATTTCTTAGCCCCTAACTATTCTACCTTTAAATTAAATAATCAGTTTAAAGTATAACACATTGTTCCTTCTCTCCAAAGACGCTGGGTGGCCTGGCCTTCTGTGAGTCCTTCTCCTCCCTCTTCAAGCAGTTTGACCTTCTCTGTGTTCCCTCTGCCCAACCCCATGCACTGGGAGTAACTACAGCACCCATGAGTGGTAGCAAATGGTCTGTGAAGAACGTTTGAAATTAGAGCCAAGCTCTTCAATATGTACATCACTCCCAGTAGACTTCACCAATTTAGCAGCAGTAGCAAATTTATAGCACTTCTACAAACTCAGCAACTGCCATTCGGATTCAACCAACTGGTTGGAAAAACGTTTAAATAACTCTGCTGGGGATCCTTCTTTTTGCTGATTCCACATTCAGTTTTGCAAGGTTAAGAGAGGGTGTTAGCTGGAGCATGGTTGAAAGTGACAGCATCAGAGCCAAATCAGCATGACACACTTACTGACTTCCTAATCCGCCTACTCTTCGCACCTCTGGTGCAAACTCTTAACAGCCCTGCTAATGCCTGCCCTCACCAAAAATGGTGCACAGTTCAACCTGCACCGAACTCACCCACGTGAGGCTCAGATGCCATATCACATCAAAACAGCACCTGGAAAGGCAAAAGAACCAGGAGTCACAGAGTCAAACCAGATGACGGCGTCATCTAAGATATAAAAAGGATTAGATATAAATAATGCAAGATGCCTTAAATCTCTCTTTTGTTTAATAAACATTGACTACTGAAGAAATGGCCATCATTGAAAGGACAAAACTGATTTCATTATTCTGTTCCTAAATGAAGGAATGATTTGCTGAAATTATCAGCATTTTCAGTTTTTGAAGGTTGTGTCTGTCATACCTTGTGGTGATTTACTGTTGCTTTGTTTTGCCAGACAATGACACATTTTAAACAACCACACTGAATGACTGATAGTCTTCCGATATTCTGTGCCCTGTTATATCACATTGTCACTATTTTATGGATAAATGTGTCACTATTTTATGGATAAACAGGCACGAAAACTTCCTTTTCAACCAATTAATAGCATTTAGGAGACTAGTTCACAGTTCCTTGATAGATTCATCAATTTTGATAGACTTGCATAAAACTGAATTTTAATTTTGAATAAAATAGTGTGGTTTATAGTTTAAAGATTTAATTTATTTTTATAATCTACGTAACTGCTTTGATTTTACAATTCAGTCTCAGAACATAGTAGCCTGGATCTTCGAGATGTGGCAATGATCATCAGATTGCTACTCTGATTGAAAATTCCCCTGATTCTGCTGCTGCACTTTTCTACTGGGACTTTGTGAGCCTGTCTTCCACAGCAATGCAGAGCAGAGCATCCATCAGGAAACGGCGTTGCAGCGGGGCAGAATCAGGGGAAAGACATGCCCCCCTTTTTATGGCACTGGCTGCCATATGGTAAATGTAAAGATCCAGTTTGAATGGAAGTTAGAAAATGGATGAGTGGATGGGGGAATGAGTCGATGAGTGTGGGAGTTAGATGAGTAAGTGGGTAGGGTGGGTAAGGTGATAGATTGGGTGAGGGGGTAGGTGGTTGAAGGTGGTATGGGGGTGAGGTCGGCAGGATGGGTGATGTGTTAAGTGGGTGAGGTGGCAGGTGGATGAGGTGAGTAGGGTGGGTGAGTTGGGTAATTGAGTCTGAGGGTAGTCGTGTAGTGAGTGGGGAAGGTTGGTGGCCGGGGGAGGGTGGTTGGGCCAGGTTTTTAAATTTAAAATGAGTAAAGGGTTGAAGGTTATGGAGACGAGCAGGACAGTGGATATAAGACTATTATAAGATCAGCCATGATCATACCAAATGGTGGAGCAAGTTCAAGAGGCTAAATTGCCTCCACCTGCTCCTAGTTCTTATGTTCCATGAAAAAAAACTATTCTGTCTATTTCTACCTTCCAGCTCTTGGACTTCCCCCCTTAGGTAATAGCACCTCAAGCACAAATCTGGAGTTCGTGAATAAGGGTATTTCTTGATTTATAAGGTGATCAGGAGTTATGGAGAGAAGGCAGGAGAATGGGGATGAGAAAAATATCAGCCATGATCGAATGGTGGAGCATACGCGATGGGCCAAATGGCCGCATTCTGCTCCTATATCCTATGGTTAGGGAGGGGGATGATTGGGAGGTCGGATGTGGAGTTACCCTGGTTTTAGACTAGGTTTTAATCTGTCTTATCTTTCCCGGGTAACTATACAGGTAAGTACTGTCTGCAATCTCCGAGTCTAACTCAGAGTCGTAAACATTTGCAGAAGGCCCTGGGGAGCAAGGGAATTGCCCATTGGAAGTTGAGTCTTCCAAGGTAATCCCCAGGGAGGTCAGAGCATCAGGACCTCCACAGGGTCTTGACGGGCATCTTCAATTGTACATCCAATCTCTGATGACCCAGAGACCAGAGGATTTGATCCAATGAAAATAACTGCTGGCGGATCTAATCTCTTGGTTACTGCTGATTACGCATTGTCATAAATGAAAACTTAGTTTTTAACCATTGCATCAGCATTGGAGGATAGAAGTCAGTTTTCAATTTTAAATGTTATCCGTGTCAATATAATTAGAAAATAGAAGAGCTACATTTCTGCTTCTTTCCATTTTTAATATTTATTTGCTCACAGGATGGGGCGCCAATGGCAGCAGTGATATGCATAAGCAATTGTACATGTTAATATATTTGACTCCGGCCACTAGGTGGCAGACAAGCTATACCATGTGACACTGTAACCTAGGGGGAGTCTGCAGGAGACGTTGTCATGGTTAGTTGTGTTTGTGATTGGTCCAGTTTGTTAGTATTAGTTTCCAACCCACAGTTTGTTATACAATAATAAATTTGACTAGTCTAGAACTAGATGTTCTGTGGTACAACGACTCAATCATTGTCACATATTATGGGCCAGAGTTTAGAAACTCCAAAGTGTATTATGAAGTACACCTGACCTACAACTTTTATGTTGAATTTGGCTAGGATGAGCACAAGAGCCTTCCCTTCAGGTGTGATTCATCAGTCTTCCCAGACATTTTAATCAAAACAAGCTTTATTCCAAGTACTTAATTAACATTAATATAAACACACAGCAAGATTTGTTTTATCAATTACAAACATAAAGACACCCCACAGCTATAGTCATCTATGTATAACACTGAATGAATTCCCCCTTAACTGTTCCAATGCTAAAACAAAATCCCATAAACCAAAAACTCCTTTTCAAGGGCATGGCCCAGCACACAGTATTCTCACTTGAATAAGACTGGCTTTCCCTGAGATTCTGACCCTGTCTCACCAGCAGGTTTAAACCCTTCCAGAAAGCAAACTATGTATTTTTGGTTACCAAAACAGGTAGCTATAATCAATGGGTTTTTGACTGGAACAGATATTTAAAATGAAAATAGAGCGAGACAGGCCAAAACACTTATTTTCTCCATCTGTAGTCCACAGCAGTCAAAACTGAAAGCGAAAATAAAACCTCACACAGCCACAGCTCAACCCCACCCACAAAATGACATCACTGAAGCCATGTGATACGACAAATACCTTTCTTAAAGGGCCATTCCCACGTCACCTCTCCCCCCGCAAAAAAAAACAAACCATCAAGTTCAAAGATGGTTTCATTTTTCACCTTTTCACTTGCCCATTCCTTTTTTTTTATTTTTTAAATAAATTTAGAATATCCAATTCATTTTTTCCAATTAAGGGGTAATTTAGCGTGGCCAATCCACCTACCCTGCTCATCTTTGGGTTGTGGGGGTGAAACCCACGCAAACACGGGGAGAATGTGCAAACTCCACACGGACAGTGACCCAGAGCCGGGATCGAACCTGGGACCTCGGCGCCGTGAGGCAGCAGGGCTAACCCACTGCGCCACCGTGCTGCCCCACTTGCCCATTCCTAACACTTAACATTAAACATACATACATTTTTAAATCATCAAAACAGGCAAACATGTACAATCATAGTCTTTGGCTTTTCCAACCTCACTTTTGCCTAAACCTGCCTCCTGAAGTCGATCGAATAACTCCATCAGATGCTTCAAATGTTCTTTCCATGTCTGACTAAAAATCACAAGATTGTCTATGTACACAGCACAATTGGGTAATCCTAAAATTACTTTGTTAGTTAACTATTGAAATGTGGCTGGGGTGATTTTCATGCCAAATGGCATAACTTTTAATTGGTAGACACCATTTGGAGTCACAAAAGCTGAAATCTCCTTCGCCCTTTCAGATAAAGTTAACTGACACTAAACTTTGATTAAATCCAGTTTGAAGATAAAAGCTGATTGTCCCACCGTCTCAATGCAGTCCTCCAACTGTGAGATAGGAAAAGAGTCTGTTCTTGTAATTGCATTCACCTTTCTATAGTCCACACACAATCGTAGGGTTTCAGTGCCATCACTATGGGTGAGCTCCATTGGCTCCAACCCACTTCAATTATACCATTTTTAAGCATAGTTTCGATTTCTTTTTGAACCTGTGCCAATTTTAGAGGGTTAAGTCTATAAGGATGTTGTATAATTGGAACAGCATTTCCCACATCTAGATCATATATAACCATTTTAGTACTTCCCAACTTATTCCACAAGCTTGCCCATGTGATACTAATAACTCTTTCAGGTCAGTTTGTTTTTCCTCTGTAAGGTAACTCAATAATTTATCCCAATTTTTAAGAACATCCTCGTTACCCAATTCTTCACTTTGAGTTAGAATCACTAAAACCTCCTCCTTTTTCTCTCCTTCCCTTTCAAAATACCTTTTAAGCATATTCACATGACACACTTGGTGAGTTTTCCTTCTATCTGGCGTTCTTACCAAATAATTCATCACACTCAATTTCCTTTCAATCTGATAAGGTTCAAAAAATCTTGCTTTTAGAGGTTCACCAAGCATTGGTAACAATACTAAAACTTTATCTCCTCTAGCAAAACTACGAACTTTGGCTTTCATCAGCGAATTTTATCCGCTTCCTGTTTCATCACATGCTGTGCAACTTTTGAATGTTGTCTAGCCAATTCACCTGTTCTTTTTAATCATTCCCTAACATTTGACACATAATCCAATAATGTAATTTCAGACTGCTCACTCACCAATTTCTCCTCAATCAATTTCAGTCATCCTCTTACCTCATGACCAACAATTAGTTCAAAAGGACATAAATTGGTTGACTCATTAGGTGCATGCCTAATTGCAAACAATACAAATGGAATTCTTTTATCCCAATCCTCTGGATAATCTTGACAATCTGCCCTCAACATTGTCTTCATCTGATACCACCGTTGTAACGCTCTCTGCTGTTCTGGATGGTACATGGTTGATTTGAATTGTTTTACTACAAACTATCCATAACCTCCTTGAATAACCTTGAAGTAAAATTTGATCCTTGATCCAATTGTATTTCTGTGGGTAGTCCATATCTAGTAAACAAATTAAGTAACTCCTCCACAATCTTTTTTATCTGTAATATTGCATACTGGAATGGCCTCTGGAAACCTACTAGATACATCCATTATAGTCAAAAGATATTGATTCTCAATTTTGTTTTAGGAAGTGGTCCTACAATTAAGACTCTTATAAAAGATTTTTCAAATGCTGGAATGGGTTTAAGGGTGCTGGTTTTATCACTGCTTGAGGTTTCCCTCTCACTTGACATGTGTGACATGATCGGCAAAATTTAATTACATCTTTGTGTAGTCCAGGCAAATAAAAGTGGTTTTGTATTTTAGCTTGAGTTTACCTTACTCCCAAATGACCTCCTACTGGTATCTCATGTGCTACTCACAACACCTCCTATCTATACCCTACCAGCAATACCACTTGATGAACTTCTGCCCACCTTTCATCCGCCTGCATATGTAAAAGTCTCAATTTTCTCATTGGGACATAATTTTTAAGGTAATAGCATTCTGGTATACACTCAGATTCCTCTTCTGTGTATGCTTTCTGATACATCCGTTTTATTTCTGCATCTTTCTGTTGTAACTCCACCGATTTTCTTGAACTAAAAATATCCACCTCGTCCTCTACCTGTTCTTGATCTTTTCCAACCATCTGATCAAAAATCGTTTCTGATAATTGAACCTCTACTTTATCTTTACTCTTTGATTTCTCCTCTTGTCTTAAATTGTGACTTTGAACCATATTACTACACAATCAGGAAAAACCCCAGGATATTCACCCTTCAACAATTCAGTTGTTTGATTTTCCACTGGCTTATCAACCACAGTAGGCATCGCTCCCACCTGCGATCCAGCTATATCATTATCCAAGATAAACTGTATTCCTGGACAAGTTTCTTTATTACTCCTACTATCACTTCACCACTCTTCACTGGACTCTCCAACCTCACCATATATAATGGAACACTACTCCTCACCCTGAATTCCACATATTACCACCTTTTCTGGCAATATTGATGTCTGGTCAAAATGTGCAGCAGTATTACAGAAAATAGATAATCACGGAGCAAGGATCGGTACTAAGGAGAAACAGACGGGCACTCCTAAAAGTTAAACAACCTGTTGCTCAACTGAAGGGGGCGATGTCTATGAAAACTTATATTCTTCAGAACCAACACAACCAGAGGACGAATCAAATATCATTGGACAGTCTGAATTTCCGAACAGCGATGTGGTCATTCCAGTTGCACCTACAGAAATGCAAGACTGTCAAGCAGATTCATCAGATCTACCAAAGTTAAGAAGATCAACAAGGCATAAAAAGAACTCTGAAAGATTTAATCTGTAATTGGATAATGTAACTGTACATGATATAAATTATTGTGCTACGCATATCATATCTGATATTTATTGAAATGATGTATATATGTTTTGTTCAAAACGTCAAGGGAAGGGGATGTAGTGATATGCATAGGCAATTGTGCATCTAAATATGTTTGACCTCCGACCACTGGGTGACAAGCAAGTTATACCATGTGACACTGTAACCTAGGGAGAGCCTTAGGAGAAGTCGTCGTGCTTAGTTGTGTTTGTGATTGTTCCAGTTTGTTAGTGTTAGTTTCCAACCCACAATTTGTTATACAATAATCAATTCAACTAGTCTAGAACTAGATGTTCTTTGGTGCACCTACTCAATCATTGTCACAGTACTAGAACATAACAATGGCTAGGTCAGCATTTACTGCCCTTTGCAAATTGCCCTTGAGGTTCTGATGGTGAGCCATCTCTTGAACTGCTGCAGTCTACGTGGTGTAGCTACACTCACAGTCCTGTTAGAAAGGGAGTTCCAGGATTTTGACCCAGCAACAGTGAAGTCTTGTGTGTCTTGAAGGAGAATCTTCAGGTCGAAGTATTCCTAAATTTGTGCTGCTCTTTTCCTTCTAGGTTGCAGGTTCCGAAGGTGCTGTCAATGGAGATTTGATGAGTTCTGGCAATGCATCTTGTAGATAGTACATGCTGCTGCCACTGTGCATCAGTGATGAAGGGAGTGAATGTTTAGGGCAGTGGATGGGGTGGCAATTAAGTGGGCTGCTTTGTCCTGGATGGTGTCAAGCCTCTTGAGTGTTGTTAGAACTGCACTCAATAATTTAATAATCTTTATTGTCACAAGTAGGCTTACATTAACACTGCAATGAAGTTACTGTGAAAAGTCCCTAGTCGCCACATTCCAGCGCCTGTTCAGGTACATGGACGGAGAATTCAGAATGTCCAATTCACCTAACTTCGTCTTTCGGGACTTGTGGGAGGAAACCGGAGCATCCGGAGGAAACCCACGCAGGCACGGGGAGAATGTACAGACTCCACACAGACAGTGACCCAAGCCAGGAATCGAATCTGGGACCCTGGTGCTGTGAAGCAACAGTGCTAACCACTGTGCTACCGTGCAACTGGAGAATATTCTATCATGCTCCTAATTTGAGCCTTGTAGATGGTTTACAGGCTTTAGGGGGTCAGGAGGTGAGCAATGAGGTAATGTGAGTTACTCGCCACAGAATTTTGAGCCTTTAACCATTTTTTGTGACATAGTATTTATGTTATATATTGATTTACAGTGAAGGATTATGTCTACATGGAGAGGAATGATAAACATAACCGAAACTTCTTGCTGATTACAGATGGATCATTAATACAATTCATAAAATGAAGTTGGAAAGGTGGAGAATTGGGAAGAGCTTTATCGTTATTATTGTGATGAAGGATTCTGAAAGAATACAATGGCCCCAGATAAAGAAAAAAACACAAAGAACAAAGAACAATACAGCACAGGAACAGGCCCTTGGGCCCACCAAGCCTGTATTGGTCATGATACTAACCTTGGCCAAAACCTTCAGCACTTCCTTGTGGCGTGTCCCTCTATACCCATCCTATCCATGTATGTGTCAATATGCCTTTTGAACGCCGTTAATGTATCTGCTTCCAAAACCTCCCCTGGCAATGCGTTCACCACCCTCTATGTAAAAGACCTGCCTCGCACATCTCCTCTAAACTTTGCCCTACGGACCTTAAACCTATGCCCCCTGGTGATTGACCCCTCCACCTTGGGAATGAGTGCCTGCCCAACCACTCTATCCATGCCCCTCATAATCTTGAAGACCAGTGACTGAAATCTAAAGATGATTTCAGAAATTGTTCACAGGATAATGTTTCTTATAATTGTCCCTGAGGTATCATGGTCTCTTTTATAATAATTCTTCATTTAATAGACAAACTTTGTCAGGCACACTACCCAGAAAATATTTAGACAGTTTTATGATGTATTTAATTAGCTGTAGCCTCAGCATTCCTGTTGGCATTAAGTGCTCACACTGATGAGAACATTGCCTGGAAGGGGCAGAAAATTGCGATTTCCTGAGCTTTCCCACTGCCCACCCACTGCGTAGTGCTTGAAATTAGTGCCTTGCTCCCACACTGGCAGTGTCCATTCCCACACAGTGTGAGAACTTCATTGCCAAGGTAAATCTGCAAATTAATACTACATAACGAGGGACCCTGCAATTTTATATTTTGCTGTATTATGTGTGCAGTATTCTACTCTGGCTCCTTTCAAATGGATATTAAAGGCCAACCAGGCTCTCATATGTTTCAAATCTATCTGCAAAGCCGTTGGATTCATTTCTATTTGCTGTTACAAGTGTACATTTTTATTGCTTTCCTCTTGCTTAATTTAGTTGAACATAAATGTCACAACAGGGAGCCAGGTAGCAAGGATGGCCCAGTTGCATCTGCTAGCTGTCCACACACCATACCTACATGCCCAAGTGCAATAATCAGGCAATAATTGAGGAGTACTACTTCTATTGGTTCAGGTTCATCAGAAGCTCCCCAAAGTCTGTCCAGTATCTACAAGCCATAAGTCAGGAGTGTGATGGAATACTCTCCCCTTGCCTAGCTGAGTGCAGCTTCAAACATTCAAGAAGCTTGACACCATCCAGGACAAAGCAGCCCACTTGATTGGTACCCCACCCACTAACATTTGCTCCTTCCGTCACCAATGCACAGTAGCAGCAATGTGTACCATCTACAAGATGCACTGCAGTTACTCGCCAAGGCTCCTCAGTCAACACCTTCCAATACCACGACCACGACAATCTAGAAGGACAAGAGCAGCAGATACCCGGGAACCCCAACACCTGGAGGTTCCCCTCCAAGTCACTCACCACCCTGACTTGGAAAGATATCGCTGCTCCTTCACTGTCGCTGGTGCAAAATCCTGGAACTCCTCTTAACAGCCCAGTGGATGTACCTACACCACATGGACTGCAGCAGTTCAAGAAGGCAGCTCAACACCTCTTTCTCAAAAACAATTGGGGCGGGCAATAAATGCTGGCCGAGCCAACAATGCCCATATCCCTTGAATGTATAAAAGAAGAGGCAGTAGTTTTACATAGAATTTACAGTGCAGAACGAGGCCATTTGGCCCATCGAGTCTGCACCCGCTCCCAGAAAGAGCACCGCACCCAAGGTTAACACTTCTACCCTATCCCCATAACCCAGTAACCCCACCCAACACTAAGGGCAATTTATCATGTCCAATCCACCTAACTTGCATATCTTTGGACTGTGGGAGGAAACCGGAGCACCCGGAGGAAACCCACGCACACACGGGGAGGATGTGCAGACTCCGCACAGACAGTGACCCAAGCCGGAATCGAACCTGGGACCCTGGATCTGTGAAGCGATTGTGCTATCCACAATGCTACCATTGTGTCATGTGTCATTTGTTCCATAAGAACATAGGAATTAGGCGCAAGAGTAGGCCATTTGGCCCTCTGTGCCTGCTCCATCTTTCGATATGATCATGGCTGAACTGGTCTCAGCTCTACTTTGATGTCTGCGCCCCTTATTTTTCTAAACTCCAATGGGTATGGGCCCAACCTGTTCAACCTTCCTTCATATGTTAAGCCCTTCATCCCAGAAAGGAGCCAAGTGAACTTTTTCTGAACTATTTCAAATACAATCATATCTTTTCTCAACTAAGTAGGCCAAAACTATACACAGTGCTCCAGATGTGGGGTGAGATTCTCCATTTCGGCGACTTAGGGCACAATTCAATGAAAACGTTTCTAAGTGTGGTAACGAGCAGACCTCTGGGGATTTACTGCAGGGCACTACCAGAGCGGTCAAGGCATCAGAAACACATTATGAGCACATCGATGCACCGCTCAATCACAGCCCGGGTGATGCATGGGCATCATTGTATCGGGTCTTTGCATTGGTCACCGGCCTCTGTACTGACATCATTAGCCAGGTCCTCAGCGAGTACCCCTGATCCCCCAAGAGCCAACCGGCCATCCTGGAGTGATCCTCGAAGAGGCCGGAATGTCTGACTGCCCCTGTCGTGCACATTCCCTGGGAAATGGGCACACACATGCATGATCTTGAGGTTGTAGTCACACACGAGGTGGATGTTCAGGGAGTGGAACCCCTTCCTGTTGATGTAGGGTACTCCCAGATGGCTCCGTGCACACAAGGCGACATGTGTGCCATCTATTAGACCCTGGACTTGGGGCATCCTGGCAATGGCAGAGAATCCTGCTGCCCGAGCATCTTGTCCATGTCAAAGTTTATATAGTCTGCTACCCGGGTAAACAGGGCATTCGTGATCTATCGGATTCACCTGTGGGCTGTGGCCTGAGAGATGGCGCACAAGAACCCACTCGAGCCCCGGAATGATACTGAGGCATAAAGGTTCAGGACTGCGATGACCTTGACAGCCACCAGGAGTGGATATACCCCTCCTCCACATAGTGCTAAGACGGCAAGGACATAGGTGTCACACCGTCTGCTTGTTGAGGCGGAGCCACCTGTGGCGCGTCCGTCATCTGTTCGAAAGACCAGAGGCGTTTGTACACCGTGGACTATAGCGAGGCTCCCCCTCTGGATCACACCATTCCCCAATAGGCAGCCGGGTCCTCAGGGTGTGGGGCAAGGTCCTGCAGATGGGCAGCCGCCTCAAATCTCTGTCGATGCTGCTACTGCCACCGCCTTCTCCAGCGTCTGGTCGCCTGGCCTGCCAGGAGCATCAGCACGGGAAGTTCCACAGGGTGCAAAATATCATCCAGTGTTCAATATCCATATGGAATTGGGAGAGAATGTGAGATTGACCCACCCTAGGTACCCTCCAGTCGTCTGAGTGCTCTCCCCCCCCCCCCCCCCCCCCCCCGGGGCACGGACGGCTCACACCCCGGCCATAGCGAGAGCCCCTGCTCACCGGCCCCAACACCCTGCACCCCTGACACCCACACAGAACGTTATCTGGACTGGGTGCAGGACCCCTCCCCATTGCACTCACCCATCCTCAGGCCGCAGACATGTCCCCGTGGCTGGGCCCCACCCCTTGGGTGTTGGGATGTCGGCTGCTACGTTTGTGGTGTTGCCTCTGGCAGTGATCAGCCACAGTGTCCAGGCATCACGGTCTGATTGGGATGCTAGGCAATAAGCCCCACATGCTGTAAGGCACGCCTTCCCACGGGAATCCACGTGTGAAGTGCTGACTTGACTATGATTGCCAATTCCCTGTTTGCAATAGCCTCAGCTGCACGGCCAGAGGCCTCCGTAGTCGGTGGGGCAGACAGAAGGGACTAGGTACGTGTACATACGATCAAAGGGTTGGCATGAAGGACCCGTGCGCAGTTGCACACCCCTCCCCACCCCAGCAGAGACTCCTCCCCCCCAACTCCGATACCCCATCCCCGTGGTGGTCACCCCAACCGAGACTGGTTCCCCCAGTTGTCCCCTCCCCCAACCCCCTTCGAGAACCGGGGAGCAAGTCCAGTGTCCCGGGCTCTTTGCCTGTGAGCGAAGATGGCTACTCACGTCCTCGGGTCACCAGAGCAGCCGGGTTCGCTTTTTTAAAAAGCAGTACTAATCGGTGGCAGCATGACCACTTACTGGGGAGGGGGTTAGATCACAGGAGACCGTTGGATTGGGTGGCTCCTGTTAATTGTATGGAAATCTGGCTTAATGGTGCTTATTGGTTTCTCGCCACGCTATGGGAGTAGGCCGGTTGTATTGCAAACGGTTTGGCGTCTGGTGCAGTTCTCAATTTTGGACTCTCCAGCTACTTACTGGCCTCATCGCTCTCTTGCTCAAGCACGATGAGGCCACTGATTTGCACCCCAAATGTTGACATCAGAACTGAATTGCGTGAAGTCTGCATCCCTGTTAAGGGCGCTATTCCAAAAGCAATTCAGGACATGCTAATGGGCCAGTACTGTGCCCATGTGTATCTGCAGCAATTCTCATTCCCGCCAGCGTGGATTCACTTGGCCGGAATTGGCTCTGGAGAGCTTGACGAGCTGAAGTTGCTTATAAGCACTCCACACACTCTTATTCCAGCCAAGAAGATGGCTTCATGAAGAGCAGGCCCAAGGTTCATGAAGCGTGAGCTGGACAGAATGCTGGTGTGGTGGAGGAGAGGCGGGTCACCCTCTTCCCCAGGGTGGCAGGAGCTTTTATAACAATAATCTTTACTGTCACAAGTAGGCTTACCAATGAAGTTACTGTGAAAAGCCCCTAGTCACCACACTCCGATGCCTGTTCGGGTACAATGAGTTTGAGTTAGCACTGTTCAAGTTAGCACTGCTACCTCATGTCGTTGAGGACCCAGGTTCGATCCCGGCCCCGGGTCACTGCCGTATGGAGTTTGCACATTCTCCCCGTGTCTGTGTGGGTTTCACCCAAAGATGTGCTGGTTAGGTGGACTGGCAACGCTAAATTGCCCCTTTTTGAAATAAAGAACTTTTAAAATGCACTCGGGGAACTTTTTAGCTAGTACATAGCAGGACCAAAGAGAGAAGGGATGGTTCTGGGTTTAGGAGGTGGAAGGGGCATCAATGGGGGAGCATTTTGGAATAGTGATCATAATTCAGTTAGATATAGAATAGTTATGAAAAAGGATAAAGTTAGGTCAAGAGTAAATTTATAAACTGGAGAAAAACCTTCCACTACTTTGGATAGGTGGACTGGAAACAGTCACTTTAAAATAAATTTGAGTCTGAGAAGTGGAAGACATTAAAGGAACAGATAAAGTTCAGAAATGTGTTCCCACAAAGTAAAAGGGCAGGACTCCCAAATCTGGAACCCCCGACTTCGATATGTCAAATGGCATGCACAGTAGGATAAGGCAAAATAAAGAGGTTTATGTCAATGCTGAGAATTCAATTTTGCTGAAAGCGTGGAGGAATATAACAACTGAAGGATGACATTAAAACAAAAATTAGGAAAACAAGGAATGGGCATGAAAAATATTGGCAAGTAAAACCAAGGAAAGTCCAAAGATGTTCTATAGAAACCTAAAAAGCAAAAGGATAACAAGGAGTAGGGTGGATTAGAGACCAAAAGGGAACTTTATGTATGGAGACAGAAGACAGTTTCTGAATGAATCCATCTTCAAAGAAGGCAGGGATGAAGTAGGCATTATAGTTGTGGAAGAGAAGTGTGAAATATTGGATGGGATAAACATATAAAGCAAATATTTGTCTGGTTAGCATTTTTGAAAGCAGATAGATTGCCAGAGCCAGATCAAATTCCCCTCAGCAAGGGAGGAAATTGCAGAGGCTTCCACCATTATTTTGCAACCTTCTCTGGCTACTGGTATGGTACCAGGAGACTGGAGCACTGCTAATATTGTGCCATTGTTTGAAAAGAGAGGAAGGGATAGATTCAAAATTACTAACCAGTTGGCCTGACCACGATGGTGGGAAATGATTGGAAAATGTCTTGTGGGACAGAATAAATCATCATTTAGAAAGGCATCAATTAAGGAATGGATTTGTTAAGGGACGGTCATGTTTGATTAACTTGATTGTGTGTTTTGAGGAGGTAAAAAGGAGAGCCGATGAGCATACCATATTTGAAGTAGTCTGTGTTAATTCACTCTAAAGCGAGTTTTAAAAAAAATATAAATTTAGAGTGCCCAATAATTCTTTTCCAATTAAGGGGTTATGGCCAATCCTCCTATTCTGCACATTTATGGATTGTGGGGGTGAGAAGGAGGCGGTTAGCGGCACCAGCAATGCCATCTGGATCGGGCTGCAGTGCAGGAAGAAACTGCACAACTTCCTCAGGGCAGCCAGGGTGAGTAGGCAGCACTGTGCCACCGGCACCAACCCCCGTCCCACACACCCATACAACCCCCCCAACCCACCCAGCAGGAGAGCGGCAGAACCGCCCACCCTGCACCACATGCCAGTGCCCATACCAGCCGCCATGGCTGGATGCCTTGGCCACTGAGGCCACAAGCCACTCGCCTCCTGGGCTGCATGTACTGGACTGTCCAACACTGTTGTTTTCTGTTCCCCTTCCCTCCCCCAGGAGAAGGCAACCCATAACCGCCGGGGGTGGGAGAAAACTGGAGCGGGACCGCTGCACCTGAGGGCCCTCACCGTGGCTGAGCAGAGGGCCCTGGACATGGTCGGCGGCCCAGAGGAAAGGGAAGTTGCCGGGGTGGAGGTCAACCATGCACAAGGAAGAGAGTTGCAGTTTCCCATGCCACGTGTATCAACCCCCAAAACCACCCCCACCCCCTCACACCACCCTCACCCCACACCACCCTCCTCCCATCCTCAGCCCAAACCCATCCTCACCTCCAGGAACTGCCGTGAGCTTCCCGGTGCTCACATGGCAACGCTCTTCAACGTCAATTGGTCCACTTAACATGGCCTCATGGGCTTCTCGCCGCAAATGAAGGCTCGCCAGCCAATTCGCTGGCACCGCGCTCGCCAGACCCTGCTAACAAGGTCGAGCAGCACTTAAGCTGCACTTGCTCAACCAACCCCAGCCAGCTCACAACAATGGCACTGAGGAGGCCAGCCCCAAGATTCGGAGATGGAGATCTTGGGAGGCTCCTAGATGCAGTGGAGGCCAGGGGGTATGTCCTGTTTATCCGAGGGTCCTGGAGGTTCAGCCACAGGGCAGCCAGAGCTAGCTGGGAAGAGATGGCGGCAGCTGTGAGCACCGGGAGTGTGGACCAGGAGGACAGCCTTCCAGTGCTGGAAATAGGTCAATGAGCTACACCGGCCAGCACGAGTGAGTAGACATCAAAGCCCCCCCCCCCCCTCCACCCGCCCCTGAGACCTTTCCGCCCTGCGCGAGAGTCCACCCCCGAATTCTCCATGCGACCCTAACCCTCCCTGCACCTCCCCTATTCCTTCAACCCTCTCCCCAACCCTTCCTTCAGACCACCCCCAACCTCTGTGAGGGGGGTTGAGGGGGAGGGTGCAGCACCATCGGGAGAGTTGGGAATTGTTACGGACAATAAACTCCCTTGTGCACAGCTAGTATGATGCCTTTGTCACTTTCTTCCGCGTTGTTGGCTGACCTCCGAACCCTTGGTCCATCTCTCCAGGCATCCCCCCTCCCCGTCGCAGACACCCACCCTCCAGCCGTGGACATGTCCCCGGGGCTGTGTCCCATCTCCTGGGTGTTCGGACTTGGCTGCTGCACGTGTTGTGTTGTCACCCGCAGTGTTCAGGAACAGTGTCCAGGCATCAAGGTGTGATAGGGTGCTAGGCAATGACTCCCACATGCTACATAGCCCGCCCACCCATGGGAATCCACTTGGGTTGTGTGAAGTGCTCACTTAACCATGATTGCTAATTCCCGATTAATAAGAACCTTCAGCCACTTGGCCAGAGGCCTTGGCAGTCTGTGGGCATTATGGGTAGTTGGTGGGCAGATGGGCAGGGACAAGGGTTGCCCCCGGAATTGGTACACACAATCCAGGAATTGGCATTCTGGTGCCACATGTGGTCACATGGCCTCCCCAACCCCCCCCCCCCCCCCCCAACCCCATGGCAGCCCAACCCTGTGGAGAGTCCCCCACCCCCAGTCAAGGGTCCCCCACCCTCTGCAGAGGACTGGGCCAGCAATCCCAGCGCTCCCGGGCTCTTTGCCTGTGAGCAAAGATGGCTACTCACCTCCTCGGCTCACCACAGACGCCCTTCTGCTCGGTTCGCGTTTTTAAAAAGGAGTACTAATCTGCGCCAGCGTGAGCACTTGCTGGGGAGGCCGATGAATGACGGGAGGCCATTGGATATGGGGTGGCTGTCATTAATTAGCTGGAAATAGGGCTTAAGTGTTCACTATGCTAGGCCGAGATCCCGATTTGGGCCGGTTGCATCGCAAACTGTTTGGCACCTGGCGCGTTTCTCAGTCTCTCCCGCTATTCACCAGCCTCATTTCGCTCGAGTAAGAGTGCAAAGAGGCCGGAGACTCGCGCCTGAAGAATCGTGTAGGACCCGGAGAATATTGGGTCGGGCCCACTAATGCTCTGCCAACAGTGTTTACTGTCTGTGCGTTCTGGAACACATTGATGCCACTGTTGAAGTGATGGAGAATCGGGGTTTGTCGTTAATTCAGTGCACGGTGCAATTTCGGCATTGGAACCGATTTTCCGCCCAATCGCATTTCCCTTTTCCGCCGTCAGCCGTCAGAGAATCCTACCCCCTAACTTTCATTATTTGTTTTGGTTTGTGGAAAGCAGCTACTGAACAGAGCCACAACAGTCAGCAGATTAACTTAAGAATAAAACATTTATTAAACAAAAAATAATTATTTTATATTCCATCGCCCCAACTATACCTTTACAAATATATACAGATTTGTAAGCACAGCGCAAGTTAGAAAATCTAGTTTGTGTAAACCAATACATAGAACATACAGTGCAAGAGGCCATTCGGCCCATCGAGTCTGCACCGCCCCACTGAAGCCCTCACTTCCACCCTATTCCCGTAACCTAATAGCCCTTCCTAACCTTTTTTGGTCACTAAGGGCAATTTATCATGGCCAATCCACCTAACCTGCACGTCTTTGGACTGTGGGAGGAAACCGGAGGCACCTGGAGGAAACCCACGCAGACAGGGGGAGAAAGTGCAGACTCTGCACAGACAGTGACAGTGACCCAAGGAATTGAACCTAGGACCCTGGTGCTGTGAGCCACAGTCAGACACGCAACATTCTGAAACCAAATGACAAATGCTACTCCAAACATCTTCTACAGACTTCTCATCAATCCCCCCAGACACATGTCACACTGTGAGCCAACGGGTCTCGCTGGAAGTCTGACTTTCACACAAGGTTCCCAAACTCCGCTCTTGAAGAACACGTCTTGGAATTTTCTTCCAAAGTATGCTTTCTCTTGGATATCATCACCAAGGATTCACCTCCAGGGCTTCAACCTCTCCTTCCAGTATTCCTCTGCCAGGGGTGGCATGTGCTCTCAAGCCTTGCCTTCCACCCAATCTCTCAGATAACCAGCCGTCAATAGAACTCCATCATTGCACAGGCTGAACCTTTGGGTCACCTTGGAACTCTGACTTCCCGCAAGCCCACTTCACTTTCCGTCTTTACCTTTTTTAACTCGGAACCTCTCTCTTCACTTTGCTAAACAGGACCTGTTTTTGATCCGTGTCCTGGTTCATTGTCTTTGTAGTCTTCCTGGAGCTTACTTCTGTCCCATTTGCTGATTTCTGGAACTTTTCTGTTCTTTAGTTTGGGACTTGCTTTTGTACCCTTGCATTGCCCTGTCTGTACTTGCAGTGTCTGTGCAATCCTGCTTCCAAATGCACTGACCTTCCCACCAGTTAACTAATTGCTGTATGGGTTCCTGGTTGCTAGGCAACAGCTCAGTCCTTTATGCCCTGTGTTTAGAGTTGTAAAAACCTCATTAAATGCAAACCCACAGACATACAGACAACCTTTGAAAATTAAACTAAAATGTAAAGCTATAGTTATGCCCAACACACAAAAATACAGCTATGACCGATTTAAACCCATCTCTTTCTCTTAACAATACATAAATGATTTTGATTTGCCATAGATTGCAGTACATCACAAATTCCTTCCAAAACTGGGAGTGACTTACACAGCAACTATAAAATGTGAACTGGCGGTGTTGATGTTGGCAGTCACCATTTTGAAATGTAAAAAACATTGACATTGGTAATTCAAATTAAATCAACGTGACATGTTTTATTGCATAAATTAAATCTGCAAGGATACCTTTAACCAAAATCAAAACATTTTTAAAAAGCCAATTTCATGTCTTTGGCATCCGATGCAAGGAGTTCATCAAATTAATTCTAAGGGGATCAGATTGGATAGTTCACAACTTTTGAACGATCTGATGACACTTGGTGCATTAATAGCATCCCACAATTTGTAGACGAGATCACACAGCACATCAAATGGAGCAGCAAGCATTTTTCCAGTCTTTGGAAAGGTTTATTTCCCATCCACCTATTCCATTTGACCTTTGAACAGCGTGTTGAGGCATGCATCCAAAGGTTGAACCACAGTTTGGGGTTATTACTTCACAGGCAACTCTTGATCATATGTCTTACATTAATAAACTGCGTTGTTGGCAGAGGCCACCGAGATATCAATTGTCCATCCACCTTCAGCCAAACGTTGTCATGAGCATGCACAAAACCTCCAGCAAGGAACTTGATTTTTGGCACGGTTTTACATTTGAAAATGACCACAGACCTTAATTTTGTTTGACATTTCCATTCCAAAAAGTAGCTATGGCTCTGAAACCTTTGCTGGATTCAGCGTTTGATTTGGCCCACCAAGTGCTTATATGGACATTGCATTTCTGGTGATGATGCAACCATTCAGGTGAATTCCGAGGACCCATTCCATTCCATGTTTATCAAGATTAGGATAGTGGGTGGTCCTTGTTCTCATGGGGCATTCGCCTTTGGTATCATCTTCAGACAGAATCGTTCTTCTATTCTCATACCAACTTTTCACTAATACCAAATTCCCTCACTGCAGCACAGTTATTTGATGAGTTGGCAAATGTTCGCAACTTTTAACTTGAAAGCAGCTACCTGCTTCATTCCTTGCAGAAGGACACATTTCTGTTCATCATTCGCTCGGTGCGGTGTGCTCTGTGTTGGTGTGTCTTAACCACCCGTGCATCTTCTTGCCAACACATTCTGCCACCAGAAAAGTCATGAAAATATTTCTCAAGCTTTCAGAGATATATGTCCAACATGCAGCCTACACTATACAGCCTACTTTCATCCTTTCAGTTTGTTACAATATGCAACACTGCTCAATTACAAAGCATGGTAGGCACTCAAGCGGCTGTATGATTGCATGAATACTTTGAATGGGTGTCAGTGAAAGAGTACGAGGTTACAAAAAATAGATTTTGGCATGTCTACTTGCGGCAACTACTTATATGTCTGTTGTGGCTCATTGGATAGCACACTTAACCCTCGAGTCAGTAGGTTGTGCTCCTGCCTCAGCTCATCTGCTCCTAGAACCCTCATCCATGCCTTTGCTGTCTCGGGGCTTGACTATTCCAATGCTGGTCTCCTCTGTTTGGCACTTTATAAAGTTGAGGTCTACCCAAACTCTGCTGCAGGTGTCTTTACTCACATCAAGTCTCAGTCACCTGTTACCCATGCATTCATTCCCAGTTAATCCTTGTTTTCAAATTCTTCCCTGGCCTGGTCCCTCCCTATCTCCATTATCTTCTCCAGCCCCATAATCCTTTGATGTGTCTGTGCTCTCCTAATCCAGGCCTCTTGAGCATCCCCAATTTTAATTTCTCAAACATTAGCAGCTGTGCCTTCAGCTGTCTCAGTCTCAAGCTCTGAAATTCACTACATAAACCTCTCCATCTCTCTTTCTTTCCTTTAAGATGCTCATTCAAACTCACCTCTTTGACCAAGCTTTTGACCGTCTGTGTTAATATTATCTAATGCCATTCGAAGGCAATTTTTTTTTCCATCAGGTTCCTGTGAAGCTCCTTGGGATGTTTTATTATGGCATAGGTGCTATACAAATGCAAGTTGTTGTTGGTGTGGGTTCAAGTCCCACTCCTGAGCACACAATTCAAGCTGACAATTTAGTGCACCCGGGAAGGACTGCTGCACTGTTGGAGGTACAGTCTTTTGGATGAAAAAGCACGGTTTAAATGCAAATTCCTTCTGCCTCCCTCCTCCTACCAAACAGAGAACCATCTTGTTGCCTACCTCTGGCAGCTTTCTTGCACATTTGAATTCAAGCCCTTGAATATGTGCTACATGCCAGCTATTTCCAACCAGGCTTTCTGTGCCAGTCATTTCTGTGGATGACATCCTTCAATGCCTTCCTCTCCTTCACTTTCTGTAGGTGAGCTGCAGTATTATCCTAAATCAGAGGTGCAGTTGAAAAGCCTCTATTGTGCAGGAATTTTGCAGCCCGGCCATCCTCCTTTCCTATTGCAGATAAAAATACTGCAGTTGAAATGGACACCTAAAAACAGCCTTAGCTGTTGCTCTTGCACAAACGCTCCATTAGGCAGTCCCGGAGCTCCGACAGAACAGACAAATTATGCAAATTGAGCGTAAACAACCATGTATGTGCAGTCATGGAAACCGCTTGCAATGCACCGTTTACCCCTGATTTTCATGAAGGAATTTTCAGGCTTATAAACTGTCATCAGTTTCTAATTAATTACAGTTGTAAATATGCCTTTTTTAAGTTGCTGGAAGTCAATTAATCTGGAAAATAATTCTGACAAACACTGTAGCTGAAAGCGTCGGACCTGGCCTGGCATGGAGATCAGCGCCGTTTCTCTGTTGTCCCTTTTTACTGGGTAATTTACTTGGTCAAAGAATCAATACAGGTGTTAGTGGCAGCAGATATCTTGGAAGCTAAAAAAAGTAAGACGCTGATTTGGTTTGATGTTAATTTGCTGTTTGAGCTCCCAACTCTATGTAATATTTGACGTTGGAATAAATTAATCGGTCTTATTACTATTATGGCAAGCACCTGGAGACAGTGGTGCAGTGGCTGTGTTACTGGACCAGTGACACACTCAGCGGTATAGAACTTATAAAATTTCACCATCACAATAGGGAATTTGAATTCTTGAAATCTAGCGAAAAAAAATGTACTGGTAAAATGAATGTGGGACTTTAGTTAAAACCAGATTTTCTCACCAGTATCCATTAGGGTAGGAAACTCAATGTCATTATTTGGTCTGGTCTCTTTAAGAGTCAGTCCCACAATATTCCTAACTGCCCTTTAAACAACCTCAGAAGTACATTTTATAGCAGTGGCACATGGTAATATTCAGGAGCAAGACGTCTGGCTGATTTCTTCATTGTTCACCCATGGGTGCTGATGGTAATTGTAGGATCTTTCCTGCCACTCAAAGATCAGCTAGATCAGCAGACTGGGAATAAAATCTGGCCATTATTTCTCAGTTTCCTACCGAATTTATCAAATGAGTCACGAGAAGGACTGCTGAATTCGCTGCTTTTACAAGTACGTCACAATTTTGCTCATTTCCATTAACATTCGAGTTTCTGTACCCTAAGAGAAAAATTGAATGTACAAAAGCAAAGAACCTTTTCAGTCCTTTTTCAAATTTTTCATGAGATACGGTCATCACTGGAATGACCAACATTTATTACCCATCTCTGATTGCCCTGGATAAATTGGTGGTGAGCTGCCTTTATGAACTGCTGCAGTCTGCATGGTGTTAACAGTGCTGTTAGCTGGTCAGTTCCAGGGATTTGACTTGGTGGTAATGAAGGAACAGTGGTGTTTTGTCAAGACAGAATGGAATTTGACTTCCAAGGGGAACTTTAGGGTAATGGTGTTCCCATGCACATGTTGCCCTTGTCCTTCTGGGCCATAAAGGTCTGGAAGGTGCTGTCAAAGAAGCATTGCCAAGGTGATGCAGTGTATCTTGTAGATGGGTACACACTGCAGCCTCTGTGCACCAGTGTTGCAGGGAGTGAATGCTTATAGTGGTGGATGCGATGACAATGAAGTGGGCTGCTTTGTCCTGGATGATGTTGAGCTTCTTGAATTTTATTGACGATGCATTCACCCAGGCAAATCCAGAATACTTCATCACACTCTTGACTTGTGCCCTGTAGTTGATAGAAAGACTTTGGGAGACACAAGGTATGTCACATGCTACAGAATATATAGATTCCACACTTGTAGCCACAATATTTATGTGGGTGACCCAGTTAGATTTCTGGTTAACTGTGATCCTAGGATATTGCTAGTGGGAGTGTCAGCGATGATAATGTCTTTGAATGTCAAGGGGAGGTGATTAGATTACTTTTGTTGGAGATGATCATTGCCTGCCATTTGTGTGGTGCAAATGTTACTTGCCATTTATCAGCCCAAGCTTGAATGGCATCCATGTCCTGCTGCCTGCAGGCATGGACTTGCTTATCTAAGATCCCTACTTCTGACCTCATGATGGAGGGTAGACCATTGGTGAAGTAGCTGAAAATGACTGGGCATAGGGCACCACTCTAGGAAACACCTGCAGAGGTGCCCTTAGGCTGAAATGATTAGCCCCAACAATCTCGGACATCTTCCTTTGTATTAACTATGACTCCAACCAGTGGAAAGTTCAGCCCACAATTCTCACTGACTTCAATTTCACTAAGACTGCTTGATGTCACACTCAGTCAAATTCAGTCACTCTATCGCGCTTTGGGTATTCAGTTCTTTTGTCGCACCAGAAAATGGGACAGAGAATCCCACCCAAGCTATTTCAAACTGGTGGGTTGCTCGAAAACACTGACCACCTATAAAAAGAGGGAGAACATTTTAACCACAAGCAAAGGAATTAATCTTGGGGGATGTAAATGATGCTGAAAACAGGAATTGGAGTTTACCATCAAAGTGGATGGATTCTCCTCAGAGTTTAAAAACTAGACACAGGCGTAGGGGTTTCTGTTTTATCCGATAAAGTCAAATGGCTCAAATAGATTTCATTGCAATACACGTCCATTATACTCTAAGGTCCAGGTGGGAGAACATTATAAATGAAAAGCCAGCTCATGCAAAACTTAAATATAAAGATTGAAAAATCCTCAAACCTCTCTCTGTCAGTCAAAATCAAGAGTGCTCTCTACTAAGCAGAAAGGCGTTCCTAAAACTGAAATTAATCTTTAAAGTGGATGAAGTTGCTGATGAGAACTGCAGCCATAGATTATGAAATTAATTTCCAAAATTGTTTATAGGGCTAGGTACGTTAAAGACCAAATACCATTCACCCTATGAACTGACTCACATACTCTTCGACAAATCAAGGGTGAAATTGAAAAAGTGCAGTTCAAGGCATATCATACTAACAAACTGGTGTTCGGGTATGGTTATGGTCCCAAAGACAAAGGCTTGATAAGAATCTGTGGGTATTTAACTCAACTAAACAGATCAGTGGAAATGTGAGACCCACCCGATAGACTCAGTGTATGAGAGCCTTGCCAAACCTGCCAAGAGTATTTTATTTACCAAATTGGATGCGAACTGTGGATTTTGGCAGTTTTCTCTGCCCAAAAAAAAAATCAAGATTGCTGACCATGGGCGGGTTTCTCTGAGCTCGCGCCGGGTCGGCGAATCCCACCATGCCGTTCCAATGCCGGGCCGACGATTCTCCGGTGACCAGAGAATTGGTGGCAATCGTGCCGGCGCGGTTGCTGCAGCGCCGGTCAGGGGTCATTGAAAGCGCTGATTCTGCGCGCTTGACAGGCCGAGTTCCATCGAGTCCCGCCGGCGTCGTTTGCATATGGTTCTTCCCAGCGGGACCTCGGTGTTCTGGCTGTGGATACCGTCCTGGTGGGGGGGTGTGGGGAGCCGACTCCAGGGGGGTGGCCTCCATGGTGGCCAGGCCCGCGATTGGGGGGACCGATCGCCGAGTGCTAATTCGGGGGGGAGGGGGGGCTAGGTTCCTCTATACCGGGCCCCTGTAGGGCTCTGCCATGCTGCACGTGGGCCCGCACTGGCCGTGGCATGCCGGCTTTCAGCGCCAGAGAAGCGCACAGCACTCTGGTGCCGTTCTAGCCCCCGAGGACAGGAGAATGACTGGGCCTGGAGGTCCGTTGACGCGGCGTCACTCGCGCAGGTTCTGATGCCGGCGTCAACAATTGGCTGGGACTTCGGAGAATCCCGGCCCATATCTACAATGCTATTTGATTATTATTGTTTCCATAGATAGTAGATAGCCCTTTGAAATAGTGCCCATTCCAAAAATTGTCCAGAGTGCAATGTCTCACCTTCCAGAAGAAATGCCATATGGAAGACATACTTCTACAAAGTTACATGAGAGAAGAGCATGATCGCGGAGTCAGAACACTTTCCAAGAATCTTCTCGGACTAACAAATACAAAGCAACAATTGTCATGATAGAAAAAAAAATTGGCAGCAACGTGGACATGCAAAGGATTTTCAGACTATGTCATGGGATTGCATTTCAATATTGAAACAGACCATAAGCCACTAGTCCCCCTTCTGAACATGAAAAAAAATTATGACGGTGCCATGCGGACTCAAATGGTTCAGATTAAGATTGATGAGACATGACTACATTGCAGAGTATGTGCATGAGAAATGTCAAACAGCAGCAGATGCAGTGGGGTGGATTCTCTGTCACCCACTGCCAGTAGCGGAGTTCCTGATGCAGCGAAGAATTGTGTGTCGGCTAAAAAGCTCTGGTCCGCTGTCAGCAGTGGCAGTGAGCTACACGCCCCATGGTGGCGGGAGGATGCGAATGGGTCATTTGAACCTATTTGCATCTGACCAAAAGGCTGGATATCTGATTCTCCATGCTTCTATGAGTTGGGTTTCATGCAGGCTTGGAATGGGGTAAGTACTTTTAAACGTGGCCACAGTGCGGTGGACCTCATAA